>NC_141812.1:10708661-11028661 GCF_057944985.1 Cucurbita pepo subsp. pepo | reverse complement strand
CTTACCACGGGTTTGTCATACTACTCAAGATCCTAAACAGCTCCCATAAAGACTGGCAAAATTCAGAGCTAACCTTCTTCATGCCCCCTGATCAGGAACTTTCTCAAGCTGCTATCTCCCCCGAACGAATACACGATTTCGTTTTAAGCCATTCTATCCCCACTGCATTACTGCTCAACAATCTTCTACACTTCCCGAACGGCAGCCTGGTTCCATCAAGCATCCCGAATCGAATGATCAGGATAACCAACTGCAGAAAGATGAGCGTGTGCGTGAACGATGCACGAATCGTCACCCCAAACGTGTGCTCAAACTCATCCATAAGATGTCATGGTATAAGCACGACTATGACATATGACCGAACTTCCTTTTCAGACACTTCACCTGTGAAGCAGAGTTTGGCCGAAACTATAGCTCAGCGAAACGAAAAGAAAGCGGAAAAATACTTACAGTCGACAGCAAAGAAGATGAACCGTCCCCTGCACTGAATCCATCCCGCCTCGCCATCACCACAAACCTTTCTAATAAGGCATAATGTTCGATTTCATTATTGTTATAAACAATCTACTTAAGTTCATAGAAGCAATGAATGACTTGATTACGTTAACGATACGAGTATCGAACGATCTAGAAAGAACAGCTTCATAAATTACCAGACAACAAACGAACATAACCGACAACGTTTTGATTTACACGACGTTGAGCTCCGAAGAATTCTCATTCATTTAGCTGAATCAGGCTTAGAGGAACTGTAGAGAAGATCTTGAATTTTAGAATACAAAAGCATCTGGGATGGATCAGCTCCACCACTACTACTTTCTTGTAGCTTAATCTTTTCGAGCAAGTACTGTTTTTCGGCCTCGGCTTCGTTCAGACGTTGTTTCAGGTAATTGCTAGCGTATTCTTCCTCGGACTTGTCGGTTTTTGCAAGAGCAATCCTCTGAAGTCTCTCCGCCTCTCGTTTCGCCTCGTTCGCCTTAAGTTGAAACATATCAGCTTCTGCACATTTAAGCCTAACGATTTTCTCCAGTTCTTCGATTTGTAGCTTCTTTCTCTGTCGGTCGAGCTTTATCTCAGCTGCTTCCTTCACCTTATCTTCAACCTCGCGGTTAAAGACCTCGACATCCATACGAGCCTTTTTCCAGCTTCTCATCTTCTCATTAGCAACAATTTCCATCTTTTTTATAACCTCCTGCACCACTTCTGCAATTCGGTTGCACGCTTCCTGCGGAGCGGCTAACCTTCCCTCTTCCCCGTTTTCAAGACTACTTATAGTATCCGTCTCGTTCTCTTCATTAAGACCAATGACATTAGATTTCTATTACTATTACTACTAAAAGTGCATAGCCACCAAGTAGATATGACTAGAAAATGGCTCAAATACCCGGATAAAAGAAACACGAAACACGAAACACCGAAAAAAGCTACTTTCAAATAATCTCAGCTCATTCGAAGCATACCAAAGACGGGTTATATCTACTATCATCAAGCAAAACCAAAAATATAAAGACCTTATCGATACATACCTCGAAAAAAAGTCAATATTGCTCGGCACGCTGCTGTCGACTCCAAAACTCCACTCTTCATTTTCTCTTTGAGTTCTTCACATTTCGAAAAAAGTTTCCTCCCTCCATGATCCTCGCTTCCACGAAAAATTCTACCGACAAAATCAAGCTCCTTAACGAGAGACTCCTGATCCCATGAAGGTGCACAATGTTGAAAAACGTCTCTAACCCAACCAAGTAGCTCAGACGTCCGATGGCAAGCTGGGCATTTGAAATGCATTTCGGTTCGCGCTGTCCCGATTCTTACAGAAGAGCCCACGCAGATCTTTCCATCACGAATTGCACAGTCCGTGTGAGACCAATGACAACACAAGTCACAACCGATCCATCGACATGTGTTAACTTCAAAATCAAACTTGTTGCATATTACACACATACAGAGATTACAGAAACCGTTTCGACCGGTACATATCTCACAAGTGCAGTCATCAGCTGGAAGCTGGTTTTGACAAGCAATATTTCGACACCTCTTATACAGAAAAACCTCGACGAGCGTAGTCTGAGAGAGGCTAATATTTGGATGCAAGAACGCTTGAATTCCAGTATTGATGGCAACTAGAATTTCAAGCTGCACCCTATGAGCCATAACCAATGTCTTTGCAGTTAAATCGGTTCTACGTTGAACGAGCTTCTGCAAAATAAAAATCTCGTCTATCTGTTGCGCGCCACCATTTCCATCGAGAATAATTCGAAGTCCACTCTTCAAATTGTCTAGAAAATCCTCTGGTAAGCGATGCATCTTTTCTGCGATTAGCTCGATTCTGTCTCGTGCTATGTCACGAAGGGAGACTTTATCAGAACTAGAAAGACGATGAACGACCGACTGCTCCACGAAGTCGTTATCTGCCTTTCCATTTTCCATTTTCTTTCCCATTACTCCACCAATAGGCCAAGTTTCCTGAGAACTGGCACTCTCAGCAGGAGACTCATGAACTTGTTCAGAATTAGATCTCGGTACGTCAGGTGATAGTCGAGTATCTGAGGAAACTAACGCAAGAGATGTCTGCAGTCCCTCTGGCCGTGACGGTTGACGTGTGGGAATCATCTTTGATGCAGGCTGGTGATGAATGTTGGAACCAGATGAGGTAACCATTAATCTTACTGTAAAAAGGAAAAGAAAAAGCGATGAAGTTAACCATGGCAGAGACAGTGCCATAATTATAGTTACAGGATAGAGTGCACAAAGAAAAGCCCTTCCTGCAATGCACTCAGGGAGGAAGAAGAAAGAGTTTGGGATTCCATGTGAGATCCGACATGGGGAGGAGAACGAAACACCCTTTATAAGGTTGTGGAAACCTCTCCCTAGCATACGCGTTTTAAACACCTTGAAGGGAATCTCGAAAGGAAAAGTCCAAAGAAAACAATATCAGCTAGTGGTGGGCTTTAACCGTTACAAATGGTATTAGAGCCACACACTGGGTGATGTTACCAACGAGGAGGCTGAGCCATGAAATGGGGTGGACACGAGGCGGTGTGCCAGCAAGGACGCTAGGCCTTGAAGGGTGTGGATTGGGGGTCGCACATTAATTGGAGGAACAAGTGTCAACAAGGACGCTAGCCTCGAAGAGGAGTGAATTGTGAGATTCTACATTGGTTGGGGAAGAACGAAACACCATTTATAAGGATGTTGAAACCACTCCCTAGCATTCACGTTTTAAAAACCTTGAGAAAAAGCTTGAGAGGAAAAGCCCAAAGAGGACAATATCAACTAGTGGTGAGCTTGAACCGTTATAAATGGTATCAAAGCCAGACACCAAGCGATTTGCCAGCGAGGAGGCTAAGCCCCAAAGGGGGGTTGACACGAGACAGTGTGCCAACGTTGGCCCCAAAGGGAATGGATTGGGGAGTCCCATATCGTTGGAGGACGCTAGCCCCAAAGGGGGGTGGATTGTGAGATTCCACATCGATTGGGGATGAGAACAAAACACTCTTTATTGGAAACCTCTCCTTAGCATACGCATTTTAAAAACGTTGAGGGGAAGCTCAAAAGTGAAGCACAAACAGGACAATAGAACCACAAGCAACAAACCCAGCTCAAAACTAGAGCAACAACAACGTAATTACAACTGAACACAGAACCCAGATCTCCTAGCATCGCCGGAACAAAAGCTCAAGAAACGTTTTAAGATAAGACAAACATGCCAATCTCCCAGAACACACAAATCCTCACTATAAGTTCATATCTCAGTAAGAAACAGAATCAAATGAAAATTCAAAGATCAAGCAGGAACTTCCCAACTCAAATACAGAACCAGAAAGCTAAGACAAGAAGAAAGAGTGCTCACCCACCAAACGAATTCAATAATCTTAGCCGATAAAAGCAGCGATAAAGGTCAGAAATCAGAAAGGGTCGAATTAGGGTTCATAATGAAGCAATTTCAGAGCCTTGAAGATGAAAGACAAACGAGGGGCGGTAGAGGTTCGAGTAGCGAACCCTTACAGAGAAGAAACAACAAAGGCGGGGTCTGGCGAGTAGAAATGGACCAAGTAGGGTCAGCACAGGGTTCAACGAAACGCCTAAATTGTGTTTTTTTTCCCATAAAAATAAATAATTAAATAAGGATGTCGTTCGATTTATTTAATATTTTTTTTTCGGAGAATACGACAATTAAATATTTCTAATAACTAATTTCATTTAAATTTGAATTTGGTTTCTTTTTTCTCTCTAAATTCGTTAATTATTCACTCCTATAATTTTAGATTTAATTTTCATCAGAGCAGTTAAAGACCGTCGTGGTCTTGAGGTTTTTGATTTTATAACTCTTTAGATTGTCGTGGTGCTGAGATTTTTGATTTTATAACTCTTTAGATCTTGAGGTTTTTAATTTTATAACTCTTTAGATTGTCGTGGTGCTGAAGTTTTTGATTTTATAACTCTTTAGATTGTCGTGGCACTGAGGTTTTTGATTTCTTAACGTCTCATTTTCCTTTTTCCAAAATACTAAACATCTTATCTGGTAGTGGTTCGGATCTTAACCATATCATTTCGTCTTATCAATCCTAGGGAAACTTCTAATATAGATCTTCATTCATATCGTGGTCTTAGCTTATCAATAGGTTTTCTATGGACATTACACGACCCTCGATACCAAAGACACCTACCTTCAAAACACTCAACGTTTAGTCTAGTAGTGGTTCGGATGTTGACCAAGTCATTTCACCTTATCAACTCTAAAAAAAGTCTTCCTTCATGTCATAGTCGTAGCTTATCAACATGTCTTCTATGGTCGATCCACAACCCCTAGATACCAAAGGCATTCTTGGGGCGATCTCGATGTTTTCTTGTTGGAAAAGCCTACCTCTAGAGCAGCCGCAACACACCTCAACACGAGAGAATCAGGTAGTTCTAGATTCCACGAAAAAAGAGGTACGAGCTATTCAATCATCCACTCTGATGTAAATCGAGTGAAACGAGACAAGTCTCATGAAAATGAGAGATTTATATACCGAAAACCTTAAAACTGTATTTTGGAGACCATCATCAATAGAATACATACATATTGATCACAATAGATATCAGTTCATCACACACTATTCATTCTCTAAGTGGGGAGAAAAGCAAGCAAATAAACTATAGATGAAGGGTGGTATCAACATCAACATCAACATCTGGAGTATCATAACTTCTGAACGTAATGGGTATCACCTTGGTGTCACCAGGCATCAACCTGCCTTCATGGCTATCAACTTGCTTACAGGCATTACCCAAATTCAGGCCAAGTGAGAGGGAATTGAAGGCCAAGTCTCTTGAGGTTGACAAGCTATTTGAATCGGATAACAGCTTAACAACCTCCTTCTTCTCCCTCCTTACCTTATCTTTCTGCAACTGCCTGAACCTTTCTTGTAACAAAGCTATGGAGGTACCAACCATGGCGGGCTCACTACTATGCCTACTCATCTGCATAACGCTCAAAAGGGTCGATGACGACGGTCGAGTTTAAGCTGCTGCAACTGCTGGAGAATGTGTACTTATAATAGGATTAGAATGTTTTGGTCTTATCATACAGAGGAGAATCAGCTGCCTTGAAAGCAAATCCAAATAGCAAGAGTTTAATGCTGCTCTAGTGAGAGTTGGGTTGGTGAATATATTAGGGAAAAGGGGTTTTGATTGAAAGAAAATGTGTGTAACAAGTCCAAACCAATGATGGATGGTAGCGTTTGGAAGGAAGCTTGAGGAATAATAGGTTAGGTAATGGTTTGTGTCATTTAGAACAGTCATGGCTGAAAAGAAGATGCAGCATTTGTGACAAGGAATCGCTACACAGTAAGATTTGAATTATTTCATTGATCGAATGTCTCAAGACAAGAACAATAGATTGAGTTTTGAGTCATTCCACAAGCAAGATCGATTATGTCTTGCTTGAATGATTATAAGTAATATGAACCAAGAGACATCAATCATACAATATGCTTAAATAAAGATGTGAAAAAAATATTGTTGAAATTATCAAAAAATATTTCAATTCATGCCACATTGAAGAAGAATGAAGTTCCATGTTATACAATTTAGAGTAAGTTAGACTAATAGTTTCATTTTGAGGCTATATAAAGTCATGTATGTTGTATTTGCGGAGACTTGAAAAATATAGTAAAGAGCATTTGTGCTTTAGCCAAGTTTATTTGCAATTCTAAGTTGCATGTAGTTCGACACGATCAATCTTGCTTGTGGAGTGATTCAAATCTCAAACAAGTGTTCTTGCCTCGAGATATTTGATCAACAAGAATCATTCACGTGATTCAAATCTCAAACAAATGTTCTTGCTTGAGATATTCGATATTCGATCAACAAGATAATCCGAATCTTATTTCTCTTGTAGTGATTCCTTACCTTATCAATAAGCATGCATTCTAAACTATATAGAACGGTAAAAAGTAACTTGGTTCTTGAAATCCTAAGTTTATTTTCCTCCGCTTATTAATACGTTAAACTCCGCTTATTCTTCCCTCACTCACTCACAAAGAGGAGGCACTAAATAAACCTTAAAACATATTACATAGACACCGTAAGTAACTCTAAATTACCCTCGATCAATATTTTCCATAAGTTATATTTTGTTCATGGCTTTTGAATGGGGTTGTGTAGAGAGGGACAGGGGAAGCGAGAATCAAGGGACAAGACAAGGTTCAGGAGGAATATTTTGCATTAAAGATGACTTTAATCAGGGCCCCTCAATATAATACATGAAAGAGAAGGACAATAATACAATTAACGATGACACAATTATTAAGGAGGGAGGAGGAAGATTACCCATCAGCTAAACATGTCCTTACTGTCCCAAATCAATATCTGCTGGAAAGCTTACCTGCCAAGGGAATGTTCACTTAACCCCAGAAGCCTCAAATTGCCTCATGAGTCCACTGAATGATTGCTATCAACATATTCTGCAAAAAAATTTCAAAATATATATGGTTATCGACAGTGTGCACATCTGAGAACATTGCAGAGTTTGAAATGATATGAACATATACCTTTGAGAGCATTTGAGAGCATTTAAGGATGGAAACAGACTTTTAGCATAAATTCTCATAATTTTACTTTGAGATTCTCCCAAAAGGCCTCATACCAATAGAGATAGTATTCCTCACTTATAAACCCATGATCGGGACTCACTCGCAATAGTCTTCTATCCTTAACTTGGTTGACATATCAGATCCCGTAATACCAAGGTCCATAATTATATTGGAAGATTGAAAACACTGGTTGTTCAAATAAGTGAACCACTGTCCAAACAACCTCGTCAGCCAACATAATATGTGTCTGGAAATTGAGAGTGCAATTTCTTGATTCCATGACATGAAGAAGCTTCAAACTTGGAATCAAATAAATCAAATTTTCCATTTGACTCTCGACCATAGATATTGTCCACTTTGAGTCTAAAGTCTTATAGCTTTGTTTTGGACCAAAAGGCTTGATTATAAACCTATAATAATTTCCCTATCCGACACAAGAAACACTGTCCAGACAACCTCATCAGATGTCGGAACCAATCCATCAGCCAACATCTTGTGATATAGACCAATTGCAACCACAAACTGATTAGTGAAGCTCTACTGCCTCACTAGAACGACGAGCCATCACATAATGAAACTATTGGAATGGTGTATGTGTATATAGTTGCCTCAATCCGCTTCTCAACCATTTCTTCAAGCAAATTCATGGCTTCCTCTGACCTCTATGTACTATAATGCTCAAGAATCAAAGAGGTGCCAGACTAGCATTCCTAAATGTCAAGAATCAAAACCCAAATCGATATAATGCCGAAGAATCAAAGAGGTGTATGTAAATGCATCTAGACAAGTATCATAATGAAAAATTTGACATTATCTCACTCAAAAACTGAATTACCCCCTTTTGATCATTCCTACATGTATTGATCATTAGAATTCTTACATGGTGTGCAGGCGCATAAGACGATGCCGTACATGCCGTACTCAACATCGACAAAAAGCAACACATAATATGTTTGACAAAATGCCTCTTCCAAATCCAGAAGAAGCACAAGCCCGAACCCGTGTTGGTGTGCTTTCATGGATCTTCAATACGCAATGGGGCTTGAGTTTGGGTCTCAAATCGAGAAGCTCTGAACTACATTCCCATCTGGGACTGGAAAGAGCACGATGGAGATTTTAGTGACCTTATCAGGGGAAGGGTCTGTGGTGGGTGAAAATGGACAGAAAAAGGGAACAGCTCAGATGAGAAATTGAGGGATTGGTGAGAACCCAGAAGAGAAAGCAGACTATGGAGGCACATACGAGGTCGGGTTCTGTGGGGAATAGCGAAGAGCAGGAGTATGTGGGGTTGTGGCATGATAGAAGATCGTATATTGCTCATGTTCATAAAATTATTTGTAATTGTATTCGATTACACCCATTAAAACAAAATTTTTAATTTTGTTTAAACATGATACAAAGACAAATTTCGAGGAGTGATTTAATTAACGTAGTTCTAATATTACTTATTTAGCCATCTCAATCAAATTAATGTAGTTCCAAAATGATAAAGTTCATATCTGATGACTATATTATATTAGAAGTATGATAGGTTGGTTAAGTTGGAACTCTGGAAGACCGATTTAACAATTGAATCGAAACAAAAATTCAAATTCTATTCCATTTAATTTTTAAATTAGTTTATAGGCAAAGCATTTACGGAAGAATCGATATTATACATAGATATTGTAATTCAATACAAACTTAAGGCCCATCAAATAAATTATGTTTCACTGGAAATCATAAAGCCCGAAGAATTTAGGGTTTGTCACTAAGATTCTTTCCGCCTCCAATTTGATTGTCGAAACCAAACCGGTATTCATCTTGGAAAAGTAATCAATCGGTAACAAACCGTTGTCGAGTGTTCAGCGCTCATTACGCTTTTCCATTAGGGTTTTTACTCTGATTTAAAAGGAATTTAAAGAATCGAAATCAAAATCAAACCGAGAAATAAAAAAAGTCGAAGAAAACTAAGCAACTCAGTCCCTTAGATGTTCGTATGATATTGCGATCATATTCGCAAATCATTACAGGTCTGCAAAAGGCTCATCACCGTTGCGAAGATAAAAATCGTTTCAATCAGAAATTTCAGAACGAAATGAAGAGAAAGCAGAAAGATAATAGAAGATGTAGCTACTCCAGTGTTCTCCCAAGCGCTATAAGAGAAAGCAAAGGGAGAGATTGAGAAAAAGTATCACGATCGATATTGCTTCAAGGGAACGAGTCAAATGGGAACAGATCAAATCCACACTGACCAGATTATGAAGCCTCAAATACATCCATTTCAAAATAAATTCACAAAACAAAGAGAAAAAACAGGAACGGATCTGCAAAAGAGATTACTCTGTGATAAATCTGTGAAGAACGAAGAGAACAGCCATGAAGATGAAAGAGCTTAGATCGGAAAAGGATAAACCCCGAAGAAGGGAGCTCCGTAAAGCCGAAAAGACGAAGTGAATGATACGAGCGGCTGGTGGAGAGTTTGATTTATATAGCAATGGGGATTGGGCAGCGTGAATAGACGAAGGATCTAGAATTTATTTTGCGCTTAAATTAAAAATATATATCTCTGTTTATAAAATATTTTTTTAACTTAAAATTATGTATAAATATCTCTAAATTTTAAATAATATTGTAAAAAAAAAAAATTAAAATATCTTTTAATTTGGAAAACCTTTAAAAATATTCTTAGATTTTTAAAACTTTTATTAATACTTTTTTAAAAAATAAAATGCTCCTACTTTTAATATACGAGCGAAATTGTATTTAAAAAATAAATTATTAGTTTTAATGAAATTTAATATTTTTTAAAAAATAATTAATATATATATATATATATATATATATATATATATATATATATATATATATATATATATTTTTTTTTTTTAAATATCTTTAAATTTTCGAAGGGGGTTTTCTTAATCATGATCTCATCTGGGTGTTCATAACGGAGCTCCATTCTTTGATTTCTGGTTCGATCCAATAGAATTATGATGGCGTCTCTTACACTTTCACACTCCCTCCAGCCATTTCTCCCTGGCAACCTTCATTTTCCTCTTCAAAGCTGCGAAACTGAACGAGAAGCGAAGCAATTCCACGCTCTCTCGCTCAAAACAGGCTCATTGAATGACCCTTCCATATCTCCTCGTCTTTTGGCTCTCTATGCAAATCCCAGAATCAACAATCTCGAATATGCTCAGTCCCTCTTTGACTGGATTCGAAAACCCACTTTGGTTTCTTGGAATATGCTCATCAAGTGCTACATTGAGAATCAACGTTCAAATGATGCCATTGCGTTGTTCTGCAAATTGCTCTGTGAGTTTATGCCTGATTCTTTTACATTGCCTTGTGTTCTAAAGGGTTGTGCTCGATTGAGTGCACTACAGGAAGGGAAACAGATTCATGGGTTGATATTGAAAATTGGGATTGGTGTGGATAAGTTTGTTTTGAGTAGTTTGGTTAATATGTATTCTAAATGTGGTGAGATTGAGCTGTGTAGGAAAGTGTTCGATCGAATGGAAGATAAGGATGTAGTATCATGGAATTCTTTGATTGATGGGTATGCTAGATGTGGTGAAATTGAACTTGCACTGGAGTTGTTTGATGAAATGCCTGAGAAGGATAATTTCTCATGGACTATTCTGGTTGATGGGCTTTCTAAAAGTGGGAAGCTCAAGGCTGCTAGAGACATGTTCGATCGAATGCCTACTCGAAATTCTGTATCTTGGAATGCTATGATTAATGGCTACATGAAAGCTGGGAAGTTTAACATGGCACGAGAATTATTCGATCGGATGCCAGAGAGAAACCACGTTTCATGGAATTCAATGATCACTGGATATGAGCTGAACAAGCAGTTCATTCAAGCCTTGAAGCTGTTTGAGGTCATGTTGACAGAAGATATATCACCCAATCATGCCACTCTCCTTGGAGCTCTTTCTGCAGCTTCAGGATTGGCTAGTCTTGGGAATGGAAGATGGGTTCATTCCTATATAGTGAAAAATCGATTCAAAACAGACGGTGTGCTCGGCACATCGCTGATAGAAATGTACTCCAAGTGTGGCAGCATTAAGGATGCCCTCAGAGTTTGTCAGTCTATTCCCAATAAGAAATTGGGGCATTGGACGGCTATAATTGTAGGCTTGGGAATGCATGGTTTGGTGGAGCAAACTCTTGAGCTATTTGATGAAATGTGCAGAACTGGGTTGAAGCCACATGCTATTACTTTCATTGGAGTGTTGAATGCTTGTAGTCATGCAGGATTTGCCGAAGAGGCACGTCGGTACTTCAAAACAATGACAGATGATTTTGGAATCGAGCCTTCTATTGAACACTACGGTTGCTTGATCGATGCTCTGTGTCGAGCTGGATACCTTGAAGAGGCGAAGGATACCATAGAGAGAATGCCCGTCAAAGCAAACTATGTAATTTGGATGAGTCTGCTAAGTGGTTCAAGGAAACATGGTAACACAAGAATGGGGGAATATGCTGCTCATCATCTGATGGATTTAGCACCGGATACTACTGGATGTTATGTTATTCTTTCGAACATGTATGCTGCAACTGGCTTGTGGGAAAAAGTTCGTCAAGTTAGAGAAATGATGAAGAAAAAAGGAATCAGAAAGGATCCAGGATGCAGTTCCATTGAGCATCAAGGTTCAATCCATGAATTCATTGTGGGAGATAGGTCACATCCTCAAACCGAAGAGATCTACGTCAAGCTGCGTGAGATGAAAGAGAAGTTGAATGTAGCGGGACACGTTCCCGACACGACTCAAGTTCTGTTATGTCTTGAGGAGGACAATGAGAAAGAAGCAGAACTTGAAACCCACAGTGAGAGGTTAGCTATAGCTTTTGGTCTTCTTAATATCAACCATGGAAGTCCTATCCGCATTATAAAGAATCTTCGTATTTGCAACGATTGCCATGCTGTGACTAAACTTATTTCTGATATTTATAACCGTGAGATCATTATCAGAGATGGGAGTCGATTCCATCACTTTAAAAGTGGGTCATGTTCTTGTAAGGATTTTTGGTGACTTCATCTCTTCTTATTTGGTGATATATCTTTCCTTCCTGCTTGAGCAACTAGCATCGTGTTTATCCCGCTGGGGGAAGGAAAGTTCAGTGAGTTTTCCTTCCAGGACCGGAGAAGGTCAAACTCTAGGCAGGCTGTCAGGTTTCGCCTACACTATGGTTTCACAAGATTGAACCTTTTTCTTCAACCAATGTAAAGGAGTTCCAGAGCACGAGGGAATGCGCTTTCATTCCTGTGACCGCCTCGTCTATGTACTCAGCCCGGCGCGCACGATATGAGAAAAAAGTGCAGGTTGGGAAGAAGCAATGAAAAGTCAGGATAGAGCCTCGGAGCCAGCCCAAGCGAATATCGGCATTTGAAGGCTTGAGGAGCAGTATGCAAAAGGGAAAGCCGTGGAGATGGCAGATTTGTCAGTCAGGCACACCGTGAGGCTGACTACAACATACCGGGAGGTTACAATTCCTGTTCCTTGTCCTCATGATTCCAGGTAAATTCGACCGTTGCAAGTTAATATATCTTAAGCAATGAGCATAGTAGGTCTTTCTTGGAAAGCTATATGAGGTTTTCAGTTTGAAATTCTTCTTCAACCTCTTATGTTTCCTAGCATCAATCAATCTGTGTTTTTTAGGGGAAAAAAACTGTGAATAGGACGCAACATTTGCCAAGATGCATGCTGAAATTCTATATGTGAAAAGAAGACATAGCACAGAGAACTTTGAACTTCAATGGATGTTTCTACTAGAGAAATTACATCAGCACTAATGGAGTCCACAGCATAAGATTTTCAGGAAACATAAGAATTTTGAGCATGGTAAAACAGAGTTTTTTACGACATGTTTCTTCATTTTCCGGGGACGAAGTTGGTGGCGTAAGCCCATGCATTGTTGGCAACAGGATCTGCAACATGGTCAAAGAGATTCTCAACAGGACCCTTTCCGGTGACAATAGCCTGGACGAAGAATCCGAACATGGAGAACATTGCCAGCCTTCCATTCTTTAGTTCCTTCACCTTCAACTCAGCAAATGCATCTGGATCATCTGCCAATCCGAGCGGGTCGAAGGCGCCTCCTGGGTAAATTGGGTCTAGTCCTTCACCAAGGGGACCGCCACCAACCCGGTATCCTTCAACAAAGCCCATGAGCACAACCTGGCATGCCCAGATTGCAAGAATACTCTGAGCATGGATGAGGTTTGGGTTGCCGAGGTAATCTAGACCACCCTCAGAGAAGATCTGAGAACCAGCCTTGAACCAAACTGATTCACCAAACTTGACACCATTCTTTGCAAGGATTTCAGGGAAGACACAACCTAATGCACCAAGCATGGCCCATCGGGAGTGGATCACCTCGAGCTCACGGTTCTTCGCAAATGTTTCGGGATCGGCTGACAGACCGGCTGTGTCCCATCCATAGTCACCAGGGAACTCTCCAGTCAGGTAAGATGGTGTTTGTTCAGAGAATGGTCCCAAGTATTTTGGGCGATCTGCCCCATACCTGTTAAGTAAAGAAATCAGGCGTTTGAATTACAATTCTGTGTTCTTAGATCACCAATGGATGAAAATTTACTCCTCAATTGGGTTAATCCTCCTACTTAACTGTGCTCACAATTCAATTCAATAAATGTTTAAACATCTTTAAAATGGACTGTGCTGATTGAACTGATCTTTTTTTAACTTATCATGTTCATTGCAGGAAAACACCATACATTACTGCACAAGGTAAAAATGGCCAAAGAGACAACCTGGGGCATGAAGATGCAGAAAATAATATCCAGGTACTAATTAGTTGGAGAGGAGAACTAAGTATTCTTTTTAAGAGTGTGAAAAACTCTCCCTATCAGACCGCGTTTTAAAAACCTTGAAGAGAAGCCCAAAAAGAAATGTCTAAATAGGACAATATTTGCTAGCGGTGGGCCTAAGTTGTTACATTTTAACCGCTAAAGCGAGAATGGAAGGGACTTTACCATATGCTCTGTGGAGCACTCTTAACTGTCCGCCGCATGGTGAAGCGGCTGCCACCGAAAGCGCCGACCTTCCGGACAAGCTCATTGGATTGCTTCAAGGCAGTCTGGCCTGCAAAGGCGGATTGTTGGATAGCAGAGGTGGCCATATTTGTGTGAAACTTCTTAAGGGGGGCTGAAGGCTGGTTTTGGACGAGGATGATAGTAGTGAAAATGGAGGTTATATTGGAGATGGAAAGATATAGTGGATTAGGATTACTACACGTCAGCAGCATCCTATTGGTCCTTCTGCTCAAACCCAGATTCTCATGCAGATAATTTATGGCGTTTCGTGAAGCCAAGTGGCAGCCAAGATATTGGTGGGGCCGCCCCCATAGCCACAAGTTTTCTGTTGTACTATATCAGCTCCTTATAATGGGCCGCTCGCATAGACAACAAAGCCTATGTGGTGTGGAGCATAGAAGATTGATAAAACACTCGAAAATCTCTCTGTAGTAGACACATTTTAAAATTGTGAGGCCGACAACGATATGTAATGAGCTAAAACAGATAATATCTAATAGTGGTAAGCTTGAATTTTTACAAATGGTATTAGAGTTAGATATCGAGCAATGTGCTAGTGAGAACGTTGGGCCCCAAGGAAGTGGATTGCGAGATCTCACCTCTTGGAGAGGTGAAAGAAACATTTCTTATGAGTGGAAATCTATAAAAAAAAAACAAGAATAAATACTATTTTTACAATATTATTCGAGTCTACTTTACAAATAAAACAATGTTACATTGTTTTATATATACCTTCCACGAGACATTCAAATAGTTTAAAAAGTCTTTAAACTTAAAATAGAAACATCATCAATTTAGATTTAACCATCTATCACAAATTTGTAACCATTTAAGAATAAATGAAGTCATGAAGTCATCTAAGAATAAATGAAGTCGCCCCACTTTAATTGGAAGCCCTTATTGCATAAATGAAACAACTGCAACCAGAGTCCAATCCTAATGAAACTTAACTTCACTTCATGTGACTTGACTTTATCTCGTGGTAATTCTATGTCTTTGTTCAAGCCCCTATGGCACTATCAATAGAAGCGATGCAAAAAAGAAACAGCTCGACCACTGCACCGCGCTTAGCTTGACACCATTGACAACACCGCCAGCAAACTCAATCACCACCATCTGCACAGCCAACACAGTCGCCAAAGAAACAAGAAACCACGGGCTCTGCAACACAGCCTTAAAAAAAGCTCCCCTGTTCGTCACCAGTCCCATAGCAGCAAGCAAATTAGCAATCTGGCAGAGCACAAAGGTATTGAACATCATGGTATGCCTCACATTCTCCTCCATGTGGGGCATAACCTCCTGTCCCAAGTACTCAAATAGCAAGAAAACAAACACTTGACATAGGACATGGATTACAATCTTGTACAGAATGACTTCAGTTATGAGAGATTGATTCCTATCCCTCCCTTGAAGAGGGGCTTGAACTTCCTCATCATTCAGCTCCATTACCATCATCAAGCCTCCAAGAAGGCACATAATCAAAGTCACCCATATAAGCTGTAATGTGGCTATGGGAGACTTCCCAGAGACCATGGTGCAGACCAAGGTTATCACAAGCCCAGACACTGAAGCAATGAGCTGAATTTGATAGAACTTTTGAATGTTGAGATAAATGCACCTGCTAGATTTTAGTGTCTGGTTCAAGGATGTCACATCTTCACACATGATATCACCAACCATTCTAGATTCTTTACTGCTCCTATGTTCTTGGAGAATCCGAATATCAGCTTCCATCAAAGTTGGAACATCCCTTGATGTCAAATCAGGCGAGAAAGCAACAATGTTCCCCTCAGCTTTCAGTTCTTTTATTAACAGATGCTTGTCTTCAGAGGTTGCCTTTCCCATAAAACTGATGTTCTTCATCAGCTCATGTCTCTCAGTTCCATCAGTCATCATTATTTCCTTAAATCTTTCACCTTCAACCACGTTGTTCTTGAGGTCACACTGAGTTCCAAGACCATTAACCATGTTTATGGCCTCAAAAAGCTCATCTTCTGATATTAGTATGATTCTTGCACCAATGTTTTGGAGATCCCTTAAGGCATTTAGTGTTTTTTCATGTGAGAATTTTAGACCTATAAATCCAAGCAGCTTTGATTCTCCTTCAAACAACTGATCATCATTCCTTCGTTGTTTACAAGCAAATGCAATGGGTCTTAAACCTCTTTGTTTCATCTCTCGAATCACGTTTTCGAATACGTCTTTTTCGTTTTCTATGTCGTGAACTATGCCTCTGATATCATAGTATTGTGAGCACATACTCACAATACTTGATGCATCCCCATAATAATGCACATGAAAAAGGTTCGCTTCTGTATCCATTTCACTACGTTTGCTCACCAATGCTCCAATGCCCTTTTCTGAGCTCAAGAACTTATGATCAATAATGTCAAACTTCTGATCAGGAGCTCCCAATTTGTTTTTCAAGAAATGGACCAGATCATTCCCTAAATGAACAGAAACCTTGGGATCAGAATATAAAATTTGAGCTGCTAGCTCAAGGCTTTGAGAAATATCAGTATGAAACTCCATAGCAGAGTTGATCTTTTGTTCTCCAACAAAGAACTCACAGAGCTCCACCTCGTGAAATGATAACTCAGCAGTGATATCAATACAGATAGCAGAAACAAGGCCCAAAGTTCCACAAGCTGATAGATTCAGACAGTTTCCTTTGAGGGATCTCATCTTTTCTCTCCAGAAAGAGAGGGACAGAGTGATTGCAAATGGCATCCCATGCTGTAATCCTATCACCATGGTTAACAGAACAGTAGCCAAGAAGGAAGCTCTCGACCCAAACTTCAAGAACATCCTTTCAAAGGCTTGAACCACAATGCCTGCCGTTAATTTCCCCTTGGTTTCAGGCCTATCATTGTAGTAATCATCATGGTGTTTACATAGCAAACGGGCTAGAACTACAACAAGAATCGTTAAAGACACTGTAAGACTAAACTTCTCCAAGAATTGATATGGCTTGTTCATCCTAGATTGGAACAGCGTCTCCTGTGAAGGATGAGTAACCAGCTCAAGCAGCACTTTTCCAAAGGCTGTGTCATGGCCAACAGACACCGCAATCATCTCCCCTTCGCCATGGTCAACCACAGAGCCACAAAATAGAAAAGGGTTTCGATTAGGATCGATGTGGGAGTTGATTACTTCATCCAGAATCAGATTTTTGCCTTTTATAAGCAACCCATCTGCAGGAACACGATCGCCCTTATTCAAATGGATTCTATCTCCCTCCCTAACATCAGAAACAGAGACCCTTTGGCATAGTTCATCTCTTTTCACAGTCACTTCCAAGATGTTCTTATTCTTTAAAAGCTCTTTCTCCTCAGCTCTTTTGCGGTAAACGCTTAAGATTGGAGGGAAAAATACAAGTAAGAACACTGCAAGGAGTATACCAAAACCATCATGCCATCCATGTTTAAGTCCTTGTTCTAATGATTCAATGGCAAAAGACAAACCAGCAGCAATTACTAAGAACAAGATTGTCCAGCTATTTAAGGAGTTCCATAAATAACAGCAAAATTCTTTTACAAACAGGAGAAATGAGCCACAGAATCCATACCCACGAAGTGTTTGTGCATCGATCTATACTCGTAAGGAACAAAAATCAAATGAAAAAGAAGAACAACAATTAGTGAAGTAGCTACAAGAAGAAGAGGAAAAAATGGTTACCTGTAGCAGCGATTCCGAACGCAGAAACGAGACAGCCTCCTCTACACCGCCGAAGTCTTTTAGCGCTTTTAAATTCTTCTCTTTCACGATCTTCTTAAGACGCTGCTTCTGGATATCCCTTTCGTCTTCAAAATGTACGTCAATAGCCGTGTATTGAGGCGGCGGCGACGGCGAAGGCGGCGGTGGCGAACTGGTTCGCCTCAGGCTGAGTACAAAGCGTATGCTTAAAACTAGTTGCCGGAAGCGAACCAGTTTGGATGGTGTACCAACCAGAAGCGGTTGAGCCCCATCATCGGCGATTCTTTGAAACATCGCCATGTATCTACCGGAGAAAACTAATAAGCTTTGAAACTTCTACGGCCATATTTAAGGCGAAGCGGACCCAATTACAGTAATATCCGATCACTTTCTCCGAAGCTTCCCACTGTTCTTTAGCACCGTCCCCCCAGCCCTCCTTATTTAACTGCCATTACCAAACTATATATAAATAAATATTTTTTTAAAATCCTAAATTTCAATAATAATAATAATAATAATACATTTTTTATTTTTTAAGGTTGGGAGAAAAAATATATGGGAACTTTTAAATTTTAAACTTAAAAAAATGTTCATGAAAAATTACAATAAAAAATTAATTTTTTTTTTTTAAAAAACAATTTACAACAAAAAAAGTTATAAAACTTTAGAGAAAAAATATTATTTATAGGCTTATTTTAGAAAAATAAATAAATAATTACCTGACATGATCTTTCTTTTAAATTTTTTTTGTTGGAGTTTAATAAAGAATTAAAAAATATATATATATATTTTAAAATAATTGTGATATTTTTAGTAAGAAATTGAGGGTAAAAAGAGAATTTAAAAAATGAAATCATAAATTTAAAATTGGTTTGTGTAAGACGCGTTTTGATCGTACGAAATGAGAGAGCGAAGTCGAT
Organism: Cucurbita pepo subsp. pepo; assembly: GCF_057944985.1. NCBI lineage: Eukaryota > Viridiplantae > Streptophyta > Magnoliopsida > Cucurbitales > Cucurbitaceae > Cucurbita > Cucurbita pepo. The sequence continues at coordinate 11,009,927 of NC_141812.1, read as the reverse complement.
ATGGGGTTACGTGAACAAATTGAACACTGCAAATTTGAAATACCATTTGAAATAGAATTTACGAAATTAAAATATAAACAAAAATAACTACCTTCACCGACACATCGCCTCCTCTTTTATATCTATTTTCTATTTTTTAAATTAATAATAACATTTTTTTTACAATTTTGTTTGAGAATTTCATAAATTGAGCTAGTTTGTGAGTGGTAGGTTTAATACAATAAATTCGAATTTATTGATAATTTTAAAATATATATTCTTACTAATGATACAATTATTTTTTTTATTTAACTTTATAATTTTATTATTATTTATTTATGAAAGTTTCAATTAAATATTTAACACTAAATAAATAAATATTTTACTAGCCAGAGTTGATTGGATTGAAAAAAAATTACAATTAAAAAATAGGGTGAAGCCTAAAAAATTGTCTCAACCCCGACTAACAGACACCTCTAGTTTTATTGAAATTAGTTAAAAACACAATGCAAATATATACTTAAACTTGGCAGTAAATAAACTAAATTTTAAACATTTAGAAACAAAACAACGAAAAAATGATATTTCAACTTCAAAATTATTTATTCGTAGCTCCTAATCTATTTTTATAGATCAACCAATCAAAGTTCTCAAATTCCCCAAATCATACTTTGAGGTACAAAACAAGTTGTTCTCTACGAGTTCGTTTTATCCAATCCGAGCTTCGAGTTCTAAGACACAAAAAGATCTAGAAGCAATTTTCCCAAGCATGTCTCACAACTGTCAGGTCATTACTGTAGAAGGATCTTGTAAAGATGCACAACAAAGAAAAGTAAGCAAAAAAAACAAATCCCAATCAAAGAATCTTTCTTTTAGAAACCCTAAGAATTTACAGAATTAAGAAGATGCTAAAGCCAAAAGGAAGATGTTAGAGGCAGAAGTTAATCCACTAAAATAGGATCATCTTCCACTCTGTTATCATAATCCTCCACTCCCAACATAATGGCAGTCACCATTAACTTCCCTGCTTCAGGAAAATGTTTGTGTTGCATCAGAATTGCCTCTACAGAACCTACACAGTCTTTCACCATAATAGAGCCTTCATGATTCTCTTGTCTTAGGGGCAATACTGCATCAAATCCTCCTTCTCCAAACACTTCTGCTGCTCCATGTCCATAACATCTGCTTGAAGCTTTGAACAAAGCTGTTTCTCTCAGGTTTCTCATCGTCTCTTCATCACTCCATCCTTCCGCTACTGATGCTTCATATAGTTGATTCCAGTCATCCTGATCTGCAACATTTTTCCAGCACTCCTCCAAAAGCTTTCGGTGGGTTTCACGAAACGAGGTACTGGTCCAGGCAAAAATGTCGAAAGCCATCAATGAGAGTGTTGGGTTTTTGCTTTTGAGACACAGTTGAATAAGGCGATCGGGATGGAGGAGCTCGCAGTCGAGCTTCTGCTCTGTTTCGATGGCGAGAGAGGGATCTAAAATGGCTTCCTATAAGAGACAATGGATCAGGTGGAACCATCAGGAAACGGACAAGATCAAATGAAGAAAGAGCTTGATGCTTCTAAGCTAACATGTTTAACACAGCTACAGTGCTACATCAATCACATTCAAATGTTTTGGGTAGTCTCCATGCCTCAAAGGCCAGACCAGCATTTTTTTTAATCTCAATTCTATGAACAGTTTCCAGAACGGCAAGTAATTAGAGAAGAATTCTTCTCTTCTTCAATCTCTATTAGTTAAAAGTGAAGTAATTGAAGTTTTGGTTCCCCGTTTAAGATTTAGTTGATATTCTCAACTTTGCCTTTGGTGCTCTAAAGCATAACATTAAGAAAGCATCATTAGTTCTGTAGTTTTAAGATCAGAATAAAACAAAATTCAATAGTTCAACGGAAGTTATAGAACTGTACATATCATATGAATATGATGAGATGAAATCATTAAAAAATCCGAGCTGACAAAGATGTAAAGATTTAAGCAGGTTCAATCAAGTTCACCATTTCAAAAAGAAAACCAACCTGTAACTTAAGTATCTTTGCATCAGCCTCAATGCGCATCAACTTACTCTCATACTCAGTATTTCTACCTGCTGCTGCTATATAAAAAGAACATATTAATAAAAATAATCGGGTTTCAGAAGCCGCCAATCACCATTAAATATCAGAGAAGAACGATACTAACATACATAGAGGATATATCTTAAGTGATAGAAATACTGAAATAAACATTTTATTCAGTATTTCTCCAATATTGAAGAATCACATAGCAGAGAAAAACTATTGAATCACTTTGGCAATACACATGCTCTTAGAAAGGGAGTCCATTTCTAAGAGCAGGTAGGCATAACTTACAAGCAACATCTAATGAGGAATCCTGGAAAGATCGACTCTGATACTCAATATTTTTTTGGATAAGAACTCTGATATTTAATGAAGTCAGCTAGTCGACTAAAAGATTGACTGACGCATTGAGAGAGGGAGATTCCTCCCTTCATGCGAAACGATGATTTCTTATATAAAATTGTTTTTTAAAAAAAGGTCCTCTAGCAATGCACAAAATAAGTATGTTAAGAACTTGAGAAAGGACACAAGCAAGGAAATGTACAAAGCACTGCAGGAAAGGATAGGATTAATGCATGACCAGAGATGAGCAATACCTGCCATTAAAGCTATCTTTGAGAGGTACAAAAGGCGTTTTCGATCTGCCAATTTTAATTCCAAATTACAATGGTCAGATTCGACTTCTGTCTCAACTTCAGGGGGTGACACAGGTCCATCACCTTCGGACAGAGCTAATTCGTGGAGAGTGTCTGAGACGGAGAAAAATTGATGAAGGAACAACTCATGGAGCCACAAAAGATCTGGATGCTCCTTTAGAAATATCAAGAGTTCTTCATGGAACTCTTCTCCAAGTCTTAAAAGCTTGGAGAACTGTTTATTTTCATGAAGTTTTTTAAAAACAAAGTAGCTAAACCCTCCTTTAGGCCCCATGCTCTCATGCTGCATCACCATCCATGATAAACAATCAAACGCAAGCACCATATAACATAAGGAATAACATATAAATTTGAAAAACCAAATGAAGCATTGAAATAACAGAAAACTACACACCATAAGATTCCTGAGTAGCTCTGAATCATTAAGGTCACAGCAGATACTCCATAAAATGCTGTAGCATTCATGCTGTTTTGCAACAGCTAACAGACGTGATGAATGCTTCCTGAGGCTTTCTACCCTTTGCTCCACCAAATCTCCCCTAAAATCCTGCAAAACCATGTGTTTCAATATGAACTCAGATCTAGAACCTTGGTCACAGGAAGCACATCACACAATAAAATAACCTTATGCTCAGCTTCCACGGAATCTTTTATTCTTTGATAAAGAGAGCTGAGGAGTGAATCCCTTCGACTCCAAAATTCATGTAAAAGACCTTCAGTTTTTTCTCCGCGCTCTGCTTTTGCAGTGACAGCTCCAGCATGTGACTCAAGAAGAACTTCAGTTAATAGTTCCAGGTAGCAATATAAATCAGATTTTGCAGATGTATCAAGCTCAGAAACTTCATTTAAAAGCTGAAGCATGAGAGAAGCAATGAGCCATAGCCCATTCCGCACAACCAATTGACTGTACCAAGGTGTTAGGCCTTCAGATGGAGGATACCATAACTGATGCTCGTTTCTATATTGCACAGCCGCACGCATGATAGTAACACATGCTTTAGAGATTTCACAAGCTCTCTGGTTCTGGACTGCATATGATTCGTCTGCACTTACCACATAATCTAGCTGCCTTTCTAAACAATTAAATACTTCTTCTAATTCAGAAACTTTACTGTAGAACACTTCAGTATTATCTCTGTCCATTAGAAGAACAGTGTTTCGGCGAGCTCGCTCTCCAACAAATTGAATAAGATCCCATAGAGCACCTGACATAGGAGTTTCTGAATTAGAACTCAAGGAACTAAGTCCATTTGAACGGTTTTGGAAAATTGTGTTCTGCAGTTCCCTTAACTGAATCATCGCAGCAAGCTTTTCTCCATGCCCCAGGATAATTTGCAAAGAATTTCCTACACACCAGGACCAGAGTTTAAGTTCTTTAATTTGAATTTGAAATTCTATCTTCACAAGATAACCTTCCCATTCCAAGAACAAAAACTGAGTCCCAAATCAAACCAACTCCAATGTGACTTCAACCAATGTCAGGAAAAATAGAAATTTCTTGTCCTAGAATAAACATCTGAAGACACAGAAAGAGCATCTAGACCATTTATGCCAATATAAAAAACAGATAACAAAAAACATATATCAGGTGAAAAATTAACAGAGGTTCAGCATCTAAAGGTAAATATCTACAGCCATACCACAGAGAATTAGCATTAAAAATGAGTCGAAACATACTTTGTCTAGAACACAACTCTTCATGGCACTTTGATAAAGCAAGAAACTGGAGAAACTTCTCGTGCTTCTGCTGTTTGTCAATCAGCTGAGTAGAAACAACAGTCATCGACACAATCTCAGCACCTCTCGTTGTAGTCCAATGTTTTGCTAAAGTATCAACAATTGACTTGCTCATCCGCGTAAAAACATTTGTTTCGTCCTCCCTATCAAATGCACCAGAATTCTTCAGCTTCTCAAATGAGTTATTTACTTGACCAGATGACAGAAAATCATGGAAAAGTTGACGCAGCAAAGCTTCTGATTCTTCATCTCGAGCTGTTCGATGTGACATTCCAGACATAGTAGCCTTTTTCCTATCCACAACATCCTGCACCTCAAGACTACCTCTTGTACTCGCGATGTTGCCAGAAAAATTGAGGCTTCTTGAGTCATCTTGCACAGATCGTTCATTTGAACTTCCCCTGCGTGACAAACTACGTTCAGGAGGTTCAACTCCACCAAGGACAATAGCTTTTACGGGTATTGCCCATATTCCTGCTTTCTCAGTTAGTACAACCCAAGCTCCTTCACCATGCTCCGTAGATGGAAGCACTGAAGCATCTAATACTTTCCCCGCATCATAAGGTAAGTCAAATTGATACAGCAGAGTGGAGCTTCTATAGTAATGGGAGACAGTTGCCGTCCCATCACCTGAAAGAATGAGGGCTGATCCCGAAGGCTTGCCCCCTACCCTAAGTCTCATGGAGAACAAAAAATCTTCATTTTCTACTCTTGCTTTTGGAATTATGACTTGTATTGGGGCTTTTTTCTCCAGTATCCTCTTATCACCACTAGCCTCTATTCCTGCCCCAGATTTGTATTGCAAGGTAAGAAGGGTATACTGTATATAACTCGAACTACTAATGCGATCCTTACAGAATGTGGCAACTAAAATGGTGATGACAGCGTCTTGTTCATCTTCCTGCAAATCAAGAGGCCAGATCCTTTTCTGACCAGCTAGATCTTTTTTAATGCCCAAATCACTATCTGTACCAACAATTTCATAGGACCAGAGCTTGGACACTTGTAAATCAGGAAAAAGTTTAAGACAAAAACACTGTATCTCATGATCTGTCAGAAGCAAAAACTTTCTGTTAAATTTATCCAGTTGAAGGTGAGAACGAGACCAAGTTAGAGACCTTGGATACCCATCACTCACAAGATTTTGACAGCTACCATCATCTTGACAGCGAAAACTACATATATCTTGAGGTACTTCAGTACATTGAATTCCCATAGGGCTGCAGCGATACTGCCAAAGCTGGCCATTTGAACTACATGCAAGGGCAACACAAACGTACTGGGAATCAGGGACAGCAGCGGCAATCAAAGAGTTGAATGTACATGGTCTATTCGGACGTTGATTTCCAAGTGAAGTGCTTTTCCCATCAAAAATTGAAGTTTTTGATGAAATTGCCGCTGGCTCATGAGAAGATGTTAGACAGGTAATTGGAGTGCTTCCTCCATCTGAGAAGATATCAGGCCAATACACAACAGCTCCTGTTTTTTTATTACAAATTATAATGGCAACGGAGTTTTGGTGTTTAACTGACTTTCTTGAACTTTGATTTTGGCTATCCCAACTAACAACGCTGAGCAACCAATGATCATTGTTGTTTCTTCCAATATCTTTACTGTCTAAAATTCTTTTTGGAAGTTCACGAACAACACATTTCATGGTGGCCACAGGTAACAAGTATGTCCAAAGAAAGAGCTTGTCTCGGCATATAATCCAAGCAAGGGATGTCTCGGCATCCATTCCACCTGCCACGCTTGCACCACCTGCAAGGAAAAAAGCCTATCATGTTTCCAAGAAAATAGTAGCATCAAGAACTATAAACTATTTTTTACTGCAATAAACATCATTACTTGTGGGAAACTGCTGTACCAAACTGGCCTGCTCATCACGAACCACTTGGGGGAACTCTCCAACATAGACAGGCCGAACTGGATCTGTCTCATCTTCCTTATCACTTCTATTAACTGGTGAAATTCTAGGAAAATATAAAGAATAAATTAAACATTCTCCATATTGGAGCAAGTTATGAGGCAAGAAGCAAAATATAAGCGAATGAATGAAATGCACCTTTCAATTAAAACAGAAATTGTGGTCAGAGTTAGTTCAGGAGGTGCAAATAATTTTACGAGCAAGACATTCATATTAATACCATCCTAAGGGTACTATTGAGCCAATTCATAACACATATGTTACAAGCATTTTCAATTCGCACAAATCAATAGGAGAAAAAAAAAAAAAAAAAAAAAAAAGAAGTGTCACATTATGATTTATACTTGGTCAGATTACTTTTGTTCTAAAAATTTTCGAAATACCACTAAAAAAACCCATCAACCCACTCCAATTACCAGACATCGGGGAAAACCGCCAAAAGGGCAATCCCCGTTTAATGATTAACCGTTAGATTTCATCAACTTGCTGCCAATAACTCGCACAAACGAACTTAATTACCACTGTGTTTCATGAATCGAACATAAAAACTGAGTCGATACTCTGAAACGAGTAAAGTTAGAGCTCTGACAAGCAATCGTGATTGACACATACAGCAATGGTGGCACTAATACCTTGCAAGGACTGATAAGCGAGGAGCCCAAGGAGCCGGAGTGCCGGTGCCGGGGCGGTTGGGGATCAGATTATCGAGAACTGGCTTACGGACGGCAGAAATTGGTGTAATAGGAGAATCAGACAGGGCCGGGGCCAAACTTCGACCTGTTCTGGAGCTTGAATTGCGTCTCTTCGTCCCGGGAGAGAACATTGTTGAATACTACACAGAAAAATGGAAGAAGAAGAAGAAGAAGAAGAAGAATTGGATTTCGGGGTTTAGGGTTTAAAGCTTGGAGTGCGAAGAAATGAACGCGGAAAGCACGAAGCTCTGGCGGGAGATGGGAGTGATCGAGTGTGCTCAAGCGTACTGACCATCTTGCGATCCGCCGTCCACCTTTTTTTTTTAATTATTAATTTGATTTTTATACTTTTAAATTTACAAATATTTAATCCTTCTTTAATTCTTAAAAGTATAAATATAATTTATCTATTAATTCATACATATCTATTAAATAAATGGATTTTGTATTTTATAGATTCTTAGACGCACATATTTTTAAAAAAAAATTAATTAACCAATTAAATATATAATTCAAATTTATTTCTAATAAGACTTTAAAATTTTAATTAATTAACCAATTAAATATATAATTAAAATTTATTTCTAATAGGACCTTAAAATTTTAATTTGTGTCTAGTAGTTTTGTATTAAGTTAACATTAACTAATAATTTATTAAAATTAAAATTAAAAAATGAAAAATTTATCGTTCATAAATCTATTACATACAAAATATATCCAATAGTTACATTTTAAATAAAAAAAATTCCTCTAATTTTCTGCTCAATGAACTAGATTTTAATGAATCTACTCTTTATTCTGAACCATTTTATTGCCTCTAAATTCATGAATGAACTATTCCATTTATACTGCACTTGGATTCTTTCACGTTTTTACAATCTGAGGAAGAGGAAGAAGATGAGTAAGCTTACGAGATTCGGTTATCTTCTATCGAAAAACATCGAAATTCTTCACAGAATATGTGCAGAAGTATACGTGAAGCCATAAGTAATCGAAAAGATATCGAAACTGGGTAAATTTAGAAGAGCAAGCTAGCCCATGCACCAATGAAAGCAAAGCCACCAAATGGAGCTAAGGTAGAATACTTTCTATCTTCAAGAAGGGCCACAGTATAGCACCTGCAATGGAAGCACACATTCTTATACATCTCTGAAACAGACATATGAGTTCAATATGAACCTGCTAAAAGGAAACTGGAAGAGATTTCAATTGAGTCCAAACCTGTTCTATGCTCAATCAGTCCTACATACCTTCTTTAAGCCCTTTTGGATCAGATTCAATAAAGGGGAAAAAAAAACGGCAAATATTGTCCTCTTTGGGCTTTCCCTTCCAGGAATTCCCTCCAAGGTTCTAAAACGCGTCTAGAGAGAGGTTTCCACACTCTTATAAGGAATGCTTCGTTCCCCTCTCTAACCGATGTGGGATCTCACAACTAATAACTAGGTGCTTTGCTAGGAAGTCACTAATGGGTGTGGTTTATCAGATGCATTAGGCTCAAACACTTCATAATCGATCTCTTTCGGACAAACTTTCTTCATCTAATCTCTCACTTCTCTCACTAAGTTCTCTCATCGTACACGTTTTTCCTTCATAAATTACCCTTTGCCCATTTTCTCATGTACACATTTTTCTCAATAGCTTCTCCTATCGGTGATCGTTCCTCGCCTCATGCTTCTTACTAGTCTCACTTCATGTACAATTTTTCTCAGCCAACTCAACAGCTTTTCTTTTCTAACTCATCAGTCGATCAAGTGTTTTTGGGATTTTTATTCTCCCTTTTGTATAATGAATTCATCATATCAATTAAATGTTGGGATTATCAGTTAAAAGGACAAAAGAAAACTGAATATGAATTCAGCTTCAGATTGAGAAATGTTGTGACAGGTAAATCATGGAAACTTAGACACATGAATGCAAAATCAAATAGAAATAAAAGAGAGAGAGATCCAAACAAACATCAAAGATGGAACAAAAAATGGGTCTTACGTGCCCGAAAATGCAAGAATTCCAGCAGTCAAAAGGCCTCCAAACTGTCCAAAAAAAAAACATAAAGATAGCATCAAAGGACCCATCAAAGTAGGGGAAAAACACAAAACCAACTTAAATATTAGGAAAATTTTGGAAGAGTAACTTCATCTTTTAAAATATTTGTTAACGTGTGTTCCTCGTTCATTTACATTGACATAGATAAAATGATGTGTGTGTACCATTTTACCTCTCTCTCTCTCTATATATATATATATTTCTTTTTGAAGATAGCAAGGAGGCAATTTGTTCGCGGGGCGATTTAGCTAGCCAAATCGCACTAATGCAATTCATTCGCCCTACGAGATTACATAGCAATTCAAACTCTTAGTCAGACTAGGGCTAGGGCAACTCATTCTATTCTCTCTGAGGTCAGGTAGGTAAAGCGTCTAACTTAGGGAGGCGCGTCGAATCGCTGAAAGGCCTTGGTTATTCTCCAATTTGGTAAGATGAAGATAGAAAACTACAATGATTCCAAACTGAACTTCCCTCGTCTCGTATCCATGCTGCCCCGACTCCAAACTCGATGTTTGTTAACTAAGCGGGACATTCCCAAACTCTTTTTTATCAAACTCCTTTCTCATTCCCTATATATATAATATATATATATATATATATATAGATGGGAAGAAGCTAGACTTGTAGATAAGCTTAAATATTAATTTCCATCAAATCAATGCGACGTCTAAAAACTAAAAGTTTAGGTCTTACTTCGTAACCTTTAAAAGTAACTTTATAAAATTTCTACCTATGAGTTTCTTTATTTTGCCATATGTTCTTAAAATCCACAAAATAGTTTAGAATCTTGTTTATATATTTAGAATTTGACTAAGATTTGAAGTGTTTAATTAGCAAAGATGAAATAAGCACAATTTCCAAAAACAAAATATCAAATGGTAATAAAACGAGACAGTTTGGGTAATACACATATGGCAAGTTTTATTTGTGGGCTTGAATGTTATAGCTGAATCCACCTAACATGTGAAGAATTTATACCAGGGAAAGAAAAAAGATCTGAATGAATTCAAAACATTCAAACACAACATCTAGTGCTTTGATTTCCACCATACTCTAAAGCTTAAGATTAGGATCTACTTTCAGGTTAGGTCGAGTTGGATAATCGTTTGATAAAAGTTCGGATATCGATAAGCTTTGCCCAGAATGATCAGAGAGAGAAAATTTACATCCAAAAACGATGCTGCAAACGCGAGGAATGAAAAAAGGGGGAAAACTTACAATGTTAGGGTTCTTGGTCGAAGGGGCAGCAAGCAGAGCCGCTGTGTGAACCAAATGATACAGAGACGCCGTTTGCCAAACCTTCACAGGATTTTACAGGAAAAAAAAAACAATCAAAATCAAATCGATTCAAAGCAGCGAAAGATGAAGCAAATCAACCTCTTTATAAGCCGGATTTTGGGGTTTGAAGGCATGGGCACCGTACGTGCCCAATCCAAGAGCTGCAACGCCTGTTTAACGCCGAAATTGAATCAAAATCCAAATCAAGAATCTACAGCAGGAGAATCGAGGGTGATATTACCAGAAATCGCAGCGACTTTGTGCCAGTGAAGTGGGTTCATCTTGTTTTTTGCTTTCTGGGTTTGAAATGGAATGACTTCAAGAAGAGTTTTGTGAAGGGTTTTTTAATTTCCCCTTTTTTATTTCCACATATGATGACGATGGTTTGAAATTAGAACGACCTGTCGCTCTCCTTGCTTTCAGTCCGCAGCCGACATATCGGCCCAGAAAGAGAGGACAGTGCAAAAGGAAAATAAATAGAAAAAGGGTCTTCTTCTGGCTTCTGCTGCTTCTTGATTGACCGGCGCTGTTCATCTGACCGGTCAACGGGTTGACTTATCTTCCTTAAAGGATTATTTTCCATGTCCGTACCAGTTCTGAGTTGACTATTCGATGCCTAGAGAAGGCCCTCAAAGGAGCCGTTCCCAGTTCATCCCCTGATCGGCACGCAACGACCCGCTCTCGCCGCAGGAGCAGCTCACTGTACGATGAATGGATAGAATGGTACTTAGCAGCCAAACACCAAAGGTAAAAGCATATTAACGAAAGCTTGGAGCTAACGGACAGGAGTTTCTAACTTTCGAGTTTGGTTTTCAAGAACGATTCTATCGGGACATTGAGTGATACTGTAATTACTTTCGACCCTCTAAAGATGATAGGTTACGGTAAATTTTAACCCGTGTAGCATCAGCAAAATCAGATGAACAGTAGTTTTGTCGTATGCAATGAGACCTCAAAGCATTGAAGCTTCAAATTTTACAACAAAATCAAGAGATTAAACAACCAAGTTCTCGTTCATTTCCATTAGAACAAAGTAAGAACAGCTAATCTGGAAAAAGAAGAAAAAAAAAAAGCAAAGCTCTTCTGATTAACAATGCAGGGAACGTAGCATAATAATTGTATTGTTATGCTGCAGTGCAGGATAACAAGCCTCAAAGTTGCTTTCTTCTTCTGTAAAAGCATTCACTTGAAGCTAGATTCGTCGTCAAAGGAGCGACTCGACTCGACTCGGCACACATTAATCCGAATCAACCGTAGATTACTCGTCTTGTCTGTAATGGCATTTGGCCAAACTCTTGAGACATATTTGTACAGTTAGACCTAACTTTGGTTAAGACTGCTCAGATTGACTCCAACCCATTATCATCTTCCTTTTCTTCTCCAGCTAAACTCAACTGGTTTCAGTCAACCCTTCATTTTCTTTTGCAGTGTGGAGAAGCTCGTCAGGAGTGGCCGCCGGGTCGAGATCCCAACAATACTCAGGCAAGTTGCTGGCTTCTCCCTTGAGTAAATAAGAGGGTACCTGGTGTGAAAATCGTAGCATCTCTTTCCTGGGAATCCATCGAATGGCATCTTTGTCTGCATTTCTTTGATATACCGTCTTGAATCCAGTTAGTTTGACAAGGGGGCAGATGCAGACACCAAGCTCCTCCGAGTAATCGTCAAGAACCTCGACCATTTCGTATCGGTGCCTCACTTCATCGGGTGTTGATCTGTCCCAGCTTGTCGACCAGTTTCGATATACAGCCCAAATGTCTCCACTTTTAGGATATATCCGAACGCAGCCACCCCGGCCAGCTTTTTCACGGCTTAAGACATGAGAAAAGATGTTGATATGTTCAATAACATCGGAGTTCCAAGCACGGAAATTTCCACATGATTTTGTAAATCCATATTCCAACCAGTTTACTGATCCAAATTCCGTATCAGTTTTGGAGTTTAAGTAACTAATAAGAATCTTAAATGGTTTAACTGAAATGATCTCGCGAATCAGACAGTACAAGCGAGGCATACCATCTTCTTCGTCGTATAGAGCCCATATTTGCTTTGCTTTGAAGCATTCCTCTGAGCGATCCTTGTCAAAATCGTGGAAGTCGGAATCAGGTACGTTTATTGAGATTGGTCCAGCTCTATCTTTCTCTAACCAACGGCCAGATACCTCAGAATTAGCTGTTTTAGGTGCTCGTCCAGTCTTTCCAACCCGACCGACTTGAGGTGGCTCCGTCTTTGCTTTCTCAAGTGCAGCAGCATTGGCTGAAGAAATCCTTATCTCTTCCAGTTTCTTGCGAATTTCAGTCCTTGCCTTCTCAATTAACAGCTTTCTGGCGTCAAATGCAGGAGGAATAGGGGTGCGCTTAGCTGAAGCCTCAGTTGGAGAGGAAGAACCTACAGGCTCATGCTTAACACTAACATTTCCATTAGCCAATCCTGAATCCGAACCAGGCAGCGGTCCCTTCTCCATGTAGCCGTTTCTCAACCCGGCTTCCACGACTACCTTCCTTCTCTTATCACCTCCATTGCTATCAGATCCCAAAGTCTCATTACAGCCAAAGGGTGTGCTAGCATTCATATTGCCCCCCTTGTTTTTCGTAGCGCGCTTTCCATTGACTCTCGCCTTGTCTTTCACTCCTGACGTACTGAAATGTCCATTGGCTTGACCAACATTATCAATAGGCACCGACGACGGTCCATTTGAGCCCAAGCTTTGAGTGTAAACTCCAGATGACGAGTTCCACTGAAACGACATGTTCGAAACATATTCGTAACCATGCCCAGTAAAAAAGCTAGTATCTCCTGGGATATACGTAACTCCCTCAAATCCATGACTTCCATATCGATTACCAGCCACATTCGACCAAGAGCAGTAAGGAAAAGAACCATTCACAGGGGCAGCACCAGTTTCGACAGCAACAAAAACGCCACGACAATTCTTGCACCGAAGTTTCTTGTTCACATATTTCCGAAGATACTCATATTGAACTTTACAAGAGGTGCATACAGTCCAAAAGGTATCAAGTCTACCGTGGGACATGGACAGATTAGTATAGTTGTTAAAACTTGTAGCCGCAGAACCATGAGCTGAAGATAAGTGTGGCTGGTTGACTCCAGATACCAATTGTGTGGTTCTCATGATATCATATGCATTTCTCTTGGAACTATCTGAAAGTAGAGCCCATGCTTCAGAAACGAGCTTAAACGCGCCATCAGCCCCGACTGTCTTGTTCTTGTCAGGATGTAGCAACACAGCCATCTTCTTGTACTGTTTTTTAATAGCCTCTTCCTTGGCAGAAGGCTTCAATCCTAGAATAGAATAATAATCTATCTCCCCATTACACCTAATCTCAGAAGCAACATAAACATCAAAAGTTGCCACCATTTGAGATATCCCATCCATCTCTGGGAACAGAGTTTTAGCCTTCAACGCATAATTCTTAGCCCCATTGAAATCTCGCTTGGCAAAACGCTTCTCAGCAGCTTCTTTTGCTTTAAGAGCCTCCTCTTTGTTTACTTCCATTTACAAATCTAAATCAGTGAAAGACTAAGAACACGGAGACAAAAAAGGCTACGACCAGTGAGTTGTTGTTCTTAACAGCTCATGAAGCCACATTCTCAAACATATCCACATTTCCACGTTCCTTAATAATTTAGCAACAATGTCAACGTTCCAATACCTGCAGAGTTTATTTTCAACGCAGAAAAAGGATAAATCTCAGAGTCAATGAAGTCGAGAATTCTCATTATGGCAAGTAACAAGGAAGGAAAATAAAAGACAAGATCTAGAACTGGAAATTCATGCATTGTTTAGCAGCTAGCTACAGTAAACTCGGAAAAGGAAAATCAAATTTAAAAATCAGAGCCTCGAGAATCTCGATCTTTGAAGTAAACTAATCAACCAGTCCCAATCTCAAATAATTTGACAAAATCGACATTCACATTTCTCCATAACTAGAGTACAATCGCAGCTAAAAAGCACAAAATCCCATCGCCATCTTCATATTCCTCAGCATTCAAACACAAAAATAGAAACCCATTTCGCAACAAATCCATATCCACTCGAAATGACAAAATTCAGCTCAATTTCCTCAATTCGCAGCCAAAAAGAAATACATTCAAAATACGAACAGCACATGTACAAAATCCATACGCTACAAAGACTTTATCCCTCAAAATTAGAAGGAAAAAGAAAAAAACCTAAAAATAGCTCACTGAAATCCGAGCAAACAAAATGGAGGTGGTGTCTATCCAGATCGCCACGTGTACTTAGAACATCAAGCAAAATTAAGCTCACCTGTGGGCAAATCTCACTGTACCAGAGGCACTAGCCCACTCAAACAAGCCTCCTCCCGCGAAAACAGACGAAATTCCCCTAAAAATGATTTTTCCCGCTTTTTCAAAAAATAGGGGAAAATGTCACTGGAAGTGCACAGAAGAGTAAATTAGGGTTCATAAAATTGGGGAAATCCAAAGGATGGACGTGGAAGAATTAGATCCGGGCCGGAGCCGGCTCTGACTCCGAAGATGTGGCGGCGACGAATTTGGAGCTGGAGGCCCTCGATCGCCGGTCGGAAAAATTAGAAGGAGAAAAAAATTAGTGTAATGTAATAATAATAATAAAAATGAAATATAATCTTGTAATATGCTATTTAATGGTGCTCCCTGCTAAAATGCGCTATTCTTGATTTATTGTAAAATATTATAATTTCACTTTTCCTTTTTTTTAATATTTATAATATTTATTTTTGTATTTTTTTACTTATAATAAACAGTGGAAAACAGATAATTTTAGATTAATTTATTGCTTCTAATTTTATTTTTATTTAAACTAAAAATCAATAATGTAGGTCACTAATTATTTCCCTTTTTAATTTTCTTTAATTTTATTAATTACAAAATTAATTAAATATTTAAATTGACTAAATTGTACTGCCATTTTTATTACTTTTTTACCTTTTTTGCCTGAATTGAAAACAAATCAGGTTTTTACCATGGGAATCTTTCACAGATTTAACTATACATGGTATATTTGACTTTTATAAGTTTAATTATTGAATTTATATCGGGATTAAAATTTACCATCCGTCCGTTCAATATTTTATTTTGATAGAACAAGTCGAGCTAGACTGATTACAAAACACGAACGAAATTTCATGTCATAAATTGTTACTTGGTCGATGTTTAAGAAAGAGAGAGAATCTGGGACAATTTGATGAGAACGGTTACGTTATAGTACTTTAGTTCGACGAGGTGGGTCGAGCTAGATTCATTGAAAAACATGAATGAAAGTTTAGGTCATAAACTGTTGTTTGGCGACGATATGACGTAAGTTATATTATAATATTGTTATGTTCGATGAAATGAGTCGAGCTAGATTGATTGAAAAATATGAACGGAATTTAAGATGATGAACCGTTATTAGGTTGAGATTTAAGAAAGAGAAGATCTAGATCCAACGTACGTTATATTTTCATTAAATGATAAAATGCCACGACAAATTAAATTTTGAAATTATTTTATAATTAATATAATGCTAAATTATGAATATATTTTTTACGTAAGAATTAAATTATTACAGGGACTAAATCGTAATATACTAAAATTGAAGGACTAATAAATTAAAACATACTGTCCATAAAAAGGCTCGAGATGTACGAAAGGAACCCAAGCTAAAAAATTAAAACATACTACCCATAAGAAGACTCGAGATACACAAAAGGAACCCGAGCTCAGTTCTTAGTTAAGAGGGTCAAGCATTGATGTCATCATGAAGCCATATAATTATTTTGTAGTCGAACATGAACTATACAGTACTTATGTATAATCGCTATATAAAGTTACGAGCCTATCGTAGCTCTACTACAACCAATCGTTATTAAAAACGCTTACCCTATCGAATCATTTTTGTATGACTCGGTAATGTAAGATTAGTTTGCGTCGTGAAACCAAATTGAAACGGGGACGGGAGAGAGAAAAGGGAATTGTGAAGGTGAGAGAGAGAGAGAGAGAGAAGAAGCCCAATGAGCCTTAGGGAGGGAAAAGGGCAAAAAGGTCCATTACTAGGAATTCAGAAATCCATGTTAAGGGACGGAGGTCAGGTCTCTATCCCACGCAGGTCGTAGGGGAGCCCTAGAGTGAGATGTATATACAGTGCGTGCACCAGAGATTCCAGCTCGAGCCAAACTCCGAATAGAAGCGTCGGATTCTCTGCACAACGCCTCCTTTCTTTCATCGTTTACGGCTGCCTTGAACCCTCACTATCACCGCCCCATGTTGAGGATTATTGGGATTAGGAGTGTCCCACATTGGTTAATTTAGTGGAAGATCATGAGTTTATAAGTGAGGAATACTATCTCCTTTGGCATGAGGCATTTTGGGGAAGCCCAAAGCAAAGCCATGAGAGCTTATGCTCAAAAGTGGACAATATCATACCATTGTGGAGAGTCGTGATTCCTAACACCCCCTCTTTTTCCGTCTATAATCCATTATCATACCATTGTGGAGAGTCGTGATTCCTAACACCCCCTCTTTTTCCGTCTATAATCCATCTAAATTACGTATTTACCCTTTCCAACTTTACTTTTTCCTATTTTTAAAATAAATTTAGCTTACGAGCGTTTACCAATTAGGATGCTGGCGACCAACAGAGGTGAATTGTGAGATCTTAGATCGATTAGAGAGAGGAATAGAGCCTTCTTATAAGGGTAGAAACTTATCCCTAACAGACGGATGGTGACACGGACAAAAGTAGACAATATTTGTCAGCAATTGGCTTGAGTTGTTCCAGTGGTTTCAGAGCCCCGATTATTGGACGATTTGATGCATTGGTCAGAGTAGGGCTGAACCCTTTCAATAGTAGGCACGTTTTTCAAAATCGTGAGCGACATTACATATCGAACCAAAACACTAGCAGTGAACTTGAGTTATTACAAATCGTATTAGAGTCAAGTACGAACATTTATCAAATAGTGGAATGCATTAGTGGGAGTAGGGTTAGAACATTTCTCTAATATAAATATTTTAACTGTGAGACTAACGATTTTACCAGCTAAAATAGACAATATTTACCGACAATAGACTTGTATTATTACAAATGGTACTAGAATCTTAGAACCAAACACTGTGTTGTGCGCTGTGTTAGCGAAAACGTTGAAGTCTATGTCTATTTAATCATTAATTTGTGTCTATTTAGTCGGTGAATAATAAAAAAAATTGAGAATCTTATTTATATATTTATTTTAATTCAACTGGTTATGTTTGAACTTGCCAAACATTTACAATTATTAAAGTTTTGTCTCTAAACGATAAAAAACAGATTTGTTTTTTTCTTTTTAAAAAATAATAATAAAAAGGTTACAATATTAATTTCCAAATTTATTTCAAGTGAGACGGAAATATAATATTAAATTATTTAATTAAAAATGGAAATAAATTCGAAGAAAAATACGGGAGTGGCATTCAGTTTTTGTCCTATGAGACAATTCCAAATGAAATACGTTTCAGAATGGAACGGGAAAGAGAAAATGATGAGAAGCAGGAAACAAACAAACAAATTATACGTTCACCGGTTTGCAGAGGAACCGCAGCGACGGAGCCGCGGCGGCCGCATCGCCGCCGAGCCAACCGTTTCTCTCGTAATAATCGACGCAGAACAAGGAGAGCGAGAGTCGCTGTACCTGATCTTGGAGAGTCCGTACGCGGGGGACCAAACCGGAGCGATTCAATCGGGAGAGGACGGGACGAAGGCAGAGCATGTAGAGTCTCTTGTAGCCGCCGAGAGCGAGGATGAGAGGACGGACGGAGGAGAGAGGCGGAGAGGAGACGTGACGGAAACAGAGATGCTCCCAGAGTGAATCGTCGTTGCGAGCTAGGGCACACCAGAGACGGCAGACGCAGGCGGCGGCGCAGAGGGAAGGACCGTCAAGTCGCTTGAGGATTTCGGTGAGGATATCGAGGTGATCGTTGATTGAGAATTTGATTTTCTTGCTGTTGTTCTTGCGTTTGGTATCTCCTTGTGGTGCATTTGGCTGCATGATTAACCTGTTTCTTCTTCTTCTTCTTGATTGATTGATTGTCTCAATTTCTCGATCGAGAGAGGGATTTTTGAAGAAGGATGAACAAAGTAGAAAGCAACTGCCGAACTTAGCAGATTTTAAAATAAATAAATAAATAAATAATAACAATAAAAAGAGTAAAATTTGCGTGTTTGTTGGGCTTTTGCAATCTAGCCACCTGGCCCAATTACGTGGCGTGAAGCATTTTTTACTCTTTTTCTTCATTTTATTTTTACATTTTTTTTATTTAAATGATTTTGGAGGGGACGTTAAGTTATTAAGTTGAATGTCGCTGTGACCTAATAGTGACCTAATAGTGACCTAGATAGGTCATGACCTCATGTATTTATAGATGACACTGTGACCTTGACTTAGATGGGTCACGATCTAGATGTGTATAATGAAAATTACATAATAAATCATAGATTTTGTGATAAATCAGTAAATTACCGATTATATTGCTATGTACAGATCTCAGGGAGAGGTATCAAAGAAGAAGATGGCGCCAAAGGGAAAAGTTGATGGAGCAAGGAAGTGGAAGAAATGAGGTGAGAATTTTGTTGTTGTGTAGCAATTTAATGGAAAAGGTTTATCGGGTTCAGCGGATTTTCTGTTTCTTGTTCTTGTTTTATATTTACATATTCCAAGATCTTCTTTCGATTTGACCTTTCTTTCTTCCTTTCTCCAAAAAGAATCACTGCCTTTCAATGTTTAGCCCACTCTGTGTCATTGCTTCTATGATCCACGCATGGAAATTGGGATTGCTCTCTGAAACCCTACTGTTTTTGCCCATTTCATCTCATCATAAATGGTAGGGCCATTAGGGTTTTACTCCATTTGAAATGAAAGATGAGTTCGTGTTTAATGCTTGCTTGCTTTCTTTCTTTATTGATCTTTAGGTTTAAATACTATTGATTGTGTTCATTCTGGTTGCCATTCTTCGAATTGTATGCATTTTAGCCCACAATAAGGCAAAAGTATGGTTACATCTTATGGATGAATCATTGTGCTAAAATGTTGATTAAAAATGAGATAAGAATGTAAGTGAAAGGACCAAATCAAGAATGTTTAAGCACACGAACCAAAATGAATAGAAGTTGAACTATATGAAAACTAAAATAGATATTTCGAATGTTTAGCGACGAAAACGGACTTCACTCTTGAAAGTATAAGAATCAAAACAATATTTAAACCTTATGTTTATGGAAAAGAAATGGAAATAGAAATGTGTTCATTTCTGTTTGAGATAGGTAGGGTGAGGTTTAGATTGGGTTTTCTTATTTTGGTTAATATTGCTGCGTGAATATGGCTGTGGAGGGAAATACAATTCAAATGGTACTGAAACTCGAGCCATTCTTTAGAGATTTATGCTTATAGTGAATTTGAGATGCCTTTAAAACGTTTGTGAGTCAAACATTTCTATCCAGTGCTTTGTGGGCTGTGCTAAAAACACTTCTTACCATCCTAAAAATCTATCATAAACTCACTTTTATTCTACAATGTGGAAAACTAGAACTTTAGCATCCCTTTTAATGGTTTGTCCTCCTTGTCACCCTTCTCTTTGGTCGTGCAACTCTGTAGATCCTCAGAAACCATGCTTCCTTCCTCTTGATTACATAATTCCCAGCCACCATTCCAAACACTACCCCACAACTATATCCAATCAACACTATTTTCCAACCAAAATCGAACATAGACGCTTCATCATCTTCCTCTGAGGTTGAAGATGATGGTTCCTTGGCCTCAGATTCCCCACATTTCTTCACCAATGGCTTCCCACACAATCCTACATTGCCCTCATACGAACTGCTTTCAATGTTGTTAAGCTGGTTCCCTTCTGGTATTAGACCCGAGAGGTTGTTTTGGGAGACATCAAAAGTTGAAAGGAAAGTGAGCTGAGCCAGTGTCTCTGGAATCTCCCCTGAAAGCCTGTTGTTTGAAAGATCCATAGATTCAAGCTGTGTTATGTTACCCAATGACGATGGGATTTGACCACTGAGCATGTTGTGAGACAGATTGAGAGAATGGAGACCCTTTAATTTGCCGATTAGATCCGGAATTTTGCCTTTGAATCTGTTGCTTGAGAGATCCATACTGGTGAAAGCCTCTTGAATCTTGGAGAAGCTTCTCTCATACCCTTTATTGATTATGGTGATTGAGTAATAATACTCGAGTGCCCAAGCATAATTTGCAAAAAAGAAGCATGTACTGTTTGCTTTCATATATGTTGATTTGGTAGTTGGGGTAGTAATCTTCATGGCATTCCAATTACTGATGCTTTTGAGTGGCAGGTCACCTGATAAGTTATTATAAGAGAGATCAATAACACGCAATCTCGGAAAGTCATAATTGGTCTTCGGCTCTTTGATAATCCCGTAGAATCGATTGGATTGCAACATGAGAAGGCTCAACATTGGAAGAGCTCCCAGCCAAGATGGGAAAACGTCAGTCAGTTGATTGTAACTGAGGTCTATATTCTCTAGCATTTGACAGTTTGCCAAAGATCTTGGAACTTTACCCTGAAATTGGTTCTGCCTGAAATCAATGGCCCGTAGATTGCTTTTGCCGATGAAGGTGTCAGGAATGCTTCCATGAAACATATTATCGCTCAGTCTCAGAACTTCCAAAGAACTGAAATTCCCCATACAACCGGGAAGCAGGCCACCAATGGAGTTGCCAGAAATGTCAAGGTAAATAAGAGAACTCAAGTTGCAGAGTGAAGATGGAACACCATACATTCCTTCATTTTTTATTTGGCTGATATATGCAAGACCCAAATATGCAAGTTTGGTCTGCATACCAACCCAAGACAGGGTTGCATCAGTGAAATAATTGGAGGTGAGGTGCAGAAAGTTTAACCCAGTAAGATCTTTGAAGGAAGAAGGAATTTGGCCACTGAACTTGTTTGAACGAAGGACTAATATCTTGAGGTGGGTGAGGTTTCCAAGTGAAGGAGGAACAGTCCCCGATAAGTTGCATCCTGCTACATCAAACACAGTCAAGGAATGTAGATTTCCAATTGAATGTGGTATTTTGCCAGTTATTCCTGAGTACTCGAGGCATAATTCCTCGAGCAAATTGCTTGAGTTGAATTCAGGAAGATAACCGACGAGATTCGGATTGTATGGTATTTCAAGTATCTTTAGTTTCGGAAACTGAAATATTTCAATGGGAAATTGACCCCACAGGCCGCAATCAGACAAGCGAAGGGATTCTAAAGAAGATAAATTTGCCAAGTAATCTGGGACTTTGGATGATATGTCAACCTTACTAAGACTAAGATGCTCAAGTTTAGTGAAGTTTGCCACAAAACTATTGAAATCAGGATTTCTAAGTTTCAACAACCTTTCTCCCGAAGAGACTTCGATATTTTGAGACAAGTCTAAGGCCAACAAGTTGGACAACTTAGAGATTTCAGCTGGGATTTGTCCTGAAAATGTAGAACCAGAAAGGTTGAGAAGCATCAAGTCAGAAAGTTGTTGGATTCTTGCAGGAATCTCAGAGAAATTGAAGTTATTGAGTGCAAGGTTAAGCTTTTGAAGATGAACAAGTCGAAAGAGGCTGCTATTGGAATTTAGGAAACCATAGAGGCAATCACTGCCGAGGTCAAGACCGACCACATGCCCTGTTGTCTTGTCACACTCCACACCACGCCACAAACAACAATCATCGCTACTCCTGCTATCAACTCGCCAAGAAGCTGTCTTGGGAAATGCATGTGAACAATTAGCAGACTTGTCAAACAAAAAGCTTTCCTTGAACTGCAAAAGGGCATCCCTTTCTTCATCATGGCACAGTGGATGAGTAGAGGACAAGCAATGAGTTATGGCAAAAAGCAAAGTTAACAGTACAGCCACATAGGAAGCACCATAGGAGGAAGAAAAAGATGCTGATATCTCCATGAATACACTGAGGTAATTCCACACTTGGGGATTACTTCTGTTTTATATGTAGGAATCAAGATCTTCATGTCCAAAATGTCATCCATGGATATGAGAAAAGAATCCATGGACCCCTTGACTCCGTCCCTTTGTCGATCCCATTACACGACAAGTTTCCGATGCCATGTGTTTCAAAGATAAGGAAAAAAGAGATGAAAAACAGAGCCATTCCTACTCTGAAAAGTTTGATCAAGCAAAATCTAACATCTGTATATTCATGAACTCATAAGTCATGGTCATTAAGAAAATGAAGTCAAGTGAGGTTTGTTGTGGTAGGTGTATGATGTTGTCTTCTACCACTTTAGTCATTGCCCAAATGCTATGGGTCTATGGATTGAACTGACTGAATTGACCAAGAAGGTGAATCAGTCTAGGGAAAATTAGCCTAAGATCTTTCATGCCATATATCCTCGAAGCTAATCCTATATCAATTAAAACTTTAAACTAATAATGAAAACGAGACCCACTACACTTAAGGATTTGTGAAGCCCAATTGGTTCTGAAGAATGAAGATTCAAACAGCCTTTCTTTGAACGTTGCTGCAAGATGATATAAAATATGAATAATGTGTCCATCAGTCACCAACTTCCTTTCTTGACTGTGAATTTTAAAAGATTACGTTGTTTTCCTCAAAATTTCCCTTGTTTCTTTTTTTTTTTTCTTTTTTTCTTTTTTTCTTTTTTTTTTTTCATTTGAATGCATCTTCAAGTTGTAGGACATCCCAAATCATAGTTGAAAACTCCGCTGTTGATGGTGGTAGTTGCTGTATTTGAATCATATATACTCACTATGTTACATATATAAACAATATAGTTGTATTATTGTACAAGTTGTTCTACATGTGTAATCAGCCAAAATTCCCTGTTCCTATTTGTTGTGTTACAACAAGAGCCCTTTTTCTACACTTGGAAACAACAAAGTAAGATAAAGCAACAATATGTCCTTCATATTCAGGCATCTGAGATACCCAATATCATCCACTCCTGGGTCTCATCTTGCTCTCCTTCATTCCTCCCAGTTTTTGGGTATTCCAATCTTGAAGGTCTTTTTAAACCATTCTTCCTTCCTTCCAAGGATGTAGTTCCCAACAATCATTCCAACCAAAGCTCCACATCCATATCCAATCAATACAGTCTTAAACTTAATCTTAAAATCAGATCCCTCATCTTCATCCTCATCAGAATCTGATGAAGGTGGCTTGGAATCTCCACATTGCTTTGATAATGGATCTCCACATAATCCCACATTCCCCACATACGAGCTGTTATCAACATTGTTAAATTGGTTCCCTGTTGGTATTGGACCAGAGAGATTGTTGTAAGAGACATCAAATATTGAAAGGAAATGAAGTTGTGAGAGTTCTGGAGGTATTGGTCCTGAGAGTTGGTTGTGTGACAGGTCCAAAGACTCCAGTCGTGCCATGTTCTTCATCAATGGCGAGATGGGGCCAGAAAGCATGTTGTGGGAAAGGTTGAGAGATTGAAGGCCTTCTAGGTTCCCAACAAGATCCGGTATCTGTCCTTCAAATCTGTTGCTTGAGAGATCGAGACTTGTAAAAACCTCTTGAATCCTTGAGTAATCTCTCTGATAACCTTTCATGGTTATTGTGGTGGAATAGAAAAATTCAAGAGCCCAAACATAGTCGAATGAGAAAGTTATAAATGTGTTTCGATATGCTGACGCAGTCGTGTTGAAAATCTTCATTCCTTTCGAATTAGTTATATACTTCAATGGGAGATCACCCGAAAAGTTATTGAAGGAGAAATCAACAATTCGCAACATGGGGAACTCCGTGTTGGTTTCAGGTTCTTCGATTTTTCCATGGAAGTGATTGGATCTTAGTATTAGAAGTCTTAGCATTGGAAGAGTTCCAATCCAAAAAGGAAAACCATCGGTCAACTGATTGTCACTCAAGTCCATGATCTCCAAAATCTTGCAATTGGCTAACGATCTTGGTACTTGACCTTGCAACTGATTGCGACTGAAATCAAGAAACCTTAGTTTGCTCCCACTTCTGAAGGTATCAGGAATAGTTCCATGAAGTGAGTTCTGTCTAAAGTTCATAATATCCAAAGAACCGAAAGTTCCAATACATTGTGGAAGCACACCACTCATTAGATTACTCGACAAATCGAGGGCCACGAGCTTGCTTAATTTGCATATGGCTGGTAGAATTGGACGCGAGTCTCGTAACCTGTTATTAGAGAGATCTAACACAGTGAGATTAAGCCAAGGAAGAGCATCTTGAAACTCTTCTACACCAGTTAGGGCGTTGTGACTCAAGTTCAAAACCATCAATCTTTCTCTACTCATGCTCCACATCCATTTGGGTATCTGGCCTTGAATATTGTTCTCTCCAAGTTCTAATAACTCTAACGCATTCTGTTTTTCAAGAAATGTTGGAATCTGAGTTAAATTGCAGGATCCAAGTCCTAGAAGGTTGAAGTTTGGAAGAGTTTCATTAGGTTTACCTACATGATCATCAAGAACAGTCAACTTATTGGCAGTGAGGTGAAGTTCAGTAAGGCTTTCAAGTTTCATAAACATGCTCATTTCCACAGTCCCATTCAAGTAATTAGACTGAAGATAAAGGTGCTTCAGGTTCATAAGTTGAGAGAAAGACTTGGGAATTGAACCACTCAATTTGTTTCCATACAGATGAAGATCGGTTAGCTCTGCAAAATCGCCTATCCAAGATGGAATCTCACCCGTTAGTTCATTTTCACCCAGAAGTAACTGAACAAGGTTAGTCAAGTTTCCAACAGAAGGCAACAGAGTGCCACTTAAACGA
Source organism: Cucurbita pepo subsp. pepo (assembly GCF_057944985.1). Lineage (NCBI taxonomy): Eukaryota > Viridiplantae > Streptophyta > Magnoliopsida > Cucurbitales > Cucurbitaceae > Cucurbita > Cucurbita pepo. Next base: position 10,984,767 of record NC_141812.1, on the reverse strand, counting down.
ATCCCAGAAAGTCCCAAGTAAGCAAGCTTGTTCTGCTTACCAACCCAAGACAAAGTTGCATCTCTAAACTCATTATAGCTAAGAAATAGACGAGTCAGCTCGGTTAGGCGTTCGAGGGACGACGGGATTTGGCCACTAAAGTTGTTTGCATAAAGCTCTAACTCCAGGAGTCCAGTAAGGTTACCAATTGTGGCAGGAACAATCCCAGAAAAACTACTATTTCCTAACTTCAAGGAAGTCAAGGACTTAAGGTTGTCAATGGAAGAAGGTAGTTCACCATGAAATGCAGTTTGTTCAAGCCATATCCTCACAAGAGAACTGTTCATGTTGAACTCAGGCAAAGAACCAGAGAGATGTGGATTGTATGGAAGAACAAGATGCTGCAAATTTGGTAAGTGAAAGATTTTCTGAGGAAAAATTCCAGTCAGCCCACAAGCTCCCAAACTCACAGACCTCAAAGAAGACATATTTGCAACAAAATCAGGAACAGCAGAAGATATATTAATACTACTGAGACGCAGCGTCTCTAACTTAGACAACCTTGATATTGCCGAAGGGATTGGCCCTGAAAACCCAGAACCAGCAAGATCCAGCTGCCTCAAGTCAGTAAGCTGTCCAATCCCTCCAGGGATTTGGGACAAATTGAAGTTGTTGTCGGAGAGAGTAAGAGTTTGAAGATGAACCAGTCGAAAAAGGCTGCTGTTAGAGTCAATGGAACCGTAGAGACAGCCGCCGGCAAGATCAATTCCGACAACATTTCCAGTCTGGTTGCTGCACTCGACGCCGTCCCAGGAGCAGCAATCATCTGTTGTTCCACCTTCAACGCCCCAGGAAGCAACCACCAGAGGAGAGCCTAAGCAAGAAGGGTTAGGGACGAAGCTGTTCTTGAACTGCAGCAGAGCAGCCCTCTCTGAGCTTTGGCAAGTGGCGGCGGAGCATTGAGTTGCAGAGAAGACGAGGAAGAACAAGAAAACCAGACAGCAAAATGATGGCTTCATCTTCTTCATGGTGGTCGGTAATGGCTGATCTTGAGAAGATAGCAAGATGATTTTCTAAACAAGTGAAGATTCAAACCCCGATTCGGCTGGAAATCAGCCTTTTTCGTGGAATAAATAATTAAATATGTTGATTTTTTTTTTCATAATATTGTATCCTATTTTTTTCTTCAAGCGAGGTGGAAATACAGGCTTACACTCAATTTTCTTGTTTTTGAGTTTTGACTAATATGAATTATTTAATATTATGGTGTTTTCATTTAGTCGTTTTTTTTTAATTAAAATTCTATTTTAGTCTCTATAATTTAATTTTATTTCACACTAGTCCTGTTTTTAATAAACCTAAAAGAAAATTCGTGGAGTTAATTTATTTTTAATTTTATTTTAAAAATTAACTAACTTTATAAATTTTAGAAATATATGCAGGTGGTCGTGTTTTTTAATTAAAAACTTATTATTTTTTATTATTATTCAAAAGTTAAATTTGGATAATTGAAATATGTAGATTTAAATGAAAAACACTTTTAACTTTTAGGAACCTATTAGATACAAAATTGAAAGTTAAAAGATTTACTAAATACGTTTTAAAGATTCAAAGATTAAACCAATACGAAGCTGAGCGTTCAAAGATTAAACAAATACGAAGCTGAGCGTTCAGAAATTAAACCCGTAAACGAGTAATTTCACCATATTTCAAACTATTTGAAATTTGAACTAAAAGTACGTATAAACAAGTTGGTCCAACTACGTAGCAATAATTGGTGGCCATGAGCCACTTGACGATATATTTAATTTTCATCCCGCCAATGTTGACTCCTTTTTAAGGACAAAAGGATCAAGTTGACCTTACACGTTGGTGTGATTAAATATCTAACTTTCGTTTTCGGGTTTGACCTAAGTTTTTCTAACCTTTTGCTAGCATCATTCGACCGAGAGAATTCATTGTATTATCCCTCTAGTTAAAATTGAGCAAATACTTGAAATTTGTCGAATTCTTCAATTTTTTTTCATTCACTCTCCCATTCTCACTCCTCTCTGTCCTCTTGACAATAGAGTTCTATAGCGTTTTCCATCGTCAATTTTTCATTTCCTCGTCTTGATTTTGTTGCACTAGCAACCACTATAAGAAAATATGAAAAAGCTATTAAAAAAAAATGAAAAAAAGCGGTAAAGATCCACAAGTCTCCCCTTAGTGCATAGCAGAAAACAACGGCTTTCACAATGTTATTACGATAATTATAATAATTATAAAAGATTAAATAACTTTATTATAGTATAAAATTAAAGCTATATTTATATATTATAACATTAATAAATAAAAAAAAAACGCTATAAAATATTTTCATAATACGTATATAAGCTATACCTTCGTACTTTATTATAACATCCATCGTAACCATACGGAAACGCTAAAAATCTCAAAATTTTAATAATGCCAGCTGTCAAAACGTATGTTGGGCTTATAGGTCTAATACTTGAAGAGAATTATAATTTCACATTTTCTTCACCAATATTGGGCTTTGAGTCCATAATTGTTAATGGGCTAAGATCTCATGGGCCTTTCTATTCTTTTCACATTTGAGAGCCCAATCCATCTTAGCTACTTAGCTTTATATATTTCATTATTTCAAGTCCACCTAAAGTCGAGAGAAAAAATAGTAAAATAAGATATTTATTTATTTATTTATTTTTATATTATAAATCAATCACATTAATTAATTTATTATTATTTTTTTAATGTTTGAAATATGAAGTTTTTGATCCCGTTGTCTGAAAACGTGAATGCACGCTTCTCCTCACGCTAATACTTCATCTTTTTTCCTGTTGTAACCACTGTTAGGTTTTAGAGGTTTCCCTCTTCTTTATTTGTCGATGGAGCTGCTTTCCTCATTTTACTTATTCAATTTTCTTCACGAACTTGTACTATCGATACCACAAAGATAGCCACTCGTTTTAAGCAGGATCGATTGTTCTTACAGTTCTTTAAAAGAAGATATTTGTTCAATTCGAGATCTTGAAACTAACTCGTTTTCATACTTTTCAAACGCAAACATTTGGTACAAATAGAATTAAGAAGTCACCGTCAAAGTCTTCACAAAAGAACAATTAACCAAAAAGTTGACGGGTTCAACCCCATTACCCAAACTACCCCTAAATCGTTGACACCACCCCACACGATAAAGGGTAATATTGTAAAAGCACTACTTTTTGTGTTCACACTGTGTTCCACAATTCATTATAAATATAGCAAAAACAATGCATTTTTTTTTAAAACACCCAATTCCACTCCCACCAGTCTTCTTCTTCAAAAGAAAAGAAAAAAGTTTGAATCTTTGTGAAAAATTTGAAACACCCAATTGACCCAATTGGCCAAAATCATCAAATCTTCAATCAAGTTCTTCAAATTTTGCTGATTTTCCACAATGAAGTTAGTGATTTCAGCTTCTGTGCTCTCTGCAATGGTGTTTTACTCATCTCTCCTCCCTTTCCTCCACTCTTTGAACCTTTATATCTCTGCAACAATCCACAAAAACTACATGTTCTTGCTCTGCAATGGCCTCCTTGTCTTCATCGTTCGAAACTCCGGTCTTATCAGTAGCTCTGGCCGCGAACAGTGCAGCGGACATGGCAGCAGAGAAGCTGAAGCTCTAGGGGCCGCAATGGAGGATTCCACCACAATTGAGAGAAAAGTTGAAGATAGAGAAGAAAGGGAAAATGGGTTTATTGCAGAAGAAGAACAAGAAACTGAAAGATTGGTTACAGAAGAAGAAGAACAACAAGAACACGAAGAAGAAGAAGAAGAAGAAGACGAAGAAGAAGCAGAAGCAGAAGAAGTTGGGGCTTTGAGCAATGAAGAATTGGACAAGAAATTTGAAGAATTTATCAGAAAAATGAAGGCAGGAATCAAACTTGAATCACAACAACTGCTTATTTTGTAACTAAGAATCTAAATAAAAAAAAAAAAAGCTGACTCTGTAATTTTTACTCTGTTCTTCACTTCTCTTCTGTTATTGGATATAGAAAGAATTTTACCTTTCAAATTATTGTGAAAAGAGTGGCTTTCTTATTGGCATAATTAGCTTGGAGTATTATTACATTAATATAAAAAGAAAAAACCCAAATTTGTTCATAAGTTCGTCTCGATGATTTTGTAAAAAAAAAAAAACTTTCGAATCTATCGGTGACATCTTACATCCGTTGGAGAGGAGAACGACGCACCCCTTATAAGGATATGAAAATCTCTCCCTAACATACGTGTTTTAAAATCGTGAGGCTGACGACGATACGTAACAGTCAAAGTGGACAATATCAGTTAGCGGTGGACTTGAGCTGTTACACTATTGTACCCTTAAAACTTCAAAGTTGATCAACATCAGTTAGCGGTGGGCTTGAACTGTTACACGAATTCAAAGTTAAATTTATTTTTCTCCTAAAATTTGATGACATCAACAACGCCACGAGGAAGCATCCACAAAAAAAAAAAAAAAAAAAAAAAATTAATAATAATAAATAAATAAATAAATAAAGAAATAAAAAGTTGGCCTCAATGAGTCAATGTCCTTATCCAATGTTTGCTCAAGGGAAAAAAAAATAGATTTTGGGTATAAATGGTTCCAACTCTGTAACAAATTGTGGTACAAGTAGAACAGCATCTTTTGGGTTGGTGTTTGGTCCCTTGTCCTTCTGTTCATTTTGTTTTTGTATTTTTGTTTATGTGTCCTTCTTTGTCCCAATATGTTTGTTCCCACTCTACAAGAAGCTTCCTTTGAAAGGGTCACTTGACTCCAAATCTTAGGTCATTTTTTAGAAAATGACCTTCGAGTATGAACTATTCTTTGGGTCAAAAGATTGATCCTATTGGTTAACATGACATAAAAGACACAATATGTCAAGTGAAGTTACAGTGTTGTTTTAAACGGTCAGGGTAGATGAACCCATCATTGATTTTTCAACTCTGTTCCATCAATGATTGTTCAACTATTTCTTGATGTAAGGTTGCATCTAAAGCTTAAAATTTTCATCTTTTATTTGTAACGTTGTCTTAGGGAAAAGCTCCATGGCAAATATGTAACAATTTTTTAATAGTTAGTTCGTGTATATTCATACACTACATCACCCTTAAAGGGTACCTATTGGCAGCTAAGGTCTGAAAATTTGGAAATATCCTTCTAGCCTAAGTGAAGATTAGCAAGAACGAGCTACGAATATGATATAAAGAGATTGATCCTCGACAATCTAGTTTATCGAAAAGAAGAAAGAACAGTTCCGAACACGCTTAAAAAGCACATCATATGTGGGTTAAGAGCAAAAATGAGAAGACAAGGACTTGGTTTTCAACCATAGATGAAGGGGGCAGGCAGGTAGGGACAGCTTCAAACCATTGTTGGGTAAGTGAGCATGTCTTGAGAGCATAATGAGCTGGCATTCATGCTCCCTTTTTTGAACATGGGGGGAGATTTCAACCTCACATAACATATTTTGGCTGATCTCATCAAAATCATCTCGTCTTTTAGATTTGAGATTATAATATTTAACAAGTATTTTATCTGCATATGATGATTCAATTGGCTGATTCAAGATATTCATTGATCTGATTATCTTCCCATTCTACCAAACATCTTTAGCTTTCTATGAACAAAACAAACAAGGATCAAATACCTTATTATGGGAGAATCTGCAATAATATCATATGCCTTTGCCGCATGCTCAACAACCATACTATTTTCTCCACTCCATTGCATCTGTGGAAAAGGCACAATTTACTTCAGAAAATGATTTGAGAACATGGGGTAACAAGAAAATCATGCTTCCACAATGAAATTATAACCGTCCAAGGTTTTAAAACGCGTCTTCTAGGGAGAGGTTTCCACACCCATATAAGGAATGCTTCGTTTCTTTCTCCAACCAATGTGGGATATCATAATCCACCCGCTTGAGAGTCCATCGTCCTCGCTGGTACACTGTTCGATGCCTGACTTTGATACCATTTGTAACAGCTTGAGTCCCGCTCGCAGATATTGTCTTCTTTGGAGAAGCCGAAAAGGGGAAGTCCAAAGAGGACAATATCTGCTAGCGGTGGGTTTGGGTCGTTACCCAAATGTTTCATAGGAACCAAACAGACCAAATACCAGCATTGTGAGTGTGGGGGGACGCTGAGTGTCAGTAGAGCATTTGATCCATTTCCTTCAGGGGACCCTACAGATTCATGAGGTCTGCAGAGATGCTGACAAACAACAGACAGAAAGAATAAGAATGTTTTCCATAAATGAATGTTTTCTAAAAACAAATGAGTGCTTCAGAACAGAGATGGAAATTTACCATCCCAATCAGTGCCTACAACCTCTCTTCGCATAGGATCATTCATTTACAGAAACTAAATCAGCAGCCAAGTTGCAAATCAAGGTAGAATGATGAATAAAGACTTATAGATATTATTCTAAGTTAATTATACAAAGGCAACTGAAACCAGAAGCAAATTGATAGGTAAATCAGGAAAGACAACTTTCCAGCTAACTTTCTACAGTATTCTTCCCCTTGTTTACTATAAAAGAAAAAAAGTAAGATTTCCTTTTCGTCGTATCTATGTTTTTATACAATAACTGTAAAGAATACAACTGTAATGAAGAACTGGATGATGCAGGGATTTTCATACAGAATCCCAGTTTTTCTGATAGGTGGTGTTGAAATGAGCACTCAATTTCATACCCCGAGATCTTTGAATTCTTGAGATGGAAAATCTAGATAAAAACATATGGTGAGGAGAGATCACAATATCTATGGATCATTAAACTCGTTAACCGTCAAGGAAAACTCATCAACTACTGGCATGGTTCTGACATGCTCAAGGAGGCCTGAGAGTTCTCTATGAACATAATTAAAACGCTCCTGGGATATCAAGGACTCTGTCAAGAGAGTTGCAGCAAGAGAATGAAAAACTTGGGCGCATGCTTCGCTTCTGCCTTGAGAATGTGCATCGTCTATAGTACCTAAAGAGTTCTGTAGTCGCCAACGAAGTAAGAAGTATTTATCTGGGAGTTTAAAATAGTTCTTCACCGCAAGTACTCGGATTGAATGCCTGCATAATATTCCTGAATGATCAAACTCTTTACAGGCACAGTGGACTTGTTCGTCATCTTGTGTCCAACTAACAAGACGCTCGACATCCATTTTCTTATAGTGTTGCAAAATATATGAACCATTTCCCATTTCTGTAGCAACATATTGCATGGATAGCACAATTTCATTTTGCAACACATTGAAGGCATAAGGTGTAAGAGTACTCTGTGCATGCTCTTCTATAGGCATGCCTGTCTTAATATGTAAATACTGCATACCTTCTTTGGCTCGACTTCTGGAGTAAGCAGCATTACTGACCTGCAAAAAACATAGGCAACAGACTGAAAGATTTAGTTTGATATGATAACCAATATAAATCTCCTGCTCCAGCAAGCAAGAAAGAACAATGTAACGTCTCAAGCCCACCGTTAGCAGATATTGTCCTCTTTGGACTTACCCAAATTTTCGGGTTTTCCCTCAAGATTTTTAAAATGCGTCTGCTAGGGAGAGGTTTCCACACCCTATAAAGGGTGTTTCGTTCTCCTCCCTAACCGATGTGGGATCTCACAAACAACGCAGTTAACTATACCTGTTCAAAGAATACTTGCAAACATGTCTGTGCCCCCAAGATTCTTTTCAAGAACGTTTCTAAGGATTGAAAGAAATCAGCTGTCAGTGTACGAGCCAGAAAGGAACTTCTAATGAAGGAAAACGGCCATGATGCTCGATATAAATATAGTAAAGCTATATGCTTATCAGAAGCAAGACCAAATTGTGCAACCAAGAGATCCCATTGATGCTCAAAATCTGATATATTCTCCAGATGCCACAACATATCAAACTGAACTTTAAAGTCTGCATAGTGCAATCCAAGGGGCAACAAGAACCAACTTGATAGTTTAGATAGAATATGCCATATACATACGACGTGTTTAGTATTAGGCAGTTCTCTTGATATGGCATCTCTGAGCCCTGAGTCTATATCAGTTAGAATAGTCCGTGGATGCTTTCCTCTCATGAATTGTACAAATTTCTGTTAAAAATAAAAATAAAAAAATAAACTGTGAAAAGACACGTGTAGGTAGGTGCACACACGACAAGAAATTGCGTCCACAAACCTGTAGAGCCCAAGAAAATGAATGCGAGTTCTCTTCCTGCAGCAAGACGCAGCCAAATATAATCGCCTTTCCATGATTGCTCATGCCAAACCAAACTCCAAGGAGTAACCCATAGGTAAGAGAGCGATAGCTCGTGTCAAAAGAAACTACATCACCGAACACAGAATAAGCATGAATAGGATCACCATATGCCCATGATAGATTTTCAACCTTACCATTTTCATCTCTAGTATAATCAAAAACAAACTCTGTATCCCTCTTGGCCATAGCCTTGCATATCTCAAGAAGCTCCAGCAATTCGTTCTCTCTTTTCTCATTCAGCAAAGCATCATTCTCTTCAACAGTTTTCTTACAAGTCCTAACGAAGTTCCTAACATCCTTCTCTATAAAGGGCAATTGTCCAGGTTGTACACCCTTTTCTAACTCCAACACCTTCAGAATCCTGTTCACGGGAAATCCAGCTTTGGAGAGTAATAGGATGCGTTCTTGATCGGCCTCCTGTATTTTTCGATATGCTGGAAGCAGACGCACCTGGTCATCTTCCAACAACTCATGATTATGAACATTACTAAACTGTGACACATACCATTGACTAACACCATCTACAATTTCCTTGGTCAAATACAATTTAGCATCACAGCCACATCTTACAGATTTCCGCTCCCGAGGGTGTTCCACATTGGCCTTCTTCCTTGGTTGATTATATCCAGACCGATAACAAACAAAATCTCGTCTATAAACCCCTAAATTTTGGCTTTCTGTTGAACGTGCTTTTCTAATTGAGAACCCGTTCTTCCGAGCAAAGTTGCTGTAGTATTCAAAGGCATCCTCATCACTTTTGAATATTTGACCAACATAGGGAGTGAAAACAGATTCTGATGATAATTGAGAGGGTACCGTCTCACTCTTCACCAGCCGGGCACTTATCGAGGCCTGATCTTCACCTTCGTATCTAATATAGCATTTCCAATCTCCACATGGGCACTGCTGGCGTCGAATCCAAATGTTAGCCGGTAGCTTCATTGCCATTTCTGGAGAAAACATAATCTTCACGCTCCACTTTCATGCTGGTAATATGAAAAAGGAAATGTAGATCTACATTTGATCATTCAAATAAAGAACAGCAAAGGCCTCCTCTTAAATAAAAAAGAATACATATACACACTTCCGTTAAGCATTATCTTTAAATAATAAAAGAACTGAACAATAAGAAGCAGAAGGTACAATCCATTTCAATAACGCATTCACATAACCTCAACCAGGTCTTGCTAGCTGGACCTAAATAATGTAAGATAAACAATAAACCTTAACCTAAAGTTATTATTTTTCTCTTAACATCCAATTAATCCAATAACTTAACCAAAACGTCTGGCAGATTAGAAAACCAAAGAGCTCCAATCAGTTAGGCAGAGAAAATGGCCTTTAAATTTATGAATGTATCTTAAAAACACTTCACTTTCCGTTTCCAGTTCGGTATGTCGTTCCAAGTTTAGCATCTGGATGAAGGGAAAGAAACAATTTCATGAATCTATCTATGTGTGCAAATGCAGATATATAATTTTGTTTTGTATTAAAACATAGGGCTTAGCTATAAATGGCAAGCAAGAAAAGAACTGAAGAGTAATGAAACAACTAAAGTTCATTTCAAGTGGCAGTAACCACATTTCATTACTGAGCTCATAGACTAAATTCAACGAGCAAACACAAAAAAAGCAAATATTTCCTTTCAGAGCAAAACCCACTTGAGAGAAGAGATCAACATGTAAAGAAATTGTAGTAAAATCCCCAAATTGAGCATTGCACAGCACCTGTTCGACAAAATGCAACAAAGAAACCTGCGAATATCACTAAACGGAAGCAAGGATAACACTTCATAAATGCAATTAACAAGCCATCTAGATTGTATTTTGCAGCTTTTCTCAAGCATCAGGTTGAATTACCAATACAGTAATGAGAAACAAACTAACGGAAGCAGAATTTGAAGAATTGAGAGTTTACCGAGGATCAAGAATCAATAAATTCAAGCAAAGGGAATCGCGAGCAGAAAGATGAGGAAAAGACTGATCAAACAGGAAATATTTGCCGGGAAAGAAAAGGCGTTGAAAACGAAAAAACTAACCTTTAGAATCCTCGAGTGATCACATCCCCCATTGTTTGAAGCTTTGGTTTGAACAAAATCCATATTCATTTTCGTATTATTTATTAAACGTGAATTTACACTTTTGTCCCCAAATTGCATTAGATTCATTAATGAAGTTTATATTTAATAGCATTTTTGTTCCCTCAATTTTAATTAATTAGATGACGTGACTTTTTTCTTTTCAAATTTTAAATTCGTAAAAAAATTAATAGAATTATTTTCTCTCTCTCGTGACGGCTGCCACCACTAGTCATCGTCCACCGCTACTAGCCACTAGTCATCATCTATCGCTACCAACCTCTGCCGCTATTTTTTTATATTATTTTTAACGTTTATTAAGAAAAAAAAGAGTTTCTCCTCCCATATTAAGGAAACGAACAGTGGTTGTCGTGGATTCAGAAGGAGAAAGGCGAAGTTTAAGGACCAACCAGGTAAAAATACGTGGAAAAGACAAAAAAAAACCTCTCACAAAACCATAAATCGTTCATCTCTTGTTTAAACTTAATACACAAAAAGAATTTTCGAGAAGATTGAAACAATGCAACTCATACTACAAACTATACCGAACAATCTTCCAAGTCTAAGAATTAAAGTGCACCTTTTGAAGTCTCACCAGCATCTGAATAAACATCAAAATTTCAAGAATAAAAAAGGGTATTCACATACGATGAAAGGGCAATGTTTCAGGGTCGGTTTGGTTGACTTCTTCATTCAAAAACGTCTTTTTAAGCACTTAGAAAGTCATTTCCGTTCATAAACGAGCCAGAGGAGATTGTGAAAATCAACAAGAATGAACAAAAACTGCATATTATTTCAAGTGAAGATGAGATGATGGGTATTTGCCCATCCATTATAAACAAGTTTACAACTCTATTTTACTCACTTATTTCAGGTGCTTGCTTCCCAATACCATAAAACCTGCATTTTTGGAGTTTCTGATGTAAACTTCTAAATCGACGACTTCGGGAATGAACTACAAAAGAGTTCTTGGATTCGTGACGTTCTAGAGATGGTCGATAAAGACGTCGTGTCTTCACAACTTTCGACTCTTTTGATTCTTTGAAGCTTGAAACTACTCGCCCTGCAACAACGTTTATTATAATCTCAGATCACTCCTAATATCTCTACTCATATTCTCAAACAATCTCATCCTGATACCGAGTAGTGTCAGGGCTCGTTCTCTGGTTAAGGCATCTTCAAGTAAATCATGCAGTGAGTGTAGAACAGTAAAGTCGTTGTTGTCGTTGTCGTCGTTATTAAGCAATATGCTCGACCAAGGGGAATTCTATGAGGATGATGAATGACGAGGTCTTGGCCTCTCGGATATACTGTACAGTGCCATTCATTATCTTCACAAGCTTCTGGCTGATGTATAGGCCAAGACCTTCCTTTGAGCTATCATTGTTGTCATCAAACATCTCTTGGATTAAGTGTGCAGGAATTCCAGGAACAGGATGAATGATCCTACATAATATGACAACCATATCTCAAAATGATCATTTAGATGCCATTCTAGAGCTAACATCACACGAAGCATATTAAACCATGATCCGCTCAAAACGAGTTTTCAAGATTCTGTTCGACGTTGTTCTCAGATATTTACGGGTTCTCATACCGACTACCTCACTATTCCTTGAGACACTTGACTCACCTCAATGCTAGCGCTGGGAAGTGAGAGTAATAACAGGCTCAAAATGCTAAAGAAGTACCACAACGACAATTTTGACATTGTCCTCAGATATTTACGGGTTCTAGAGCGCACCCCTCGGTTCTCATACCGACTACTTCACTATTCTTCGAGACACTTAACTCACCCCAATGCTAGCTCTGGGAAGTGAGCGTAACAGGCTCAAAATGCTAAAGAAGTATCACAACCACAATTTTGACATTGTCCTCATAGATATTTACGGGTTCTAGAGCGCACCCCTCGGTTCTCACACCGACTACCTCACTATTCTTCGAGACACTTAACTCACCCCAATGCTAGCTCTGGGAAGTGAGAGTAATAGGCTCAAAAGGCTAAAGAAGTATCACAACCACAATTTTGACATTGTCCTCATATATATTTACAGGTTCTAGAGCGCACCCCTCGGTTCTCGCACCGACTACCTCACTATTCATCGAGACACTTAACTCACCCCAATGCTAGCTCTGGGAAGTGAGCGTAACAGGCTAAAAATGCTAAAGAAGTATCACAACCACAATTTTGACATTGTCCTCATAGATATTTACGGGTTCTAGAGCGCACCCCTTGGTTCTCATACTGACTACCTCACTATTCCTCGAGACACTTGACTCACCCCAACGCTAGCTCTGGGAAGTGAGAGTAACAGGCTCAAAATGCTAAAGAAGTATCACAACCACAATTTTGACATTGTCCTCATAGATATTTACGGGTTCTAGACCGCACCCTTTGGTTCTCGCACCGACTACCTCACTATTCCTCGAGACGCTTAACTCACCCCATGCTAGCTCTGGGAAGTGAGAGTAACAGGCTCAAAATGCTAAAGAAGTATCAGAACCACAATTTTGCTATCAACTTCAGTGCTATCATCTAATCATTCTAAATCTAAATGACTAACTTGGGCTTATCCCATGACAGGACATGACCATTCTACAAGATACTAAACCGTTAACAAACAACGAGAACTAAGAGATTTTCGGGATTTTACCTGAATTCAAGATGAAGAATGTGGATTCCCTTCCCGATACGCTCCTTCCTTGGAGTTGCTCGGAAGACGATGGATGATTCTTTGCAAGTGAAGAGAAGTGTGTTAGTCAAGAACTCAGAGAGCACCTGCTGTAGCCTCATGTTATCTCCATATAAGTGCAGAGATGATACATCAGCAGGTGATTCACAAATGATCTTCACCTGGCGCTCTCGACTCAAAATCGTGGTTTGATTCATTACGACGTCAAGAACATCTCCAAGGTTGAATTCCCTACAGTTAGTTTCTATGTAACTGCAAGGAATTACCCAAATGATCAAAGATTATAGCAACAAGAGAACAGCACAAGGTATTGAAGCCAAAAGCAAAAAAAAATGTTTTGATGTAACTATAATCATACCACTCCTCAATACTCTGGATATCAGTATCATGTACAATCTTGTATAATTGTTCCAGACTCAAAGTGTTCGATTTAAGTAGCCGCTTTTGCTCTTCGTTCAACTCCGATGAACCCATTAGATTCTGCATAAATGTAATTCCGTCGAGTGGTTTTCGAATTTCTTGACGTAGATATGCCAACTTATGGAGATTATCAGCTGTAGCTTGTTCTGACATCCGTTGCATCTCCAAGGCATATTGAAGTTCCGAGCTAGCCACGTGCAAGAAGAAGACGACCCCGGTGATCTTACCCTCTGAATCAGTCCTTTTGCTTGCAGTGAGCAGTGTTTCAACGTAATTTCCTTCACGATCACAGAACTTAAACAAAAATTTCTCTGTATCCTGGCCCGAAATTACTCTATGCAGTAGTATCCTAAGCTTGGTCAATGTCTGATCTTTGACACGACAGCCGAAGCTTTCGAGCGTGAAAACCTCCCCAAGAAGCATCCTATTTGTCATCTCTACCCTTCTAAAACCAGACAACTTTTCCATTGCATCATTCCATTCCAAGCACCGGCCATCGTCATCGGTCATGAAAATCGGAGGAATAAGTGCAGATGGATTTCGCATAATCCCCGTGTAATCGCCTTGGATTTGCGTGTATTGGTTCATTATCAGTTTCTTCTTTGTAACATCCTGCCCTATAAAATATACTCCTACAACATTATTGTTTAGGTCTCGGCTACAGCACGAATTAACTTCTAAGATCACTGGACCATCGTGTCCCGGAATTCCAAACGTTTTGAGTTTGATTTCAATGTTCTTCTCTTCAATACCTGACAATATCCATACAAAACAATCATCAAATAAGGGATGCAGAATTACGTCAATGGAACAATAGATAATATCTTAAGATGAAAAATCACCTTGAACGGCCAAGGACAGCATTTTCTTTACCACCTTAATAGAATCATTCACCAGACAATCAACTATGGGCATGCCAATGGCTTGCTGGATACCTAATCCTGTAAGCTCAGTGGCTTTCGAGTTCCAACCATTGATCTTGCCGAAAACATCTACAGCCAAGATAGGCACTGCAGCTGTCTCGATCAAGCGAACCATCTCGTTTGTGATGACACGCAGTTCATCCAACTGTTGTGTCTTCTCATCGACTAACGGGACGTTTGTAATCACCTTGCATTCTTCTTCAACTTCTTCATCTTGTAAAGAACCTCGTAATATTAATTGCAGCGAATGGATGGCGTCCATTTCCACATCTTCCCAAGGTTGACTACGCCGCTTCACCACTTCCAGGAAAGCCTTGAATGATGATCTCGGATGCATATTCCTTCCATCGTCCTGGTCACCGGGGTCATGTTTTGCACCACCCCACCTGATTTCTTTAGCCATATGTGACCGAAACCAGAAAAGGAAATCCTTAGAGGTGATCCTAACAGCAGCCATTCCACAAACCTCATCACCAAGAGCAGAAGCACCATAGAAACCAGCTTCGACTAGGCTATCGGTACTTAAACCTGCGCTTCCGCTATGGTCTTCGAGGAGCCATTCAGCTATATTTCTAATTTGTGCCTCTGAAGGGGTGACTCCAACTAACCAAAATTTCTTTCCGAAATATAAGGCAGCACCATCACACTTAACAAGATCCATAATATTGGGAGATTGGGTAACGATTCCTACCGGAGTATCTCTTAGCAGCATATCACAAAGAACGGTTTGAATTCGCAATATATGTTTCTCCTTCAACTGAGTTTGCAACTCCACTTCTTTATTAATCTGTATACCAAAAACTTGAATCAAGAATTCACAAGCATATCTCAAAGGAAATGGCACAAACCTAGGACTTGTGTGATGACAAACTACTAAACCCCACAACTTTCTATCCTTTTCTTGATCATTCTCGGATTCACTATCACTCTCATTGATCGTAATAGACATCACGAGAGATGCAATAGAGCCCATATTCATCATATACCGAGCATGACAACCGTGAGGAGCCCTCAATGCTGACCCACATAGACTTAATGGCTGAGTCAATCTCCTGTCTTGAAGCACCTTAACTGGAGGTGACAAACAATCACAAATCATCCTAACTTTATTCTTCAAAAAAAGGAACCTTGAAGCTTGAGGTATGTCAGTAGCTGGGTAGTGCAAGCCAAGATAAGGTTCTAAGTCCGATCGACAGCACTCGGCTACAACTTCTCCATGCTCATCATCATGGAATTTATACACCATTACTCGATCGTAACCTGTCAAATCGCTAACCTCCTTAGCCAATACCTCACATAAAAGAGATATATTCCCACTCGGCAAGGACTGCAATTTTGGGATGGCTTTAGCTGCAAGCTTATAAGATTTCAATGCCCCAGCTGCAGTCACTGGCACATCAGCTGGATTCACTGGTTCCAGATCTATAATTAATCCCACGTCTACTCGATGCAAAATCGCATAAAACGGTTTACCAGAAGTTTTACAATGGACTAGTATAGGATTAAGAAGATTAACTTCCTTAAAATCAGCTGCTTTCTGTAACGCTGCAGCTCCTGGCGAACGAAAAAGCGTTCGTACATCCGTTCCAAAAGTTAGAGCTTCTTGCTGCTCGATGTTCGGCACAGCATGTGGGGCCAAGTCCAACATCTCAGGGGCATTTTCACTATATGCAAGAACAGACAAGTTTTCCCCATCCACAGCAATCATACAACCAAATGGTTGAACTAGACTTCCTCTCTGAATGTTCTGAAGGTATGATTGTACAGTGGTGGCATGAACATTGCTACTCCAACTTGCGACGTTGACATCAACCGACGCAGAGTAATCAAACAACCTTTCAGAACCTTCAAAGTCTACTTGAAGCTTTGCATCAATTGAAGTTTGTGCAACCACATGAGCTCCATGTTTTGATCGGTCGCCACTGGTCTTAGAACATACAGTCTTATTTGTTGTCATTGAAGACATCTTACAAGTTCCTTCCCAATTTCTCCTGTTCTTCCACTAACCAAACCAATCACCTATATCCCCATTGCTCAAAAGCCACCAAATTCAACAGCAAACAAACACAACATTACTTGATACTCATTCCAGAACCCACAAAACAAAGGGACAAAAGAAACTCAGTTAAATCTTCCCATGATTCTATTTCCAGAAACACAACCCCACAGGCTTCAAATTCAACGCCCCAAAAAGAAGCAAGCAAACAAGCTTGAACTAGACAGTGAAATCTAAAAGGGGTCTCTCATGAAATAAAAGCAAAAACAAGGAGAAGAAGAATTAAGAACAAAACTAACGAGATTTGAAGCAAGACCCAGAGCAATTCTTCCACATCTTCTCACAGTTCCACTACACCCACGAAGAATCGACCGAACAAGTAACTTCTAGAAGCTCGAGCAGCCCTCCTAAAAGCTTAGTTTTCTAGAGCAATCAGAGCCATTCGTTGGAACAAAAACCTGGCAAGCATACAGCCACAAGCCTATAATTTCCCCAAAACCCACATAGTTCACAGAATTATAAAATTAAAAAAGATGGGGAAATAAAAAAAACCATAAACTAATCGATAGTCAATACAGATAGAGGTGGATGCAAACATACGAAATGGGGCGAACAGATACGGGTGTGATGGAGTACCCAACTTGCGCGATACGGATTAAGCAACACGTGAAAACAGCATAGTTTGGTTGGTGGGCTACCGGTGGAGTCCAAAACCTGCGGATTTCATCGATTTGAAATGATTTTGAAGATGGGGTTTGATAAATTTGTGCAGTCCGCACGCACTCTTTGCAAAGGAGAAGAAAAAATAATGAAAAACTTTCGTCGCGGTTCTCGAGATGTGAGCCAAATGACCGTATAGTTGGATTCTCTTTTGGTAGAGGTAATAAGGTAAGATGGGGGAAAGGACGGCATTTTTGGAATGGCTTGAGCAGCCAATGAATCGCATTGGCCCACCACACCACAATGGAAAATTTAATGACTTTCTCGAAGCTAATGCTCAATCCTTCTTTCTTACTCACTCAACTTTGGAAATACTTCTTTGTTCATCTCTTCAAATCTTACTCTTTTTGACCATCTTCAACCTCCCCAAATTGTATCGATTCAACCCCCCAAAATTTGCAACTATTCAAAAATAAATAGACTTTACAGTGACAACCATATATCATTACCAAGTTTGAATCTCTCCAAGATCGTCTCAAATTAACAACTAAATTTGAATTATTGAGAATTAATTCTCAAAGGACAGGGATGAAGAAAAAATTTCAGGAGAATTTAGATCTAGAAAGATATCCAAATCTAGAACTTTATTTCTTTGTCGCCCCCACTACTCTTCCTTTTTATGGGAGGGGCTTGGGGAGAAGGGTAAGGAGAATAAATTATTTTTTGTCATTTTCATTTCAAAACAAAAATTTTATAAAATAGTATAAATATTAAATAAATATCATTTCAGTCCCCGTACTTTTACATATTAAATAAATTTAAGATTAAAGGAAAGTATATGTAAAGTTATAAACAGAGCTGTCTTATTTGGTAGACATGACAGCCTCTTGGTTTGGCACTCCAAAAGCCTTGAGGTTGCATTGAGTCCAACAATCGAACTGGAGCAGACCAAACCAAGAAACCTTAAATTGCGAGACAAAATGAGAGTTCAACTGACATTACACACTATGGAGTTTCATACGCCCAATCCATTATTGGATGGTCGAGGACAGTGGATGTAACAACCCAAGCCTACAGCTAGCAGATATTGTCCTCTTTGTGTTTTCTCTCAAAGCTTTCAAAAGCGATTGTTAGGGAGAGGTTTTCACACTCTTATAAAGAATGTTTCGTTTCCCTCTCCAACCCATATAAGATCAGGGAAAATCCAAAAAAGACAATATCTACTAGTAGTGAGCTTAGGCTATTACAGCGTAGCATTATTAGCTTGATACACATATGGACGAACAACGTCGTTACAACGCAGTTTAAACACAGATGTATCCGAACATGTTAAACAAAGTGATGTACTAAAGTGTCAAGAGGTGGTTTCAAGATGAAGATTCATAAGCAACTAGAAGCAGTAATACATGCTTGTCAGCTTCAAAGATAGAAAGCACAAACAAAGCTTGTAAAACTAAGTCCATGAGTATCCAAGTTCTTAAAAAGGAACCCTTCTCTTGAGCAGCTAAAAGGTGTTCTAGTAAATCATAGATACCATTTTAGAGAGGAAAACAGTCAAGAAGATCATTGTCACTCTAACCTGACCAGCGCAGGACGAATAGTTTGACAATATCATTTATCATAAGCATCGTAATCTCGTTCCCGTGTTAAACGTATGATCGAAGACAGTCAATCGACCTACAGATAATGATTCTTCGAGTAATCATGTCAACAAACCACACATAAGTGAATCATCTAAGCTACTTCAAGTGGAAAAACTATTCAGTCACCAAATCTTCACGAACGGGATATGTTCGGCGTGGAACGATACATTTGAGCAAAATTTAGACACAACTGACGGTCTCTTTCATCACCCCAACCTCCCCACCCCCTGAACCCAGCTCCATAGCCAGGCTGACCTCTGAAGACTTCGACTGGCCACTCCGAATTAATGTTCACAACTTTGTCGATATCTTTAACGTCGATGTTTAACAAACCGTTATCGATACAAACATCCCCCTCATCCTGACCCTGGTGTAAACCACATTTGCCAAAGTGAATTGCGCTCGTCCAAGGGCCTCGAAGTGAATAAACAGGGCTGCCAAACGAGGGGAAAACGGTTGCCCACATTGTTATATCCCAATTGTATTCATCAAAAAAGCAGAACTCCTTTGCTTTCTTATGGATTTTCTTCCAAACAGACCTATTGAAAGCATAACCAATATTTCCCATCCTCTCTGCAACGAGAAAATTGTTACCCTCACCTCTTGATTTCACATCACTAGGAGCTAGATTCACAGAATAGCATTCAGGACATTTTTTAGGCTTCAACGACACGAGTAACTGCAGATTCCGATACGCATTTGGCAATATAAAATGATCTTCCTCAATAAACAAAATATGACCCGACAACCCCCGCGTCTCCTCCAATCCATCCCACACCGTGTTCATCATCCACCACCAATGGTGCTTTAACGAAACGATTTTAGGCAACCGATGGTTTCCATACTGATCAGGATTCCCTCTGCAATTTGTTGTTAGCATAGGATAATGTTTCCCCATACAATCTGTAGGCGAGACACCGGGAAAGCTGTCGGGAAAGAGATGAGGAGAGTAGGGAGCAAAAATCTGTTTCACTGAGCAAAACCTGATGTTCTGGACAAGCTTGTCCATTTCTTCAAAGTACCCATCATGGCTAACAATTAGCAAGGTTTCACTTATTCCTGTAACTTTGGACAAGCTATCGATTACGACTCGAAGATACTGCGGTCGATTGTGCACATAAAGTACAATAGGTATATGATCCTTGGCTAGATTTGGATACAGATCTAAGTTTCGAAGTGGCAATCGATTTCGCTTTTCTAAACGAATCGATAACTCAGTTTGTTTGGGCAGCTTAAGTTCATCATTAGAATCAAAACGACCAAAGCCAGCATATGGATCCTCACGAATATTATCAGAAGACCAAGGAGCAAAATTCTGAAACAAATTCGTTTCCATAAGGATCATAAACAGCAAGAACCCCAATAATGTCACAAGAATAACCAATTTAAAACGTCTCAGAGCAGAATCTTTGAGGCGAGGTTTCTGATTAATAGCCATAGTTAACTTAAACACAAAAGAACACCACTTCTGAGATATCACTATTCAAAGCAGCAGCAAGGCATCCATGGCGTCAAAACAAAAAAACATAACAAAACAGCCTATACCCATCAGAGAAGAGACTGAATATTCAAAAGGGTAAGAACCAAAAACCTCCCCTAAAGCTTCCACGCTCAGAAACAAGCAGATCTTCGTCTTAATCCAAGACCCAGAATCAGAGCTCCACTCCACAGACTCAAGTCCGTTTCATCAGCCAAGCTTCTGCCACTGCAAGAACAAGATGAGGGCAAAAACAAAAGAAAACAACACAAATCCAAGGCTGTATTATAACAAGAAATTCACAGAACCAACTGTAAGCAAAGTGGGGTCATCAGAAAATCGGAATGGAAGCATCAAATTGCTTCGAAAAAGGGTTAAATCAAGGATCGATCGCGACGATTTGAAGGCTTGTCCAAAATAAGGGAAAGAGTGTAAATGAAGACGAAGAAGGGGAAATTGTGGGATTTCTCGGAAGCAATCAATGGAGTGGAAGCTGAATGGAAAGACTTAGCTAAAGAGTGAATACGAAAGGGATTCGAAGAAGGAAACTAGAAATAAAGGGATTCGTCCAATCAGCGAGTAATCTTCTTCGTTGAAAAGTATGCAGTCAATCGAAAGGATGGCTTCCATTAAATTTGTCCGAAGCTTGGAATTTCTCTTTCATGGACGGATCCAACTCTCGAGCTCCAAATCAAGCTATGGAGGTTCGAGGCTGTTCTTGAGCTGCTTTTGTAAATTACAATTTTGGCATAAACTTTTTCTTTTCTTTCTCCAAAATGTTCTAAACTATTTGAATCTTTAATTTCTTTATTATATATAAATTACAAATTTAAAATTCTTCATTAAGTATTTATGTTTCAATCATCCATAAATAAATATTTAAAATTAGATATTATAAATTAATGGTTAAGATCTAAATTCTTGTTAAAAAGATTACAAAATTAATTAACAATTAAAATATTTCCATATGCAAAGTCTTAAGAGATCTACAAAAGTCTAAAAGGTTGTTCTTTAGATCATTAATATTTAAAAGTAGAAGAAATAATTGAACCTTCCTAATATTTATTAATTAGAATCTAAATATAAAATGATGAAAATATTTTTTTTCATTTAAAATTTTATTTTTGTATACATAAAAATGTTTATACGAAAAAATATATATTTTTACTATATTAATATTAATTTTAAACGCGAGCAATTTTAACCCTCTAACACGTTCTGACTCCAAATAGAGTGTTGTCGATTAAAATTCGGGTATAATTTAATAAAATGGAAAGAAAATTTTAAAGCCATTTTACAAAGGACAAGACTTTTTGTAAGTGTCACCTTTGTTCGCTTTCCCCAATATCAACCTAATGGATTCCCCCTTGTTGTTGTTGTTGCTTTGCCTTCTCTCTGTCATTGGATGAACCAACAATATTTAAAGTCAGTGTAGAATGAGTGCTGCAAAAATGTTCTAAGCAAGTTCTGGCTTTTCTCTAAACTTTACAAAAAGTACTTCTAACAGTTCTAAAAAGCACTTTTAATCATTCCAAAAGTAGGAAGAAAACAGAGGGTAAGTAAAGAATTGGTGTAGATCAAAAGTTTGCCTACACTGCCTCGGATTATGATGTTTCTGACCGTGAATCGGATAGAGATGACGCCTACTACTTGTCCATTAAGTTACTGTAACAGTTCAAGCCCACCGCTAATAGATATTGTTCTTTTTGGACTTCCCCTCAAGTTTTTTAAAACGTGTCTATCAAGGAGAAGTTTCCACACCCTTATAAAGAATGCTTCGTTCCCCTCTCCAACCAATATGGGATCTCACAATCCACCCCGGGGCCTAGCATCCTCGCTGGCACTCGTTCCACTCTCCAATCTCCAACCAATGTGGGATCTCACAATCCAACCCCGTTCGGGGCCAGCATCCTCGTTGGCACTTGTTCCACTCTCCACTTTGATGTGGGATCTCACCAAGAAATGGCTTGCTGCTGTGTGCTACTGCTAATCAAGTGTATAGGTAAAGCGAATACATATAGTTATGTTAAATGGTGATGGAACTCATATCATGATCTTGAACTCAAATCTAAGTTACCATGTAGAGAAAATATTTTCAAATGTACAACCATTGTGTTCTTCTACATTGAAGCCACTTCAGTATTACAAGCCAAGCAAGGGACTATGTAGCTTTTGATATGGTTAAGTTGACTCAGATAATCCTGTTTATATTATCTAATAGGGATGAACTCTGGGTAACATGTGAAATTTCAACCTCAGTAATTTACTCCAAGCGGGGCACAATAATACAGATAATTGAAGGGAAGGGAAAGGTTTTGCAAGAGTGAAAAGTAATTTCCAGACTGAATAGCAATTGAATTAATGATGCACAGTATGAAAGAATCTTTCTTTATACCTACACTAACTTGTTCAACCTACAGAACTCACAAGGATTTCAACTTTTCCAGCAATATTGAGATTTGTGTTTGAAAATGAAAATGTGGATGGAGGGAGGAAGAGCGTATGGATATCACCTTGTTCTTGATAAAGGCTTGAATAGAAACATGGTGACATACTTTTCACGAATCCTGAGAGTAGAGCCAAGTGCTACAAACTGATCTTGGACATTGCTCTGAAGATAGAGATGATTTAATTCTGTGCTTCGAGGCGTAATTGGCAACGGTCGACCATCGACTGAAGAAGATGGATCGTTCAAAATGGTTCCTTGCAGATGTGGAGGTAGTTCTGGTGGAGGTCTGCTGAAATCATCTTCGTTAATGTATTGGTTGTCATAACTCGACGGTGGGGATGGAGGAGTTTCGAACTCGGACATACTTTCGGGCAATTCAGAAATATGTCCCTGGAAAACATAATTCAGTGAGAATTATGTGAAGCAGCAGTAATGGCATTCTTGAAGCCATGAAACTTACCTGCAAGTCCAAAATATTATAAGCATTCCCTGAATCATCACGAAACCAGGGTAGATCTGGAGCATAAGCCAACCAACCATCAACTACGAAGTGGTAGTGGTAGATACCGATTGGCAGAGTCTTTATAACCACAAACTTCACACCTGTGTTTTGTAGGAGCTCTCTGACAGAAATATAGGAAATTCAACGCATTTGGAAGGTTGTTTGAGTTGAAAAAAAAATGAAAAAGAATCCGAAACACGAAAAAAGCACGAGATCACCAAAGTCGAATACCTAGTCTGCCAATTGTCCCATGATCCAATGATGGCCACTTGATTCCCGCCATGATTCCACGAGATCATCACTTGCGTCGTTGTCCCCCGAAACACATTTTCACCGAATGCAGCACTCTGATGCAAAGATTGAGGTTGATCAGGTTGTAGCATCAGACCAGGACTTGACAAGGAAACTGTAGCGTACTAAAAGTGAAAACAAGACTATGAGAGGGTTAATTTGAGAGTGTTGTTATTGGTGGTTCAATAAACCGAAGAAGGTACAATTTTTTGGCGGATTTGTTCATATAAATACAAGGTCCCACTCAATGTAGAGACCCTCTTTTGGCATAGTTATTAGGCAAGTAATACCAATTTTAGGTGCTCTATTTTCTTCTGTACTTTCAGACAACAAATAATAAAAAGGGAAAATCGTTCATCTTTACAGCTTGAATTGCACTTAATATCAAGAACAAAAAGAAAATGAAGAGTTTTCCTTTTTTATAAACAAAAAGCAATTTGTTACGTGTAGCTAACTGACCATTAATTACAATTTCCAGGATGAAGTTAAAGACGCAGAAGCAGAGATTTTATAACAAGTCACCTTCATTTAGAGTGAAGGAAGGAGAAGAATATATCCAACAATTCACAAAAAATTAGGCAGTTATAAAGATTAACAAAAAAAGCTCAAAGGGAATACAAAGCATTAACAAAAAGCTTAAAGAGATGCAATAATCTGCATATTCGTTTATTTAACATATCAGGATGCTTAGAACAAATTCTCTATTCTCATAGTTTCGAAAAGAAAATGCCTATGCGCCCAATTAAAAAGGTCCAGAAATATTCCTTAGTTCATAGATATGGAACTTAAAAAACAAACAAACAAGGATATGGAACAACAAACCTGAGAATTAGAGATCAGGGCTTGCGGTGAGCCTAAGCTTTGTGGAGAAATCTGAATTCTGGGCTCTGAAAACAGGACAGTGTGGTAGCTGTTATATGCTGCATCGTCTGCACATTCCATCCTTTGGTCATGATTGTCCTGAAACTTACGGGCTCCAGAGTGAGCTTCTTCATTTTTCCTACCCTCGGCATTGTCCATCACTAAAAAACAGCACAAGAACCAGGATATCAATAACAACGACAACCCATATCAGAATTCTCGCTCAAAGTTTGGCTAAATGAAAAGAATAGAGGAAGCCATCAGGATATATAGGAAAACAAAAACCCACAAAAGATGAAGATTTTTACATATACTTACGTCAGTCGATCAATCCCGCATATATTTAGAAACCAAACCAAGAGTTGGGTGGAGGTAGGATTCTATTAGCATCTCCCTCTTCCTTCTGAAGGACACTTGCTCTCCCTTCTTTCCTCTTCTTTCTACCCCAAACCCCTCTTGCTGCTGCGATTACAAAAATCTAGCTGAACGAGAGCAGTGGCTTTTTATTCTCCAATGAACTTGGAAGATTCTTTTAGTGGGTTAGTAATTATGCTGATTTAAAAGAGGACCATTGCCTCGTCATCAACATTATTACTTATTTTCCTTCGTCTGCGGGGATTCTTTTGGAGCCTCCAACAGCCACTCCTAGATTGCCACTTCATTGAGATGGGCTCCAAATCATAGTTCAAAATTACTGTTTTTTACCCATCTTGTCTATTGGGACCTCGGGTTTCAGGCTCACGGGTATTGTCATAAATTTATAAAATAATTGATGTCTAAAGGCTGGAGATTAGATTAGAAATTTGCCTAACATCGCTTGAAAAGACCAAGCGCTTAGAACAAGCAAGCATGAGCTGTTGATTAGAACCAAATGTTTCTTTCAGTCTCAGATAGCAAATTCTTGTACATATTTGTAAAAAAACAATGTAGAATTCATCTTACAAATATTTGTAAGAAAAATATTGCATGGTATTAGGCCAAACCTCTGATTTGCTTAGGGAAGAAGATGTCGCCTTACAAAACTTGTCTCTGTTGTTGTACGAAAGTCAAATACTCAATCGGGGTGGAAATCCAAGTAACTGAAAGCGGCAAAAGTGTACTTTATCCCCCCCCCACCCCCACCCCACCCACCCACCCACACACACAGAAAGACATTCCCAAAGTAAAATTGCCTGCCCATGTGACTTGTTTCCAAACCAATCTCAAGGAAAACCCTTAAGGAGATGGATCTTGCTCAAATGTGCTGAATAGACGATCAAAACATTGAGATAGCTCAATTGGTGTTGTCCAAATCACTTAATACCTTGAGAGGATCCTCTTCTTAGAAAGTGAGTGAAATCCTCTCTTTATGATGTGATAATATAATATTTATGTATATTAGAAAGAAAAAAAAAAAAAGCTTCAAAACAATCCCAATGGGCAGAGCCAGAGGACTAGACTAAGGGATACAGAAGTCATAAAAGGAAAAGTTAAAGTGGCATCTCGTTCTTTTGCCCATCCAATCAATGATAAACAGTTAAAAGTTGAGGGGAAAAGATACCAATTCTAGGCTTAAACTTTTGCAATCATTTGGTCCTTAGGGAAAAAGGCAGTGCTAGAATCTAATGAAAGTGATTTTTCTCTCTCAACAATCAGCAACTAAAGCAGGAGAGTGAAAAAAAAAAAAAAAAAAAAAAATAGATAGGTAGGGATGAAAAAACGAAAATAAATGCAGCCCATGTTAGGAGGTAGCACGTACATTGTAAACTGCCACTGCCCACCTTTTGCGTATGGAGTTTAGAGTTTGGTGGTTAAATGTTGACATCCCCAAGTTGGAGATGCTGACACTGCCGCTCGGTGGAGCATCTACGTGAGCCTGCTTCTTCTTTCATTGGCCCCTCCTGACAGCAATGTGCTCGATGTAGATCTTCAAAAGAGACATCTCCGGAGCTGCCATAAAAATCTTCATTGTTTCATCACATTAAAAGCAATCCCACTTACCATTATCTAGACT
Organism: Cucurbita pepo subsp. pepo; assembly: GCF_057944985.1. NCBI lineage: Eukaryota > Viridiplantae > Streptophyta > Magnoliopsida > Cucurbitales > Cucurbitaceae > Cucurbita > Cucurbita pepo. The sequence continues at coordinate 10,958,531 of NC_141812.1, read as the reverse complement.
TGGTGATTTATTCACGATGGTTGGGAGGGAGCCCCACGTTGACAAATTAAGGAATACATCTCCATTGGTACGAGGCTTTTTCAGAAAATCAAAAGCAAAGTCACGAGAGTTTATGCTTAAAGTGGACAATATCATATCATTGTGAAGAGTCGTGATTCATAATAAATTTAAGGGTCCAAGTTTAATGCTAACATATCTTACTAACTCTAGTAGGCTACAACAAACAACTACCAAATATTGATATAAAATAAACATTTATACCCTTCAAGCTATAGTTTCTATAGTGAATTTGACTGGTGGGATTCATTCACAACTACAATTGCTGTCGTCTTAATTCAAAAGAATCAAACCACTTTCCTACGAAGAATCAATTCATAATTGATTACCAAGTTGTAAAGTGGACCCATTAAAGGAAATTTTTTTAACTTACCCATTGAGGCATTTTGTCAAACACCTTGCAAGTGGTTCAGAAGAAAAAGAAGAAAAGGGCAACTTATTTGTATGGCTGTAGAACTGCCACGGCTTATTCAGTTCCATTTCCATTCCCATTCCCATTCAATCTGAGGGAGAAAAGATGTGGGTATGACAAAAAGGTACAGTATGAAACACTACCTTGTTTGAACCGTCCACTTCGCTTGGAATTTTCGAAGCTTCCAATTCTTCTTTCAATGGTCATATGCAATTCCAGCCACACTTGATCATGGCTGTGCAATTTCCTTGGATTCATAATTTTTTAAGAGACCTCTTTCTCTTACTCAAAAGCCCAAAACTGCTTGCTGAGCTGCCCATATGATGAATTCATGGGTCGGTCCTCAAATTTCGAAATGGTTCAATTTTAAAAAATAAATAAGTTTTTCCTAAACTTTTACTTCCAATTTCAACCAACAAAACTATAAATTTTGATAAATATTATAATTTTTAAATTTTAATTTTTACTTCCAATTTAATGTTTTAAATATATCCATAATTTCAAAATACAAAATTACACTAAAAAATATTTTTTTTTTATATGAATATAGTATTTTAGACCATATCCATAGATATATATATATATTTATTTATTTTAATGTTTATTAATGTTTTAGAATATGTACCCAGCCCAAATTAGCGGCCCATGTTATAATTTTAATGTTTATTTTTTATTTTATTTTATTTTTTTCTTATTTATAAGCTAAATTTTAAATTTTTTTCTCTCACATTTAAATGTAAAAAAATTAAGAAAAAGCATAATAAATGTTAATAGTAACTCGAGTAATTATAAATTTTTAATAATATATTATATCTTCGTCCAAAAGGTTAAAATTGTAAATTCGTCCTTCATTGGTTGAGCTCAAAAATATTTACCATATTTTTTTTAAATATATAGTTTTGGTTTGCTGAGTAAAAAAAACGAAATAATATAATTGTAGGTTAGATTAAATATATGAACAAATTTCATTTTTATACGATTAAAATCGACCCCATAAAAAACAAGTAGACCCGACACGAAAGTCGAGTGAAATAAATTATATGAGTAAACCCATTAAAAAAAATTTATTTAAATATAATTCAAAAAAGTTGATAATATACTAAACATTCGACAATAAATTCATAAAAAAATTAATAAAATCCCAAAATTTAAAAAGTTTTTAAAATTATTAAATAAATTTTAAAATGTAAAAACTAAAATTGTAATTTTCAGTTTTCAACTTTTATCATTAAATTTTGAGAAAGTTTTAAGAACGAGACATGGAAAAGACACATTTACCCTTATGTTAATAATAAAAAGAACAAGACATTGAAAAGACACATTTACCCTTACATTGATTGAAAGGGGTAAAAAACAACGGACATTTTCGGAATAAATGCATAAAAGAATTAAATATTGAAAAAGGCTGATTAATTAAATACACAAATGTAGTTGTCCCACGAGGCATCCTCATGCCAGACTGGCCTTTGTCTACCGACACTTGTGGGCCCTACTCCACCTCACCAATTTTATTTTATTTATTCTTTCTTTTTCATCAATTAAAATGTTTTATTATTATTTTTTTTTTCCTTGTATTTCATATAATGGATTCGATGATTTCTCAACCACCCTATTTTTTATTATTATTTTTCTAATTAAATAAAAATATATCAATAAGTGAATTAAAGCATAGAAATTCTATAACATATTTTTTAATTATTTTTTTATAAATGATTAAAACAAATTATAATTTAGAGTATTTTATCATTATTTTTTATTTAAAATTTTAATTTTTAAAATCTAAACCTAATTGCAAATAATTAAATAATTTTTTGAATACTTTTATTATTTATTTTGGTTTACTTTGACTAATTACTAAAATGGTTAATCAACTTTTATTTTCTTTTTAATTATTAATATAATAACCCAAATTATTGAACCATTTCTTTCTTTTCAAAGTGGTTGGTGGGACATCATCTGCGGTGCCCTTTTCCTTTTGTCTATTTCGGCTTTAATTTATTATTTTTAAATAAATAAAATTATAATTTTATCCCTCAACTATTCTGTGTCGGTTTAGCATAAAATTAATAATAAATTATTTTCTTTTAATTTCGAAAATTTTCGGTGTTTATTTATTTATTTATTTTAGTAGTCAAACATTTAATCAATTTTTTCTAAAAATAAAAATTATCTTAAACTTTATTAACAATATCGAAATATATTCGAGTATTTTAAATTTAATTAATTAATAAAATTTAATTTATTGTCGTGTCCTTATGTTTATATATATATATTACTTGCAAGTTACAAAAGGTTACAAAATATGAAGTGAAGAAAGTCAAGTATCTTACCTTTACTTCTATCTATTATCCAAGCCTTATAAAATAATTGGAATTCATTGCTAAAATATTTTACTTTTTAATTTTTTTTTAATTTTTTTTAATATCCAAATGTCTTTTCGACGTAAAAATTATTCATAATTTACTAATTTTTTAAACATCTCGAGTTCACTCAGTGGTAGACGATTTAAAAAAATATTTTATTTTTTAATTTTTTTAATTTTTTGAATATCTAAAATGCTTTTTGGATGCTAATTAAAAATTATTTATAATTTACTAATTTTTTAAACGTCTCTAGTTCACTTAGTGGAAAATATTCACTTAAAAATCACTTCAAAGTGACGTTGATTTTTTTTTATAATAAAAATGACGTCACGTACTTGAGAAAATGTATCTGATAAATTTTATTTTCTAAAAAAATACCATGTTTTAGTTTTTTTTTTTTTTACCTATATTTAAGATGCTTTGTATTATTGTACTTGTAATAATGATATTATTACTATTATTAATTTATTTGCTATTATTTTGATAGATTAACCAACTTATACGTCACTTATCTAATAAAAATAAAGAATAGAAATAAAATTAATCCGAGCATAGTACTACAAGACATCCGTTACCATTTAAAGAGTTGAACGGAATTCGAAATGAATCAAATCTCGAACCTACGACCAATCAGTTAACAGCCGACCGCTCTACCACTGAGCTACTGAGGAACAACGGTAAATTAGGTTTCAGAGAATTCAATTCCCGTTCTCAACCCACGACCAATATGAACTCGAGGTTTCTTTCGTAACTCCCGAAACTTCTTTGTAGTGGCTCCGTTCCATGCCTCATTTCATAGAGAACTTCAAATTGGCTTTATTTCATTATATTCCAGATTATCAGATCCTAACTAACTAATAAATTAGACATAAAAAAATTATATTATTTATATGTAATAAATTAAATAATTTTTAACCTAAAATTAGGAGTTTATAAATTTAAAAAAAAAAAAACAATAAAAATGATAATTTTGAACCATATTCAACCAATCACGTGGGCCCACCGAGTGTGGGGTCCACACCAGTTCCCCTGAGCTGTCTCCCATGCTAAAGTTTCTGGTTGGTAGACTCTGTAGCAAAAACTCACACTCAAATCTCACCATTTTCTTCCATTTTCATCTTCGTTCCTCCATTCTTAAAAACCTCCCCGAATCCCTCTCCTCACTACACATTTCTTCACAAAATAAGCCTCCATTTTCCTCTCCGTCGCCACCGTCTCAACCACCGTCATGCGGCGTCCACTCCCCCTCTCCGCCGCCGCTCTCGCGCTTCCTCTGTTCTTCCTCCTCCTCTTCTCCTCTACCGCTGATGCTCATAACATCACCAAAATCCTAGCCAAACACCCCGAGTTCAGCACCTTCAATCATTACCTCTCAATCACGCATCTCGCTGGCGAGATCAACCGCCGTCTCACCATCACCGTCCTCGCACTCGACAACTCCGCCATGTCCGATATCATCTCCAAGCATTTCACCGTTGGCACAATCAAGAATGTGCTCTCGCTTCACGTTCTTGTCGATTACTACGGCGCCAAAAAACTCCACCAGCTCTCTAAAGGAACCACGCTCTCTTCTACTCTCTTTCAGGCTTCCGGCTCCGCCACTGGAACCTCCGGATATGTCAATATCACAAATCTGAAAGGCGGAAAAGTCGGATTCGGCTCTGAAGATAACGGCGGCGATCTGAATTCGTTTTATGTCAAATCGGTCATGGAATTGCCCTACAATATCTCCATTTTGCAGATCAGCAAGGTACTTAATTTCAAACTTGCTCCCTAGCGTACAATCTGAAAATTAGGGCAGAACTTATTCGTCCTCTAATTAACTCTTAAATGTAATTTAGTTGATCTAATTAATCACATGATAAACTATATCATGTTATAATAACTGTTAAATGTGTATTCAAATATCTTATTTCATTTATAATAATTAATTATTTATTTATTTGCTTTCACTATAAGAGAAAATGACAATTTGGTTTGTTAATTAACAGTTTTTGTTTACAAATTGGGTAATATTTTGCAGGTTATAACATCCGCCGATGCGGAGGCGCCAACGGCGGCGCCGCTCAGTTTAAATCTGACGGAAATCCTGCCTAAGCAAGGCTGCAAAACCTTCTGCGATCTGTTAATCGCCACTGGCGCCGCCGAGACCTATCAATCGAACATCGACGGTGGATTGACGGTGTTTTGTCCCACAGATGCCGCACTCAATGCCTTTCTTCCGAAGTACAAGAATCTGACGGCTGCGCATAAAGTGTCGCTGCTGTTGTACCACGGCATGCCGATTTACTTGTCGTTACAGATGCTCAAATCGAACAACGGTGTTGTCAACACGCTGGCTACCGACGGTGGCGCTAAGTACGATTTCGACATTAAGACCGATGGCGAGGATGTTACGGTGAAGACGAAGGTAGTGACAGCAACGGTAACGGCGACGCTGATCGATTCGGAGCCGCTGATAGTGTATGAACTCGACAAAGTGTTGCAGCCCCGGGAGCTTTTCAAGGCAGTGCCGGAGGAGGAAGACGAGGCTCCCGCGCCGAAAGCGGCGAAGAAGAAGAAGACCAAGGCACCATCGCCTACGGCGTCAGACGGAGAGGAGGAGGAAGATGCCGACTCGCCGATCGGCTCCGACGAATCCGACGGCGAGCCAGAGGATCAGAAATCAGACAAAGACGGGGCGTTTGGATCGAACGGTCAGAGATCGATCGTGGCAATGATATTGAGTTTGTGGTTGTCTGTTTTGCTCGTATGATTCTTATGATGGAAGCGGAACGTGGCACGATATTAGAGGTTCGTCATTCATAGACAATAAATCCCACTTGTATTTGGCCATTTTTTATTTCTTTTTTTGTCGGTGATGTTTTTATTTTTATTTTTTACTTTTTTTTTTTTGGATGGTGTACAGTTACTTTAAATATCCAATTGGGTTGCATCTTGTATTTGATTTGGCTTTATTTTCCCCTCATTTTCAAAGAACAATAATTTATTTAAATTGGAATAATTATTTATTTGTTTTTTTTTTCTTTCAAATTTTATTCATTTTTCATATATGGATAGAAATGTGCATGTGGACATAAATTTGATAAAAAAAAAATAAATAACATGGAATCTTAAAATTGTGTCGGTGGAAGCAAAGTCCCAACATTACATATTAAATATTTATAAAAAGATGGGAATAATATTATAAATTTTAAAAGAATATAAATATGTTTTGAAATATTTATAATAATTTAAGCTAATATTTATATGTAAGCGAGGATTCATTTAAAGGATATAGAGATGGTATAAAAAATTCTCGATTATTGATAACAAATAAACTTCAAACGTCAATCTAAACATAGCTCTAACGAGATCAAATACTAAAAGTTCTCGAGAAATTTAACCTAAAAGGAAAGAAATAACATGAAATGTATAATCTCGACTAAAAGGTTAGAGGTTTGAATCCTCCTCTTATTAACCCATTAATCAATAAATTTTCTTCGATGCACAAATGAATGATCTGTACACAGAGTCTTGTTCATAGATTGTGAGTTCAAATTTCCAGTTTTGAGTAGATGTAAGTCCTTTTCCCAGAGGCAGAATAAGCGGGCTTCGCCGAGAACCCGGTATAGCTATCGTTTGCCTTTGCTAAACATATTTTTGCGACGTAGTCGAAACCCGAATTTTGTTTTACAAAGGGTTGGTCTGCATATTCTTCAATGGGCATCCACTGTTTTGAGGGGAACAATTTTATCACCATAACCCATCAGGATATTATCAACAGGCAATCTTTCTAAGAATGTAAAAAGGAATGTTTAGATGCATAATAAATGTTTGAATGTCGAAACGTCAAAGACGAAGACGAGCTAGTATCATGTTCCTGGGTCATGTTTAGACAAAGGGTATCTATCATGTTCCTGGGTCCTAAAGTTTTTAGATTATTGATCAATCATTGACATGGGAACATTGGATTCCGATTTTCGGGCTCCGATAGCTAGATCAAGGAAGAATTTTGCTAAAACAAAAAGTAACACAGATCATCAAGTATCAATCATTTTGTACTAAAATATATACCTTGGCTGCCTCAATTTCTGAAGCTTGCTTTTGAATATCGAAGGAACACGGTCGTAACATGCACACGAAAAACAAATCCGATTTCGTAAAATACGAAGCGTGGCTTTGCCTGCATTGCCCAAGAAAGGAGCATATGGTAAGGAATAAGGAAGAGAACTGTTCTCTTTTGGTGTAAAATGTGAAGGAACTATTGAAGAACGTAACCCGAGCGCGAGGGGTAGAGAGTTCAAACCTGAATGCTAACACTTCTACAAATTCGGCATCAACCTGAAAGGAATTCAAATGAAACTGATAAACATTTGCTTTTTTAAAAATATATATACAACTGCTTGCTTGTTGTTACTTACACCAGTCTCTTCTTTTAATTCTCTAATGGCTGCTTCACAAATATCCTCTCCCTACAGAAAGGATAAGAACATTAAAGGATAAGAAGGCTTATTGAACTGAGAAACTTGCAGCAAATTGAAGTTTGTTCACCTCATTAACCACTCCAGTTGGTAACTTCCAAACACCTGAGCCTCTGAATATGCCACTGAGCTCTTGAACCACAAGCAGCTTCAGAATTAGAGTATTAATGTTAGCTACTAGAGGAAAACAAGAGCCCTTCTAAGTAAAACCTTTCAAATGGCACTAAATTCTGATTAATAGTTTGGCTCATTAGATGTAACAGAACTTTCTGAGATCCCACATCGAGGAGAACGAGACATTTTTTATAAGGATGTGGAAACTTCAAAACCTTGAGAGGAAGCCCGAAAGGGAAAGCCCAAAGAGGACAATATATGCTAGCGATTGGCTTGGGTCATTACAAATGGTATCAGAGCCAGACACCGAGCGATGTGATAGTGAGGAGGCTGAGCCTCGAAGGGGAGTGGATACGAGATGGTGTGCCAGCAAGAACGTTGGGCCCCGAAGGGGGTTGGATTAAGGGGTCCCACATCGATTGGGGAAGGGAGTGCCAACAAGGATACTGTCCCCGAAGGGGGTGGATTGTGAGATCCCACATCAGTTGGGGAGGAGAACGAAACATTTCTTTATAAGGGTGTGGAAACCGCTCCCTAGTAGACTCGTTTCCAGAACCTTGAGAGAAAGCCCAAACAAGAAAATATCTGCTAGCAGTAGGCTTGGGCCATTACATTAGAGACCTTGTGCTTCTTCTATTCATTATTCCTAAGAACAAAGTATTGTTTCTCGGATCGATGAGTTTGGAAAGTACCTCTCGATTACTATTCATTACAAACGCACCAATGCCCACACGATGAGAGGCATTAGCAGGAAGACTGTTAGTAGTTTCAGCGATCCATCGTACAAGCATTAGATAATTGCGTTCGGCATGGTGGAAGTCGAATCCTTCCTGAAAATCAAGCAGAGACAAAAAGACATAAACATTTGAACTTTCAGCTAACCATTCTACAATAGATTGACCAAATACCATATGATTCCAAATGATTGAAAACTCATAAATAGAGTACTCGTTTCCTTTTCGTTTTAGATATCTCGACTAACTTACAACGAATCTTACGACCACTTAACAACGTACTTAAACTTTATATAGCCACAAAATAGTAAACCGAGCTTAACGTTTTCTTTACAAAACACCAAATATGGATTTGAGATTATCAGAAACCTTTACATGGTTCAATCTTAATCTTAGCAGAAAGTGCATCAACATAGCTGCATTTATCATACTATGAACACTTTGTAAATGGCATATGCTTTAAGAACAAGTATCTTTTACGGATTTGTATGAACAAAATGTACCTTAACAACGACTTCAATAAGATTTGCAAGTTCAATAGGTAACTTGATCCAAATGCCTCTCTTACCCTGCAAATCAAAATGCAAACAGAAACCATAAATGGGAATTGAAGATAGGTATCCACAAAGAACAATGTTCAACCTAAAACATGACAGAAATCAAATACCAGCTGTTTCCATTGAGATAATGAAGCTCTAAGCAAGGAGCCAAACTCCTTTGGATCCATAGCTTCCTTCATTTCTACAATGACTCCATCATAATGATCATAAACTCCACTCAACAATTCAACCTGTTCAACATTATCCTGAGAAGTCTCTTTGTCTGCAATTTCCATTGAAATCGATGATGAACAAGACATGCCTCGACTGAGTGTTAGTCACAACTGCAAGAATGACAAACGAGGAGCCCTTAATAAGTCCACATGATTATGCAATAATTTCAATCCAAACAAATCCGTATCTCCAAATCCCAATCTTATCGGCACAGAAATCAAGAGAGAATCGATTAAAATATAAGAAGACCCCACATAGAATCGGCTTAAAAACGCACAATAACAACAAGAAAACGGATTAAAAAAGGAATCCATACATGTTCTGAAGCTCGATTACACAAGAGATGAAGCGCAGGTCAGGCTAAAGGAGACCGAATCGCTTTAAATAGGGAAAGATAAGGATATAATTTAGTGGAATTTCAACAGCTATATGAAGAACATTCAACCCAAATGTTTAGATATTTATAAAAGTAAAAGAGAAAGAGGCATTGCCTTGAAGGTGGATTCAACGACGAAGCTTCCATTTGAACACTGAAAAAGCTTCATTGTGATCTGAAATCGATGGAAATAGAAGCGTAGCTGATGAAGACGAGTCAGACCCAGATTAGACGCCGCGTTGATCCCTCGTATTCTTCTTTCCTTCGACCAATTGAATCGAAATTATTCTCGAGAAATTTCTCTCTTTTCACTTTTTTTTTTTTTCTTTTTTTTTTTTTTTTGTTCTTCGACGAATTGAATCGAAATTATTAGAAATTTATGAATTTTTTTAATTTTTATCGCAAAAAAAAAAAAAAAAAAAAAAAAAAATTAATACTAGGTTAGAATATAATAAGCTATTTTTATATAATTTATATATATATATATATATATAGTTAATGAATCATATAGTTAATATATAATATTATTATATTATATAGTATACTATTTCTTTAATATTTAAATATTATTCCTTAGTTGGAGTAGGTTGGAAAATGTAAATATATATATATAGTCAAATGAAGTGCAACAGGTCAATAGTTATTTTTTTTAATAAAATATACGATAGGTACACGTGTAAACGGTAATTCCAGATAAATATTCATAAAATTCTTTTTATGGGACCGGTGAGACCAGTAAAATAGTTATTAAATTTCAGTTCGATCTCACGAAATAAAATATATATCAATTACGGCTAAGCTATGTTTACATTGACAACTTAACACGTTATTTTATACTGTCAACTTAAGACTTTTGATTATTGCCAGATTTTTCTACCTAATATGATGAACGTACAGAATTAAAGAGTCAGTTAATACTGAGACTATTGTCTTAGAGGTCGATTAGTCTTTTTAAATTTATATTATATTATCCACTCTTATTTTGGCCGAGTTTTTTCATATTTTTTTAATAAAAAGCTAAATAATTAAAAAATAATAAAAAATTAACTAGATTTGTAAAATTATTTCTTTGACGTTCATTTTTATTGACGATTCAAAACCAGGAGTCTTTGACTTCGAGTCTGCAACATACGATTAGCCAGCCTTGCGGCGACATAAGGTTTACGATGAAACATAGTAATCGATCATTAATCAATTTTTGGTTTCATGTATAGATGAGTTACAACTTACAATCCGAACTACTGATCAAATTCTTAGCTGAACTTCATTGAACAGCTTCGGATGGAAGTTTGAATTTTTTGATAGTAAAAAATTGATTAAAAAGTATAAAAAAATTACTTTTTAAATTTTAAAATATGAAATATGCAACTTATAAATTTAAAAAAAAAAAAAAAAAAAAACATGACAATTAAATATTTATACTAAAATCAAATATAAACATAATAAAAATATTAAAATAAAATTTACAATATAATTACCCAACTGGGCCCATCCCATTGGGCCTTGAGCCGAAATGGGCTATAATAACGAGCCCAAATCAACTATCTCAACTTATTTTAAGGATAATTGATATCCACGATCTCAGATATTAAAATATTTAACGTATTTATTATTTAAAAAATAAAATATTGCATAACATTATTTGAATAAACGGTTATAAAATTAAATAAATGTAATAAATAAGTAGTTGGTAGGTAGAAACTCATTCATTATTAATTGTACTTATTTTATTCATTAAATTGTTTTTTTTTTCTCAATTAAATATTGTTTCATTCAATGGTCTAACCCCAAAACGTGGGGTTCAATTTTTCTTTAATTTATTGTGTTTGTCAAAGTTTCATATGAACTTAAAATATATATATATATATTATGCGCCTAGGAAAGATTTTTCAAATTTATATATCATTTATTTTAATTTATTCAATACTCGATATATTAAACTTTCAAATAAAATTTAATTTTACGAATAATCAAATTCATTATTAATCTTAAGCATACATTAAAAAAAAAGTATAATTATATACATATTTTTATTTTATTTATTATTTATTATATCACCCTGGTTTAAAAATAATTTTTAATTTTTAAAAATATTTACTAAAATTAAGTTTTAAATATTTGAAAATAAATAAATATATATTTTATCAATTAGTATTTTATTTTTATTAATTATTTAATTATTTCAATTCACAATTTTTTTTATGAATAGACCGATTCATTGTTTTATATTTAATTTGAAGAACGAACTAAAATAAAATAAAAAGCTACATTAATATTCAAACATGAAATTGAAAAAGTAGGTTAGAGAGGTGATTTGAGCAATAAATTTTAATTAAGAGGTTGTTGATTGGCACATTTTTTTAGAATAATTTAACCAATTAAGATATATATAATCGACTAACATATCTGAAATTCGAATTTTCTTTTGCATGTCATTGTACAACAAATAGCTATTCTCCCGACTTTGTGTAAGTGGCGTCCAGAAAGACGAATAGGCTCTTTAGAAAATGAGGTATGCTGTTGCCGACTTTAGTCTGCTGATACCGATGTTAAGAAATTTTGTCAAATCGTCTCTCGATGACTCTTTTTATGTCGGGATATCTTTTTCCAATGCTATTTTTGACTGTCATAATCTAATTATACACAATATTAAAATTAAAAATTAAATTTTAGAAAATACACATAATTTAATATAATTTTTTCTTTATAAAATTTAAATAAGATATTTAAAGAATTAAAAATGAATATAAAGCTTTTTAGTCCCAAAAAAGAATTTATTGTGTAACTTAATTTAATAAATGATATTTAAACACTCAATTAGCTGCTTACACGTGCTCCACGTGCATGTCAGGAACTTTACACGTGTCTCACGTGCTAATTATTAATCTGAAGCCTTTATCTTTAATCAAACTGTAGTTAGTTGTAAGTTACCTTGAAAAATAATTATTCAATTTTTAATTAAAAAAAATGAGTTATTTAAAAAAAACGAATATATAATAGAACACAATTTAATTAATTAAGATAATGATTTAAATCGAAAGCCCTGTTCGAACCTCCCCAACCCGAGTTAGTTTCATATTTTAACATTAACTTTAAAATTGTCAATCCATGTGGGACCTCCGCCAAATCCACCCCTTAGGGCCCAACGTCCTGACACACCACCTCGTGTCTACTCCCTTCGAGAAACAGCGAGAAGGTTGATACATTGTTCGGCGTCCAGCTCTGATACCATTTTAAAGCCTCAAACGCATTTTAAAGCTTTGAGAGGAAGCCCGAAAAAGAAAGTTCAAAAAAGACAATGTCTGCTAGCGATGGACTTAGATCGTTACACTATATTTGTTATACTAAAAAAATATATAATTAACTAAATAAAATGGAGATCCCACTTATTTTTTACCTTAATATAAAACATAGATACCTGTGGTAATAAAATAAAATTTAAATTATAGAAACTAAATTGAAATATGAGTTGAGGAATAAATTTCCTCATTTTTATATTTATTTTGAATTAAAATTTTCACTATTAAATAAAATAAGTTATGCGCCAATAATTTAGATCCACCAAACATTATATTAAATAATATATTACTAAGGAAAAGTCATGACACATATTTTAATACAACATGTGAAATATTTATATTATATTTATTTACAAAATAAATATATATATTTATATATTCGAGTAAGTTTTAAAACTTTTTTAATCTCAAAATAATAAAAAATAATTAATCCTCTCATTTTAACTTATAACGTTTTAAATTATAATATTTAAATTTATAATAATTAATTTTTTATTATAAATTATAAATTACGTAGATTAAATATAAATAACCGTTTTTTAGAACACACCTACCATTTTTTATAATTTTGTGCGATACCTTTCATTCCACGCTATTTTATTAAAATATTTTTTTATTATAAGATATTTTTTTATGTAACACATGGTATTTATAATATTTAATGACTACATAATTTATATTCCATTGACTTCGTCAATTTATTAAGCATAAGATGATGTGCCTGGGATATGGGGTTTGACCAATTGATAATTGTTGTTAGTGCCTTAGTGGCACCCATTAATCTTTTTATTTTTTATTGTTAAATTATGAGTATGGTATAACATTTATTTTTAAATGCATTTACTTATTAAAAATGCAAAAAATAATAAAAATCATTAAAAAAAAAAACATAATTGATGCATTATATTTGTGAAAATATTAATTATTCATTTAAATCAACAATCAAAGTCCATTTTGATTTAATTACTAATAAATATTACAATATTTATATCATTCAACACGTTTAAATTTATTTGACGTTATTTATTTATTTTTTTAAATATATAATATTATAAATTTATGCTTATTAAATATAAAATAAAAAAAATATAGGAGATAAATCAAAATTTAAATATTTTAAAATTATTAAATATTTATTAGACTATGAATTTATTAATAGATTTTGAATTTAAGTCCTTTATAACTAATTAAAAAAGAAATATATAAATTAATTTGTCTAAATTCTTTAATTTTCAAAAGTTTTAATAATATCTCTAAATTAAAAAATAACCTTAAATTTGATTTTTTTTTTTTATTAAAAACCGTTAATATTTTATTTAAAAGATATATTTAAACTTTTTAAAAGGATTATTTTCAAAAGTTTAATTAATATTTTAATTTTTTTAAAAAAATTTAAAAACATGTTTAAACTTTTAAATATTCGGTATTTTTTAATATTTTTTTTTAAAAATTAAAAGATATTAATTTCTTTTGTATTTAAAAAATAAAGTATGAATATTTTTGGTATAAATATATATTTTAATTTTTTTAAAAATTAATGGTATTATTATAAAGTTATTTTTTTAAATATAAAATACAAATTTATAGATATTTTTATTAATTATAGTAAAAAAAAAATCGAAAATAAAAGAAGGATAAAACTGTAAATAAAAAGTTATTAGGGACTAAAAGAACAATACGCCAAACCTATGCGTCCTCGTGCAGGGCTTGCTTGACAGTTATCAAAATTCCACCCCTCTCCCTCTCTCTCTCGCTGGATATATAAGAACACCAATTTCAACAACAAATTGATTCTACATTTTCTCCAGCTCTGTCTTCTGGTTGATCGATCACAAGGCGTTTTCTCGAGCTCGGAGAGAGTGAGGAGGTATGTGAAATCTTCAGCTCTCTGTACTTTTGAAATCTGTTTTGGCATCTGGCTCTGTTAGTGTGTTAGATTCTTGTTGAAATTTTGTAAGTCTGATTGTTTCTAGATCTGTAATGGTTGATTGGGAGAAGCGGGATGGTGTGAGGTTTTTTTTTGTGTTTTCTGTTTTAGATCTTGCTTCATTTCTTCTTTCTGTGCTGTTTTGATGATTTAGAAGTTGAATGATGATGGACGTTCTGGTCTTCTGGATGCGTATGTGATCCGATTGGATTAATTTTTTCGAATGGGTGAAATGAGTCGGTAGTTAATGATTACTAGCGAGTTTGATGCACGTATTTATCAGCATTGAAGTTCAACTCCTTGTCTAAAGCGTTTTTAAGAGATGAGCTATTTGAATATAGTTTTTTTTTTAAAAAACAACCGGATGATTCTAAATTCGTGAAGTATAGTTGAGCACTAATTAGTATAGTTCATCAATAATTAGTATGTATTCATTCATTTGAGTTTAGAGGTTCAAATCTCCTTTTGTACTTGAAAAATGAATTTGTAAGAGGTTTTAAAATACGAATTTGTATATTACTTGTTTCTTTTCCTTAACTGGCGAAGGAACTTGGTAGCCTGTTATGATGGTTGAATTTAATAAACTGTACTGATGCCCAAATCAGGAAGTTTAGTTTAGCCATGTCCATCTTCAATAATTACACTGTAATTGACTTCCAACTTTAGTAAATGCGTTTTATTGTGGAATTTTTATAAATTACTTGTGCGTGTATTCTCTTAACTTGGGGGAAAATCTAGTAATTTCCATTAGAGGACGAGTTATTTAATCTTTTAGATGTTTTTCCTAGTGGTCTGTATTTAAATGTCACTGATTGATTAGAATTTAGGATATTATTCGGTTAACATTTTCCCTGGATGCTTCCACGTTATTGTGCTGCTTTCGCACATTTTCAAAATTAATGATTTTTGGTGAGCCCATGGTTTTGTTTTAATGAGATGAAGAAAAAGAGGGAATAAGAGGTTACATGAGCACTTGGTTATTTATGTTTTTTTTTTTATTAGCGATTCATTTATAAAATTTGTTCTTAATTGACTGAGATGCTGTAAGAATTGTCTTACTGTTATTGTTTCAGAACTCAGAAGTGCTGAAATTTGTTAATGGTACAGGTTTTCTTCTTTGGCATACCATGGCTCCAGCGGTAGCAGCATCAGCAGACTCGATAAATCCAAGAGGTACTTCACTTGCTTTCCAGCGAAAATAGCTAATCAAAGCCTAGTGTTTTTATTTAAGTCATCCGTGCAAGCAGACGCAGAAAAATCACACTTATTGCATTTCTGTGATGGGTTTGTTTTTTTAACGTTCGATACTTGGCTGTCTAGATGTTTGCATAGTTGGTGTTGCACGCACGCCAATGGGTGGATTTCTCGGCAGCTTATCATCTTTACCAGCCACCAAGTTGGGATCTATAGCAATTGAAGGTAATTGTGATACCCATTTTTCTCCTGTTATGTAAATGGAGTTAACCAATGCTGATGTATTTTTCCCTTTGATGACTTGTAGCTGCACTTAAAAGGGCTAAAGTTGATCCTGCACTTGTACAAGAAGTCATCTTTGGCAATGTTCTGAGTGCAAATTTGGGGCAGGCTCCTGCCAGACAAGCTGCTTTAGGTGCAGGAATACCTAATTCAGTGATCTGTACCACTGTCAACAAAGTTTGTGCGTCAGGGATGAAAGGTTCGCACTCTTGTGTTCATTC
Source organism: Cucurbita pepo subsp. pepo (assembly GCF_057944985.1). Taxonomy (NCBI): domain Eukaryota; kingdom Viridiplantae; phylum Streptophyta; class Magnoliopsida; order Cucurbitales; family Cucurbitaceae; genus Cucurbita; species Cucurbita pepo. Next base: position 10,942,316 of record NC_141812.1, on the reverse strand, counting down.
CAAGATTTTCCATCTCCTTACAGATTTCTAATGTAAAACGTTATTAATAGTATTCTGACAACGTTTATTTTTTATTATTATTTCAGCGACAATGCTTGCTGCACAGAGTATCCAGTTAGGCATCAATGATGTTGTTGTTTCTGGTGGGATGGAAAGCATGTCAAATGCACCGAAGTACCTAGCAGAAGCAAGGTTGCTTTTCTATTCTAAATTTCAACCCATTCATGGTGACCTGAGCTTTAAGCATAATGTAACTTATTTTCATGCTAATTTGCAGGAAGGGGTCTCGTCTAGGACATGATTCTCTTGTTGATGGAATGCTGAAAGATGGTCTATGGGATGTCTATTCGAACTCTGGAATGGGAAATTGTGCAGAGTTATGTGCAGACAAATATCAAATTACAAGGGAGGCTCAGGTATTGATTTTAATGCATTTTGGAGTTTGTGATTCTTTTTTATTATATTTTGTAAACATCTTTACATCTGGATTTCATGCAGGATGACTTCGCTGTTCAGAGCTTTGAGCGTGGTATTGCTGCCAAGGACAGCGGTGCCTTTGAATGGGAAATTGTTCCGGTTGGATTCCCCTCCATATCACTGCATGGCTTTTTCTCTGGTTGAAAATTATGAGTCTCAGATCCATTTAAACTTGCAGGTTGAAGTTTCTGGAGGGAGGGGAAAGCCATCGACTAATGTCAATTCGGATGAGGGTCTTGGAAAGGTACTCCCATTTCATTCATTTATGCATAATACTGTTGTTTTTCGAGTGGTGTGCACCATGTTAGGAATCACGAACCTCCACAATGGTATGATATTGTCCACTTTGAGCGTAACCTCTCATGGCTTTGCTGTTGGTTTCTCCCAAAATGCCTCATACCAATGAAGATGTATTCCTTACTTATAAATCTCCGATCATCTTCTTAATTAGTCAATGTCAGACTCCTTCCCAACAATCCTCAACACACTATGCATGTGTGTACAATTTTCAAACAAAAATGCATACAAATGTACAAAATTTGTTCATCGCATGCTCAACTCAAAGGGGTCATGATGTAGTGGAAATGATTTTAGAATTCTTTAGCAAACTGGTATTCATTTCTGTTGAAAACAATTTTTTTTTTTTTTTTTATCTTCTCATTCTCTTTCAAATGTTATATGTAATACAGTTTGACCCCGCGAAATTGAGGAAGCTTCGACCAAGTTTTAAGGAGAATGGAGGTACCGTAACTGCAGGCAATGCTTCCAGCATAAGGTAAAGGAAAACTGTTCTTTATATGTATAGGTTATGCCAAAGGATCAATCGAACTTACATTGAAAGTTGGAAAATTTTAAAATGACAGTGATGGTGCTGCCGCCATAGTTCTAGTGAGCGGGAAGAAGGCATTGGAACTTGGGCTGGAAGTGATTGCAAAAATCAAAGGATATGCTGATGCTGCCCATGTAATTCCGGATTCTTGTATTAGTTTTAGTTATTGCTTTCTGCTTAAGCACTTTGTACTAATAATATGGGGAATTGATTTGTAGGAGCCAGAATTTTTCACAACTGCACCGTCCCTCGCAGTTCCAAAGGCCATTTCCCATGCCGGCTTAGAAGCTCCACAAATTGATTTCTACGAAATAAATGAAGCATTTGCTGTAAGATTTTTAATGACAAGCATGAAATCATCAGTTTTCAGAACCTTGTTCATCAAATTCTCATATAACCCATGTGATCATAATTTATGTAGGTTGTGGCTCTTGCCAATCAGAAATTGCTTGGAATCTCTCCTGTGAGTATACCTTCTTGTTGGTGTAGTTGTCTTTTGATATTGGCTAATATTTCTATGCCCTTCTATGGCCTCACATGAATTGAATAATTGGAATATGACTTGCATTTAGCTAGTCACTCTAAATGTGCTACCTTATCTTTCTTCCTTGTGGTTATTATCTGATCACTTTTCCAAATTCCTTTCATTTGTTCATGTACAGGATAAAGTGAACGTGCACGGTGGTGCCGTGGCATTGGGACATCCTCTAGGTTGCAGCGGTGCTCGTATCTTGGTCACGCTTTTGGGGGTAATTCATCGAAATCTCTGCAATGTTCCACAACATCTCTCTATCCTACTCACTCTCATTTCAAGCCCGCCATTACCATCCTCTTTGCTTGTCTTGAAAGTAGATATACAACCCATTAACAACAAACATATATCTCATTATAGGTACTAAAGCAGAAAGGTGGGAAATATGGAGTTGGAGGTGTTTGCAATGGTGGAGGTGGTGCATCTGCTCTTGTGTTGGAGCTCGTGTGAAGCCTGTTCCAGTCTCGAAGCGTCGATAAGATAACATTGTCGGATCACACGGGTTGGTAGTAACTTGTTATCTTATATTTTACCCTGATGATGATGATAGCCTTAGCCTTAGGGGTCTGGAAAAGTGTATGATCAGAATAATATAACTTCCACTTTCAGTTGGTTTCGTATTTAATAAGGTCGAAGTGTATTTTATTTAGCTACCAGAACAAAGTGAAATATTCTTCCTTTGTTATTTGGCTTTGATTTGTTTTAGCATAATTCTAGGTTGTTGTTTGGATGTGTAATGGAATATTCTACCCTTTGTTTTTTTTTTTTTTTTAATCTCTGTTTCTTTTTTTCTATCCTCATATATGATGTTAATGTTTCAATTTTGAATATAATTTTCAACCCATATTTATTAACATACTGCCATATGTCAAAATTTCTTGAAAGGAATTGAAAAAAAAAAAGCTTAAAAAATCTCATTTCGAGTTAGATTGAGTTGGACTTGAAAAAATCCTTCGAATCTATATGAAAATTCTTGGGTTGATGACCTTGAAGTAATCAATTCTGTACTTTTGAATTGAGTTGTCGATAATTTTTTTAATTATTTAAAAAATTCTATTGATATTCACAAGTCACACATCACTACAAACTCATAATAATATTAAATTTAGAGTTGAATTGTAATTCTATTTTTGAACCGGTCAAGTTGACCCAACAAAAGAAATGATAACTTGGGAACGAATTCAACCCGGTCCAAATCTAAAAAAGAACTAAGCCAACCTTTATAGTTTAGATAGGGTAATCTGGGTTGGTCGGGTTCTCGGGTCATTTGAACACCCATACCCATAAACGTAAAGAAAGTAGGAGAATACCAAAATGCCCCTCCACAGCCCAAAAAAAAACAAATATACCCTCTTGATTTGGCACCCAAGTCCTTCAATATTGTTTTTCTCCACAAAAGTAACTTCTAATAACTTATGAGAGGTACGAAAAAGGCAAGGGCAGTGAAAAGTAGCTGCATAAGGCAACAAGACAAGAGAGAAGAAAAACCAATTAGCAAATAATCTGTATTAGGGTAAATTTATTATAGAACCATAAATAGGAAAAGATGTCCAAAGCTTTTCTATGCTTGTCATTAAACTCTGGATGTCCGAAGCTTCCTTTCAAACAAGCGCTGCAGCAAGTAGACTTGGAGGACACTGGCCCCTACCAGTGCTGCTGATTCAAACATTGCCTTGTGGACTGCCCTTTTGCTCATTCCATCATTCACTGCAATCAAACCATACCACAAAATACTGTCACGGGTTTTCGTCGTTTCAATCGGCAGAGTTGTTCAACAGCCAGAATCGAGATCAAACAGGAAACACGTCACGGGTTTTTGGCTGGTTGCCTTCAACACCCATCTGCCATGGACTAAGCTAAGAGTGCACAAAAGAAAAACTAAATCAACTCAACCCGAACTATACGTTGGGTTAGGGTTGGAGGATCTGTTGTCTTAATGCAATTCGAACCATTGGGTTAGATCTAAAGTCTTCTTACCCAATCCAAGCCTAAACAATGAGCACCTCTCCACATCAGCAACCATGATGAAGAAGAAAGCTACTATCACGATCATTGGTGCTTGAATAATGCCTATTAACCCCCGTTAGCAGATATTGTCTTCTTTAGTTTTTCCTTTCTGGGCTTCCCCTCAAGGTTTTAAAACGTGTCTGCTAGAGAAAGGTTTCCACACCCTTATAAGGAATGTTTCGTTCTCCTCTCCAACCGATATGAGATCTCACAATCCACCCCCCTTGGAGGCCCAAAGTCCTCGCTGGCACACCACCCGGTGTCTGACTCTGATACCATTTGTAACAACCCAAACCCACCGCTAGCAGATATTGTCCTTTTTGGGCTTTCCCTTTTAGGCTTCCCTCAAGGTTTTAAAATGCATCTGCTAGGGAGAGGTTTCCACACCCTTATAAGAAATGCTTCGTTATTTTCTCCAGTCAATTAAATTCATAAGTTGATGCCGTGGAAATTATTCAAGTTTGAGACATGTTCGTCAACATTACCTATTGCCTGGCGATCGGTCTGAGCCTCTAACCAATGCTGTTCAAACTGAATATTGTAAAGAGCTTCCTCCAACTTAGATATTTGATCCAACAAAGGGTTGAAATGCTCTGCAGGCACAAGCACCAGTTTTGAGATTGATATTAACTCGTGAAGGAAGGTCAGTACATGATAAAACAGAGAATGGCATCTTACCATCTTTCGCATGCTGCTCGTGGTATGAAAAGTGACCAACGTGCACATCAAAGTCGATGGTTTCGTGGTATGGGGACTTGTTCGTGAAGCAGAATCGATGAAGACCTTTGTTGTGAGCAACAAATTCATGCTTTTCACTAGCTTTGTCACTGAAATCGTGAAGATGTTCACCAGAAGGACCCTTTATCTAAAATTCAAACAAAAATATTGGATCAGCAGCAATTTCTACCGGCGAAAACAATATAAACACAAGGGTCTCAAATCAAACCCCATATAAGAACTTCATAAGAAGAGCAAAATCGAGGAAAAAGAACCCAAGTTAACCATTAAACACTAGAATAGTCTCTAGAGTCTCTTTACACAGCCTCAACTTCAATGCATATGTCATAAGTCTTTTTAACCGCGTAGTACACAAATGACTACGATTAACAATTCTAAACGATTAAAGATTCTAAGGATGAAATGAGGCCTATGTATAACACCCCAAGAACCAAGTTAAAAATTAACCATCTTCCCTAATAAGATAAATATCTGCCCAAGAACTAAGAACTAAGAAGTAAATATCGTAAGGAGGTCTCAGTCTGTCTCTGTGTGAGATCCCACAGCCGTTGGAGAGAAGAACGAAGCATTCTTTATAAGGGTGTGGAAACCTTTCCCTAGCAGACACGTTTTAAAAACCTTGAAGAGAAGCCCAAAAGGGAAATCCCAAAGAGGACATATTTGCTAGTGGTTGGCTTGAGCTATTAAAAATGGTATTAGAGCCAAGCACTAGGCAATGTGTCAGCGAGGAAGCTAAGCCCTAAAGCGGGATGGACACGAGACGGTGTGCCAACAAGGACAAGGACGCTGGGCCTCGAAGGGGGTGGATTGGGGGGTCCCACATCAATTGGGAGGTGGATTGTGAGATTCTACATCGGTTAGGGAGGAAAACAAAGCATTCTTTATAAGGGTATGGAAATCTCTCCCTAGCAAACGCGTTTTAAAAACCTTGAGGGGAATCCCGAAAGGGAAAACCCAAAGAATACAATATCTACTAGCAACGAGCTTGGGCTGTTACACTTCGTCTCTCCAAATCAAAGCATCTCCACAAAAATAACTTAGAACAAGTAAACCACCTCGTCTACTAACATAAGTCTCTATGCATTCGAGTTTTAGTATCAGTCTTCAAGCACCCAACGAACTTAAGAGGTAACCTTCATCATAAGGAGTTCAAAGAAACAACCTACAAACTAACAGCCTCTTACACAAAGATCAATCCCTCCCCATTCTAGTTTTAGTAGTAGTCCTCCAACTCAAGTCAAATCATCTAAAACACCCAAAAAAACAACTGAGAAAAACAAACCATCTCTTAAACTAAGACAAGTCCTTGCTCAAGAAGAACAAGAAGCCACTTCCAAACATTCTTGAACCAAGAATTATGAACACAAGAAAAGAAAAAAACCCCATGAATCTTGCTTGCCCTGTTTCAAATTCTATAAATGAGAAGGAAATCAAAGCAAAGGGAAGTGAAATGATACCACAAGATCAACGCCATCTTCGCCATAGTGCCATCCAGAATCTGTCTTGATTACAACAAAAGAAACATGAACAGTATCGCCGTCGTACTGAACATTGTGAGAGAAACATTCTTCTCTGTCAATCACAAACCTAATCCCTTCTGATTCTCTCAAATTCAACAGCAATACACCGGCAAACGCCATCATCACCACACATCTCATAGCCCATCGCTCCATTACTTCAAAGAATCAAAGACCCATATGAAAAAGAAGTCAAATCTTCACGATCTGTGATGACCGAATATAAGAAAAAGGAAAGGAAAAGGCAAAAGGGTTTGTAAATTACCTCGAGATTTAGAGAATGAGGGGATGAACAAACAGTTGCCGCCAATTGAGGGAAAAGAGAATCTGAGAATTGTAATAAGTTAAAGGGTATTTGATCTGAGATCAGATGAGGAGTCAAAACGAGCGGTGGCGCAGTTGGAGTTCGAATAATGTAAGAAATCAAAATGTTTCCAACTAAGAAAAAAAGAAAAAGAGAAAAAAAAAATTGCGATGTCGGATTGCGACGTGTCGGTATGTTATTGGATGGATGACGATGCTTTGACCAACAAGGAAGCATAGTGGACACAAGCCTTTTTTTTCTTCTCTCTTCTAGTGACCTCATTCTAATATTCAAACCCTAAGGTTTAAACATTTTAGTCACCCTCTTAGGAACCACGATCTACTAGTGTTCGAACAAAGTATATTATCGAGTCTCTGTTGAACATAACTCTCTGTGGAAAACACTCGCACTCTTTATTAACATCAATCGAAAAGAGAATACAAGACACTCTCGATCATTTTCCTAAATTTATTCATAAAATTTTGAATCATTTTCTTAACTAATTCATACAATGGTTCAGCTTAACTCCGTTGGTTTAGTTTTAACCCCATTGAGTCAGTGATAATATTTTAACAGACTCCCTTCTCTAACTTATTCATTGAACACAAAATTAAAATTTTAATAATATATTAGAAACGCGAGAGAGTTCATAAATCTAAAAGACATCAACTTTAAAGTTTATTTAGCATAATTGAGTAATTTTTTAAAAATATTTTAGAAAATTACTGTGAACGAAAGCCGTCAATACTTTATTTAAAAAATCTCGTTGAACTTTTAAAATGATTTAAAAAAGAGCCTTAAATTTTTAGAATGGTTTTAAAAAAATAATGAACGTTTAAAAAATATTTTTAAATTTTCAAAAGTTTAATTATCGTCCTCCTTATTATGCTAATTTTAAAATTGTATGAGTATTATTTAAATCTAATTCGAGGTAAATGTACTTTTATTTTTTAAAAAAAGAAACATTAATTATTTTTTATAAAGTTCAGAAAATGTTAATGAGAAATCGAATTGGAATCGAAGTATATATTCTCATTGATATTCATAACTGCTATCATTAATAACTAAAAATAAGGAAAATATAAACTAATTAAATATTGATAATAAAATAAAATATAATACAAATCAAATCACAATCTACCTAAGATATAATATCTCAGATATATTTCATAGAACACTGAGACACGAATCTATTATACCATTCTCGATTCCTTTCTCGATTCCTTTCAGTTGATCAAAATCAAAATCTAACACAAAATTCATTCTAATTCAGAAACCACATCCACACAAAAACAAGAAGCCTATCCAACTGACCTATGATTCATTTAGGGTTCATACTGCAATAAATCTTGCTTCTCCATGGCTAATCTTTGGTGCAATCTCCTCTGATGGCTAAGAAACTCCATGAACAACTCCTTCAAATGCTTAGCAGTCGAATACTCATTTGTTCCTAATCTCACAACCTTCAGCTCGCAACACACACGACCGTCTTTTTCGTTACCGAATTTATTCTGTAACCAATCAAAGTGAACAGCAACAGCAACACCCATCACAAGTTTGATACCAAAAGTTAAATTCCTTGATTAGTTCTGAAGCTAAATTGTTTTATCTTCCCTGTTCAATGTCGACTCTGGTTTATCTTGCAGTTCTATGATGAAATGGGGTTGATTTAAGAAACTAGAAACAGATAGATCATGTGGGATTCTTATTATTTATACTAAGATTCCAGACCATGATACACGTTGCTTGATTAATTGAAAATTGGATACTTCTTTCATTTTTCTAAATTCAACTTCAAATGCAACTATCAGAGATCAACAGGGCAACTTCTGTTACAATAAAAATGTTCAAACAGAGTAAATAAGAACTCACCTCCGAGTCTAGCACCATGGCTCCTGCCGCCATTGTCCCGAAAGTTTCGTGCCTCGCAACTCGTCCAGTTACTACCAAGGGCCTGAAGAAAATGAGTGGAAAACTCCCAAACTATAAAATGGAAACAAATCTAAACAGTCAAGGATTATAGAAGCTAGGCGCTATCATTACTCTATAAAACTTTTCTAGTTTGTTAACTTGGAGCACGTTAGATATTTTCTTAGATTTCAATTATTAAATCCAAGATAGTCAGCACATTTATTTGAAAATTTCATTTAGGGAAAAAGTTTACCTTCCTTGGGAGGATAAAATGACATGATCTGGATTATCCAAAAAATCACACAACTTCTCTAGGTTCGTTCTGCAATTCAATACAACAGCTCCCCTTGCATACAACTCATATGTTAAGCTCGGGAAAATGTATACACTAGGTAATATCAATGTTTCTCCATGCAAGAATTTGGCAAGTTTTACTGGAGAGATTCTTTTATCTAGATTCTCAAGTAAAATCATGTACTGATACTTCATTCCACCAATATCAGCATCTTGCTTGATTACCTCACTTTTTCTGGGATTGAGAGTCTGTTGATCTATGGAGAGAAAAAATAAGTTCAATTAAGAAACAAAAAAGTGATTAAAGAAGTATTCATTAGTGCATGATTAAGATACCACAGGGTATGGCTCTGATACCATGTTAGATGAACACGACTCTCCACAATGGTATGATATTGTCCACTTTGAGCATAAGCTCTTATGGCTTTGCTTTGGGCTTTCCCCAAAGGCCTCAGACCAATGGGGAGAGTATTCCTTGATAATAAACCCATGATCATTTCCTAAATTAGCCGATGTGGGACTTTCGTCATCCAACAGAGATAACTGAGAGATTAGGTTCATTCACTAAATAATAAATTGTACCTTCACATGGCTTTACCATCCCAGAAGAACGCTTGGCACGTCGTGTGTCCCAGAAATGGAGAGAGCCATCAAGAAATGGAGCATGAAATGGAGTCCTCTAATGTAAATGGAAGTTGGAACGTAACAACGTATTGCTTTGTGAAATCTTGAGCTCTAGAAAGAGTACTCACCTGGTTCATGCGTCCAAAAAAGGATAGCCGGCTCTTTAATTTGGGGCGGCAGTCATCCTTCTGATAAACACCACCATCATTATGGGTGGGAGGGCGACCTTCAGATGAGGTATCCCCTCTATTCATTTTGGTTTGGATTTTCTCCCTAACTTTCCTGAAGAAAGTTGCTAACACTGCGTCATTAATTTTACTAAATTGAATTTCACACATGTTAGCAATACTGGCAATTGCAAAATTCCCAGAGTTTGGACCATTCTGCCAGAAAATGATAAAGTTGCATAAGCATTCTTCTTCTCCATTTGCATAAGAGTGTTCAAGATAATCCACCTACCAATGCACGAGTCATGGGGAAAATGAAGATCCAAGTCTTCCAATTGAATCAATACATTCTGAAACTTTGAATTAAGCATCTTCAAACCTCAAGGGAAGGAATACATGTCAAAGTATGGTTGAACTAAGTTCATGTGGACCTTCATGAATATAACTTAATCAAAAGAAATGATGTTTTTAGAAATTTAAGAACAAAAATGATCGAAAGTGTTAGAATGAAAGATTGAAGTTTCAAATTCATACAGAAAATCAATGTTTAATCCATATTACATAGTAAGTTCAGAAAGTTCATTTACGGAATAGTAATTGCTATTATGGCGGTAAAGCATGCATGCTCTGAAACATGATGGAGAACCTTTCAAAACTCAGACTATTCTATGGCATATGACCAGTTTTGGACCGTCTAAGATCTTTAAAATAGCAAACCAACAGAAAATCCCAGAGACTAAAGTTTCTAGATGAATGCCCTGCTCGAAAAGGTTAAAAGGAACTGAGAGGCTAAAATTTCAAACAAAAGGAAAATCAACAGGGAGCTTTCCAGCGATAATCTCAAGATTCAAACAACAGGAAAAGTGTAAAGTAAAAGAACGAACCCCTTCCACAAGAGTGTCGTAGAAGCGAACATCATCGGCTCGAGAGGAGTAGGAAGCACAAACAGGCATGCCAGGGTCGATGTTAGGGCATTCGTAATCCTGCAACTGTCTGGACAGAGGCCGAAACCTACCTTCGAAGTCGCTCAACTCCGAAAAGCTCCGGAAATGGTTGGCGGTGAAGACATTGTCGTGCTCCCCAGCGAACTCGGAATAGCTGATCCTAAGAACATCGCCTTCGAGTTTCACAGTCACATTGTACCACGCGTTATCGTCGGACCGGAACTCCAGGTCGCCGGAGGCCGCAGCTCCGGCAGAGAACATGGCCGGAGAAACAGGGACGAGTTACCGTGGAAGTTCCTATAGATAAGCCGTGGAAGTTCGTATTTTCACGCGCGCTCGTACCGTCTGCAATTTTCACCTCATTTTGTAATTTTTTTTAATTTATTAAAATAATTATTACATTATTCATTAATAAAATTGAAAAAACATTTTTTCAATTTTATTTAAATCAAATCAAATTCAAATTAATTATCTTATAAATCTTCGTAATTAAATGACAACCAAATATTATAAATTTTAAAATAATAATTTATTTAATTTTTATGACCAAAATTAGCCCGTGCCTAAAAATAAAAGGCGTCTATTAGGGCCCCACAATCCCAGGATCAACTCATGTAGGAGATCAACTCATGTAGGAGATGGGATTTCACAATCCACCCTCTTTAGGACCCAAGGTCCTCACTGGCACTCCCCTCCTCAATTGATGTGGGACCCCCAATCCGCCCCATTTCGAAGCCAAGTGTCTTAGATGGCACACTACCTCGTGTCCACCTCCCAACTAGGCTCAATCTCCTCGCTAGCACATCGCTCGATGTCTGGGTCTGATATCACTTGTAATGGTCCAAGTCCACCAATAGCAGATATTGTCTTCTTTAGGTTTACCCTCTCGGGATTCCCCTCAAGGTTTTTAAAACAAGTTTTGTACGGAGATGTTTCCACACCGTTATAAAAAATGCTTTATTCCCCTCTCCAATCACGGTGGTGGAGGTGGGATCTCCCAAACTATGCTATGGTGCGCAACAGTTATGGTATAAATATATAGCTTGAGCTTTATTTTCCCATTTTGGGATCTAATCAGTTCCAACTCAATACCATAGGTTCATAAGATCAGAGCCAAATGGGTATCAAAACCTGTTCAACATACAGCAGTTTCAAGTTTCCTAAAAGCTTTAAGCAGAAATATCTTTGCCAAAAAGCCCGGCTATTCCCTTCGTCGGGTCGCTCTGTTTCACAATCGACTCGCCAACGAGAACCTGCAGAAACCACGTAAAAAAATCTCAAATTCCATGGCTGATGCAACAATGGAAGCCATGAATCCAAATATGAGAAGCTTACAGCTTTAACACCAGCTTCTTGCACATAAGCAATATCATCAGGAGTGAACAGCCCAGATTCTCCCACTATCTGAACAATCCTCACAACAAACAAGGGAATATCAGATGGGGTAAAAGTTTGATGTGTTCTTCATTTGGTGTAACAATTTAGTTTGATGAGAAGTTGTCAAACAGCAGAACTGTCCACTTTATACTTACGGTTATGTTCTTTTCACGGATCTTTTGTCCGCGCTCTCCTTCGAGAAGCTTTTTTGTGTTGCTGATATCGACCTCGAATGTTTCTGTAAGATATTGTTTTAAAAACAAGTATATAAGTAATGTAACTATCGATGAGTGATGTTGCTGAGCGCTTCAAAAGCAAGGAGCAGACAATTGCTCGTGTGTCGGAATACTAAAACTACTTTAAAGCTACGGTTGTTCCTATCATGTCCTATGTAATAACCAAGCCCACCGCTGGCAAATATTGTCCTCTTTGGGCTTTCCACACCCTTATAAGGAATGCTTTGTTCCCTTCTCCAACCGATGTGGGATCTCACAATCCACCTCACTTGGGGACCCAACGTCCTCGTTGCCACACCTCCTAGTGTCTGGCTCTGATATCATTTGTAACAGCCCAAGCCCACCGCTAGCAGATATTGTCCTCTTTAGGCTTTCCCTCGAGGTTTTAAAATGTGTTTACTAGGGAGGGGTTTCCACACCCTTATAAGGAATGCTTCATTCCTCTTTCCAACCGATGTAGGATCTCACATCCTAAGAGATGTAGTTTGGTACAAATTAATGCAATATATTTATCAACGGAGAAACGAGAAGTTTAGCAATATGAACAACGTAACAAAAGTAGTCAAACATTACCGAGATTCCGATTGTTGATGCCAATAAGCTCAATGCCTTCGATCGCAAGCATACGGTCCATTTCCTTCTCGTCGTGAACCTAAAAATAAAGAGATCAAAAGCTTGTACAATAATGGTAAGCAACATATACAAGATGCCCCTAAAAACGACAGGACATTGTTACCTCAACGAGGGGGGTCAAACCGACCATCTTGCAGATTTTAGTCATATATTTAATGTCGAGATCAGGCAAAACAGCAGCAATCAAAAGAATGGCATCGGCACCTTTGGATCGAGCATAGTAGATCTGCCATGCATCGACCACGAACTCCTTGCACAAGAGAGGGCACTGCATATGCATATGTTTCCTACTATTATAAGTACAATTCACATACCATTATGTAAAATTATGATCCAATATGACAAACCTCCACTCCGGCATTCCTTATCTTCTGCAGATTCTCAAAGCTTCCCTACTCCCCACAAACAACAGATGTTAAACTTAGGAAATGAATTTTGAGAAAACACCGTCCAAGAGATAAAAGGAATGGCAGAGCTCCTAAAATGTTCTTCACCTGAAAAAACTTCTCGTCTGTGAGAACACTAAGGCATGCTGCTCCGCCTTTCTCGTACGCTTGGGCAATCTCAACCTATTAGCATTCATCAAATTTACATTAAATAAACACGACTCGATTATTTCAAAGCAAAAGTAGCTAGATAAACACGTTCTACTTTAACAAGTAGTTGAATCTTGAGTTTTGCTAGTTAAAAAGCTCGAATTTCATAGCATTGTTGTATAGCTGAAGTTTTAGGCACGTATGCACAGTTGGTAGGTTCCTGTTTGATGCACTTAACAAACTCGGGAAAACAAAACGTAACCGATCCTAGGTAATATGTCTAGTTTATTCATCTTTACACTCCCAGTTCGAGGCCTACTACAACATTTCGACAAAACTGGGCGTGACAATAAACAACTAGCACATCTTCATTTTTACCCCTTTCCATCAAGGGCATAACACAAAAGTAACCCCAATAATTTGTTAAAAATGATGTGCTAGCACAAAAGGTTGGCGTAATGCAAAGCAACATTGCAAATGCTATTTGTGTGTTTTACGAACATTTAAGAGGTTTTATTGCAGGGGATTGGAGTTTGAGCATTTTTTTTGTATAGTTAGGTGCTAGGCTCCTTTAGCGTGGCTGTTTTCCTTTTATCAGCCCGTGGACCTTTTGTCTTGCTTTCTTTCTGTAATAGTCCAAGCCCCAGCGCTAGCAGATATTGTTCGTTTTAGGTTGCTACGTATCGTCATCAGCCTCACGGTTTTAAAATGCGTCTACTAGAGAGAGGTTTCCACACCCATAAAGGAATGTTTCGTTCCCCTCTCCAACCGATGTGAGATCTTACAATCCAACCCCCTTGGGGGCCAGCGAGTCGGTGATTGGCTCTCATACCATTTGTAACAGCCCAAGTCCACCGCTAGCAGTTATTGTCTGCTTTAGCCCATTACGTATCGCCATCAGCCTCACAGTTTTAAAACGCGTCTACTAGGGAGAGGTTTCCACACCCATATAAAGAATGTTTCATTCTCCACTCCAACCGATGTAGGATCTCACACTTCCGTTTGTTCTCAATAAAAGTTTAGTTTCTCAAGGGGGAAAAACAAACATCTACGTAGTGCTTAGCTCAAAGATCACGTTTATTTAACTTCGGTTAAGAAACCTAACGTCATTTCCTATGTGGAGTTGTTTATCCCATACTATAGAGTAGTTAGTCGCACATACTACGTGAACTCGTGTTTAATAAACCCACACTCAACCTATTCTTCAAATGATACAAAAACTTATACTTATAAGATTGTAAATGCCTACTAAATACGAGTTACACAAACTTAGGTTCTTATAACCTATTTCGTTTACAATCCAAACAAAGATTTCACAAACTCATACTTCTTAGGCCCTAAAACACCTCTTAGTATACAAACCAATCAAATCAAAATTTGGTACTGCGAAAACCGTGCATAGATTTATGAAATATAACAACAAAATAAACAGTCAAGAACACTCACTGGATCAAAATCCTCCCTTAGAACTCCTCTGCTAGGTGAAGCCTTTTTCACTTCAGCAATCAAACCAGGTAAGTTAGTTCTAACATAGGCAGCCTTGAGAGCTCCAAGGAAATCTCTAGCAGGAGGGGCGCTGTCAAGATCCTTTTTCAACGAAAAGAGAGGCCTTCTTTCTTTCATCTAGAAACATTCAGAAACCAAAAACACTATCAGCCCACAGACAACATCCTAAAATATGGGAATACAAATTAATCAAATGTCCCACATAATGTTACCTGTGAAACTTCCTTGTCCTTGTACCATATGATCTCCTCCAAAATATTCCTAGGAGTGTTCCCTTCATTCTGTAATCTGAACTGAAAAGGTCCAACGTAATGCAATGGCGGCCCGGTGGGCGGCCGGCGGCGAATCCTTATGCCTTGACTTGCTGCTACTTCATCTTGGAACATCCCCACTTCCCACTCCTTCACTTTCAGAACATTTTCTTTTGGTTCATTAACTGGGGAAGCCGCAGCTGATCCAGCCTCGGATTCTGTCTAAAAAACACAGAATATGCACTCATTACGAAACAATTCCTCCAAGAATTCGACTATTTGGATGAATATATGAGAAATCTAAATCTTCTCAGATGGGAAAAATGCAGATTAAGCACAAAGAAACAACGAATGCACGAACTACAAAGAAAAACCCTAAACCCCAACAAAGAAAATTCAGATTGGAATAACGTAGAAGTCGAAATCCAAACCTGATGAGCTCGGATGGCAGGGGAAATGGGGGAAGAAGAAGAGGCAACAGAGATTGAATTCCTCGACAAAGCATCCATTGAAGGCCGACGATTCAGCCTTCTGGAGAGAAACTTGGACCTGCGAATAGAAGAGGAAATGGGTGGAAAGGAAACCTTGGGGATTGTTCCGAGGGAAGCGAGACCCTCCATTGCCGTTCAACTCTAGCTCGTTTGAATGCCCTGCTTTTGTGAAGCAGCTTGCTTTTATATTGGCGAATTGTGGGAGTTGCGGCAAAATGAAGAAAGAGGTCAAAACTATTCTGTCGTCGGAACTTAGAGACAGAAGAAGTTGAGCTTTAAAAAAAAAAAATTTCCCTAATTTTAAAATTGGTCTCACTTTTGTATTTTTCTATTAAAAAGAATTAAGGATTTTCAAATACTCTATTTGTATTCAAGAATTTGAAAGGGTTAAATTACAATTTGGGGTCGCAAAAGTTTCAATTTAGGCTCGAATTTTAAAAAATTATGTTTGTCGTTATCATATTGAATTCGTAACACTTTTTATTTTTATTTACGTGAAAATGAACTTCACTATATCGGCGTTTATACACCCAAATAACTACTTATCAAAATATAGAAAGTTGAGAACATTGTAAAAATTTTAGTTAAAAAAAGGTATTCAAAAGGCATGAAAAAAATCCATCAACCGTGAGTTTCTCCAGCCGAGAATTCTGCTTTTTCTCGGATACTCGGGTTTAAATACCCATGGACTCGCTGTTTGCTTACTGGCTTCATATAATTCAGAAAAGACTAGTTTTCTAGAAGCATTCTGAATGAAATCAAGAATTTGTTGAATCAAAAACAACTCCGTCCAGAAATCCAATTTTTCAGTTGAGAATACTCGAAACTCATGCAACGAAATACAGAACTTACAATGTGATGATACAGACCAAGAGGTGGTGGTGGTGGTGGTGGTGATGGGGGATTTTTTTGCCTGTTTCACTTTCTATATAGACCAGCCTCCTTAATTCTCGAGCAGGAAACTAAACGTTGCCACCACGGCGAGGCGGGATGGCACGAGTTTCTGTAAGGACTAGCGTGTTCATCTCATGGCTACACAGTCTTACAGTCCAGAGATATTTATACACACAAACAACCAATCATTTAAAAAGTTTCCCAAACCCTCTGAACAGTTTCAGAGCTCTCAATTCACCACTTCTCAAGTCTCTCAATCTTCTTCTCAGAATCTGAAACATCCGTACTCAAGATATCAATAAACGCAATCACATTTTTTTTAAGAAAGTTAGGTCTCAACTTCAAGATGCACTTAACAAATAACAGTCACATGCCATTTAACTTAATTTTACACAGCAGCAACCAGAAAATGTGAAAGGCTTTCATTTGCATGAAGGAAAAGGGAAGCTGCAGATATGGGATCGTGTGGACTTACATATTGGCTTCGAAAAAGTATCCTTCGTTCGCTCGTGCACAAGTCTACTGCTAGCTGTTTTAAAAATACTCTACGGTTCAGTTGTTTTGGTGACGTCACGTCCAAATCCATGGATCCACTTGCCTGCAAAGACGAGTTAAGAAATGTGCTTTTTCAAGTATTCTAGTATCACTATCATCTTGCAAAATTAATATTGATTTTGCTTCAGCCATTGTGAGCAAGCATGACAAGAACCAGATGTTCATTGTTAAATTGAGTGGTAAATTTCCACTAGAATAATAGAATCGACATATTCTTTATCCTTTACCTGCAAGAATTTGTTATATTTAGATATGCTAGTTTCGCAGCTATCTAATATGAACTGCAGGGCTTCCTCCTCTATATCAGGGTAATTTAAGTCCTTCGTTGCTGTTGATTTATTTGATGCTGCAGCAGCCATCTGGTAGCCAATACACACAGACACACATTGAGACAGAGTTTGCAGATCAAGAACAGAAGTAGAAAAGAGGTTGTCAACCAAACCTCTTCAAACTGCTTGCTCATACTTGGTGGACTGACAGCTAAATAAGCAAATGCCTTTAATTCTAAAGGCCAGCCAGTGATTTGAATAGGAAAACACTGGGATCTGTCATGATAAATTTATTCAGTGCGATCAACAAAATAACAAGATATTTTAACAAGAGAAAGAAAGGTGGGAGGAACTAACTAGCATGTGGTTGGTTTTCCATTAATTATTAAAATTTGCACCAGAAATTAAAGATGAATGTTTATGAAGGAATAACTCGAAGATATCCTTTAATTTAAAAAAATATAAGTTTGAGAAAGTTAAATGGTGAAGAACTCATCAGTTTCTTTATACTCACGCTCTTAATCCATGCTTTTTCAGTGCTTCCAGCTTCTCCTTGTAACATTTATCAGATTTTTTTAGTGAGAGTAACAACTCAACAGAATCGCTAGGATTGCTTCCCTCCTTTGGAACAAAACCATATGACAACAACAACTCCCCATTAGATTTCTTGCCATAAGAAATGAACACCTGCAATTAGCAGTCATTAAAGTAACCATGATGCATAAATAATACAAAATTTTGCAGTTAACATAAGTTTCATCTCTATGGGAAAAGTTCCTTTGGGAAAGAAGTTATAGAACGTTTTTTATCCTTCTTTCTACCGTTTATGACCCTGGCCAACATTTTTCAGCATGGACACGAGATCTAATACGACTAGCAAGTTTGAAATAGTTCCATTTTTGTTTAATTAAAGTTCACATGAAATTTCAGTATTAGATTATCTCATCAGATTCATTCATTATGAAAATTTTAAATGTTCTTTTACCTGCTCACCTGGTTGGTATGCTCGATCTGTTGTGAAGACAACGCCTTGGGATGATTTATCATAATCCAAGAAAGTCTCCACCTGGGCCAGCCATTTATAGTTGCAAGAGTTAAATTTCCATTCTAACATCACAACTTACAGCTTTCAAAAAAACACCAATTAGCGTACCTCACAGTTATGATTCAGCATATCAGCCCAGGGAACCAATGCAACCTTTCCATCCATTGAAGGTAACCGAACCTGGGCTTAAAAGAAATATGATCTTGTC
This sequence comes from Cucurbita pepo subsp. pepo, assembly GCF_057944985.1. Taxonomy (NCBI): domain Eukaryota; kingdom Viridiplantae; phylum Streptophyta; class Magnoliopsida; order Cucurbitales; family Cucurbitaceae; genus Cucurbita; species Cucurbita pepo. The sequence goes on along the minus strand of NC_141812.1, from coordinate 10,923,971 downwards.
AGCATTCAAATTACACACGAACGATTATTCCCCACCAAAAAAAAAAAAAAAAAAAAAATGGGGGCAGGGAAGACAAACATGAAAAAGAAAAATGTGAAGGCTTTACAGCTTCATAGATTAATACCATTTCAGCAAACATTATTGACTGTGATGTCTTATATATGGTTGCAGCCAAATGTTTTTTGTAAATCAATCCCCATACTATATTTTTATGCTTTGTTCTATAGCTAGTTAAGCATGCCACGCTAGCATAGTATTTGATTAGCCCAACTTACCAAGCGGGAGAAAAGAATCCCAAATGACCACTTGAAAGTTTCAATATTGAATACCTGAAAATCAAACATCCAGGAAGAATCAAGTTAATCATGTTTCAAGTAAACAAGAGTTGAGAGAATTGGGGTTTGCCAACAGTTTATGCCCCAGATTGAAACCTAGTCATGCACACTGTATGGCAAGCAGAAATATATATTTCCAATTTTCTCCCAAATTAGGAAATGAAATTGAATTACGTAGACATAATTCTTAAATGTCTAATCCAAGTCTCCCGGAACTAAATGTTGGGTTAAACTAAAAAAGCACTGTACTGTAGTTTGCGTAAAAATGACAAGAATCTGTTATTTTTTTGGTTGATCAAAACTTCTCAAGAGAACAAAGATTTTAATAGACAACCATGAAGCTGAAAAAAGTTTTACTCTTCAATACCAAAAACCTAGAGGAATGCCAGAAAAACAGTATAGACCAGCCAAAACGGAGAAATGTTTGTGTATTAGGGAAGTTGACAGCAGCTGGAGAAAAGGTTGAACAAATTCCAGTGTGAATAAAGCAAAGTTATAAACTGGTGATAGGCTGACTTCTTGGAGAGTAAAGAATTCAATACCTCCTCGGGGAATAATTCAGGATATTTGGAAAATATTCTGTCCCTTAAATCATTGTATCTGCACCAAAAATCACAGAAGAAAAACTTATTGTTTAATGAACTACACAATGATGAACTGGAATGATTTAGGATACTGATTGAAAATCCTACCATTAAATAGCAGTTTTAAAAAATTTAATAAGAAAATAAGCAGTGAGGAAATATAGCCTTACGTTCCAACAACATTTGTGATCCTTTCTATTGCCCTTTCTCTGATCTCTGATGCTTCCAGATATCGATCTAGCTCTTCTCGTGTCCTGAAATGATAGAAGAGAGGCTATATGAGCAAGGACTGAGTATAAATACCAGACACAAAAAAATATAAAGTTACTTGGACCATATAGTAACTGACCAGTACAAAAGTGAATAAGGTTGCCGAGGTAAGGCTGATATATAGTTGTTCCATCTTGATGATTTCATTAAACTTGCTTCGCTAATCAAGTAGGTTGCAATAAGTGGCCAATCTGGTACTGAATTACGTTTTAACATCTCCCCAGCCTCAGGGCAGCTCCACTCCTAACATAGACAACACAGTACATGATGAGAGTGGAGAGGCATTTATTTGTGTAGCATTTTCGGTTGTTCCCATTGGAAGAAGGTGAAAAAGGATATTTTCTTGGTTTATAGCTTAGATGACGATGAAAATGGAATGAATGTCCATTTAATTTGACTCACAGTTGAAAGATTGTAAACAAAAGTTTATCTATGAAAAATGAAAATTTGTAACTTGCCCCTCTCCTACTCCTTCAAAGAAAATGACTTCATCCACCCAATTTTCAATCACATCCTACGCCTCTTGGCCAAAAACAAGCTAAACTTCAGGTGAACCAACAGAATAATAGGGTTTCACAATCAAAACTACTAGAACGAAATTTACCAAACATTTTGCAGACTACTTAAATATTCTCAAATTGGTCAGCGTATCGGTTCCTCACATTTCAAGAATTTCCACCAGAACTTCCGGTCAGGAAAACTTACCGAGTCTGCAGAGATAACGAGAGAGGGCGGCACAAACAGTAATTTCTCCCCTTTCCTAACATTCTTCAAAGCCACAAGTCCTCTCTCTCCAACATCCACTCTCTGTATCGCCATCTTCTGGTCAGGGAGACCAGACTGCGACAGCCATTTCTGTAGAGCAGAAGCATTCTCCAGCGAATCGATCTCGCAACCCCATGGAATCGGCCCGGTCGCTGCCACTCTAGCACTGTCACTTGTGGAGACAGAGCAATTGATCGAATGTCTGCGAAAAGATGCTGTGTAGGGCTTGGTTGAATGCGTCTTCTGGAGTGGACGGAAGTTGGGAACAAGCGGAGAATAGAAAATCCTTGAAGCTTCAGCCATGGCTGAGCTCGAGGACGAGAGAGTAAAGGAACCTTATCGCCAGAGAAGCCAATAAAAAGGTCGTCGTCGTTTTTGACGGTTGTGGACGCGCGCCAATTGAAATAAGCAAAACTTATTATTATTATTATTAATTAAACATAAATATTATTCTATAAGTGAGAAAATAAAATAAAATAATTTTTAAAAAAATTAATATTACAAAATAATTTATAAAAAGAATTATTTCCGATTATGAAATAAAATACATACAAATTATAAAATAAAAAATAAAATTGACGGTACATTTTAAACTCACCACTTTAAATTGATTTAACTAAAAAGAAATGGTATTGTGTATATGAAAAAAGAAAATAAAAATTCTAAAATAAATTAAAATTAATTATAATGGCCCAGATCCACGGCTAACAGATATTGTCCCTCTGAGCTTCCCCTCAAGGCTTTAAGACGTCTTAAAGCCCAGAAGGAAAGCCAGAAAGTAAAAGCCCAAAGAATACAATATTTACTAGCGGTAGATCTGGGTCGTTACATTTGTAAAGAATCGGTAATATAATATATATATATTTACTCCTTGAAAAAGTAAACAAAAAATAAAAACCAAATAGCAACTTTATTTAATATATTTTCAAACTCTAGCAGCAAATATAGCAAAATATTTGAAATCAGATATATTTTTTTATTATTCTAATTTTACCCTTCTTATTATTATTAATTCGATTTTAGAGATTTTAGTGATCGTGAATTACTGAGTTCACACTCCATACAAGTTCTTACTTCTGATTTACTATAATTTTCATATCGTTTAATATCATAACATAGACTCGGTATCGAATATATCCCAAAAGCTTTTATTTTTTATTTGACCGAGTCTTGTCCATGGTGAAGATGCAAACGAGAACCAAAGAAAAAAAAAAGCTCGAGGTAAAGTTATAAAGAAAATGAAAAGCTACTAGTCCCTGTTCAATGAATAGGACTCTCCACAATGATATGATATTGTTCACTTTGATGCTCTCATAGCTTTACTTTGGGCTTCCCAAAAGACCTCACACCAATAGAAAGAGTATTCCTTGATTATAAAACCATGATCATTTCTTAAATTAGTCGACGTGGGACTTTCATCCAACACTCTCTTATAACCTTGTTTATTTAGATAAAAGAAGCCATAACCATTTGGTTTATAATTGTTTTCTCACATGTTTTCAAAATTCATATAAAAATTTAAAAACTAAAACAAAAAATAGTTTTTACAAACCTATTCTTATTTTTAGTCTAAATTTAATTAAGAATTAAAATATTATCTTAAAAGAGATGAAAAACATCGTAAAGATTTACGAGATACCGAGCAATCGAGCACAATTTTCAAGGATCAAAAACCAAAATCAAATGGCTATCAATCCGAGTCGTCCCGTGCTCTATGCTCAACTAAGAAATATATACTTTTAGCATAAAGATGAGTGTCTTTCATGCAAGGAGTATTATTGGTAGACCTACTTAAGTATGTGGAGATCCATGTGCTGTGTACCAAAGTGAAAAACTAGGCAGTATTTAATTACCTGTATAGCTGTTCAAGTTCGTTCTTGAATTTTTGCCTTGCCTTGTTCCCTTCTTAGCTTTAAAGCAGAAGCAGCCGCTCCTCCTGACTTTGGGGTCCGTGGATCTTGTACCAACATAACTTTGCCAGGAACTTTTTGTAACTTTGCATCTTTTGCTATCTGTAAAGTTATTAAAAAGAATGCATTGTTCAGAAGTGGGATCTCATTCTGCATACACAAAGTAATAGCCATTTAAATTTGCATTCTGAAGTTAAAAGAATGAAGATGAATAATCAGAGTCCACCAAAAGATTCAAGCTAATCTTACTAACGAAGGAAGATCGATAGTCTGTTGAGGATTGTTGGGAGGGAGTCACACATTGGCTAATTAAGAGGATGATCGTGGATTTATAAGTAATGAATACATCTCCTACGAAGCTTTTTGGGGAAACCAAAAGCAAAACCATGAGAGTTTATGCTCAAAGTGGACAATATTATATCATTGTAGAGGTTTGTGATTCTTAACATGGTATTAGAGTCATACCCTTAACTTAGTCGTGCTAATCGAATCCTCAAGTGTCGAACAAAGAAGTTGGTAGTCTCGAATGTTGTGCGCCGAAAGCGGAACAAATGTACTCACAACACCAATGAACGGAATTATACAAAGAGACACCAAGATATTTACATGGTTCGGAGAGAAGAAGTTCCCCTACATCCACGGGTAGCAACCAATCACTAATAAAACCAAACGTTACCAGTGAATACCTCACTATCACACTATATAGACTCTCACCAATATGTCACTCAAGAAATATAATGTGACACACAAAACATTCCCAAATCCCGATATCAAATTCCGATATGACTAAATCTGGTATGAATAAATCTAATTCAAATAACCAAGTCAAATCTAATCCAAATAACCAAATCAAATCGGATCCAAATAACCAAATCAAATCAAATCAAAACTTATGACAATTTACAACATTGAAGGTGTAGACAAAAGTGACTAAGTATCGAACAAATGGTGTACTTTGTTCAAGGGCTCTAGAGAAAGGAGTCGAGACTCAATTAAGTGGAGGCTATTCAAAGGCCCCATAGGCCTCGGGGGAGACTCTATGGTATACTTTATTTAAGGGGAGGATTGTTGGGAGAAGAGACCACGTAAGCTAATTAAGGGGTTGATCATGAATTTATAAATAAGGAATACATCTCCATTGGTATGAGGCCTTTTGAGGAAACCAAAAACAAAGTCATGAGAGCTTATGATCAAAGTGGACAAATATCATACCACTGTGGAGGTTCGTGGTTCCAAACATAAAATTTATCATACCAAAGTGCCTTGCCAAATGAATTATGCAATAACCTATGGAACAGAATATCTTATCTTTTCTGTTTTCATTGGACTGTTTCTATTATTCTTCTGCCTTTCAATAGATAAGAGTAGGATTTGGAAACCTTGAAAACTCACCAATGGTTTCACCATTTTCACATAGCTGAGAAAAGTCCCCATAATTGATGCCAGCTTCTTTGGCCCACTTCTCAAGGGCTGGACGCAAAGTGACAACAAGAGGTACACAATAATTGTGAAAGGGATATGCATATACCACAATAACATTATCCACGTACTTGCTCGACAGTAGGGCTGCCTCGGCCTATATGAACAGAAGAAGAATTTAAACCCAATATGTTAGGAGCAAAATTTGAAGTTTAAAACCTCACCTTCCCTAGGGATATATATTCTCCATCCTGAAGTTCGTCCTATCCATGATCTCAAGGCATCCATCATGATGAAATGTTCCTATATCTCCCAAGTAAAACTAGCACATGCACTTCTCACCATTCTGTTGTAAGCAGAAAGTTTGAGACCTTATGCAGAAATCCGAAATCTAATGGAAATATGGTAAAGAAGTTACCTTGTAGACCTTGTTAGTCTTTTCAGGGTTCTTGAAGTAACCAGCAGATCGTGTATGCTAGTCCTTGTCAATATGGCATATCAGTTATAGATGGTGCGTTAAATGAATGAAAGAACGACCCTAAACCCACCACTAACAAATATTGTCCTCTTTGGGTCCTTTCGGGCTTCCCAGCAAGGATTTTAAAATGCATATGTTAGGGAGAGGTTTTCACACACTTATAAAGAATGTTTTGTTCTCCTCTCCAACCGATGTGGGACCTCGCAATTCACCCCTCTTTGGGGTCCAACGTCCTCGCTGACACTCGTTCCTCTCTCCAATAGATGTGGGATCTCACAATCCACCTCTTTTTGGGGCCCAGCGTCCTTGTTGACACTCGTTCTTGTTGACACTCGTTCCTCTGTCCAATCGACGTGGGATCTCACAATCCACCCCCCTTCGGGGCCAACGTCCTTGCTGGCACATCGCCCGATGTCTGGCTCTTATACCATTTATAACGATCCTAAGCCCACCGCTAGCAGATATTGTCCTCTTTGGACTTTTCCTTTCAACCTTTCCCTCAAGGTTTTTAAAACGCGTCTACTAGGGGAAAGGTTTCCACAGAATGCTTCGTTCCCCTCTCCAACCGATGTGGGATCTCACAGGTACTTTCAAGTTGTAAGATTGTAATTACAACGCAGAAGTCCATACTACAGCTACAATAACTGAAGACCGCAACAAAGAAGATTATTGGATGAACCTCATTAAGAGAGTGGATTAGGGATTCCTCACCAAGAGAAGCATATATTGTTAACCACAGTAATGTCCTGTCTGAAGCATCCCTGAAAGAGATCAACTGTAATTCGGAATTGTTCTAAAAATATAACAAGGAATTAAAGCTCTGAAGGTTAAAACCAAGGGTAGAGCTGTAGAGAAAAAATATTGAACCACAACAAATAAGATAACCTGAAAGGCAGTAAACTACTCAGCACGAGTTGCCGTATAAACAGCAACACGAGTATCAACATCATGGCTAAACCTTACAAGCCCAGAAGAAAAGTTGCAAGCACGATCAAACACTTCTCCATAAGCCTGCCATTCACATTCACCTAAGTTAAGTTTTTCGAACTTCCTACCATCAGTAGCAATGACAAATTCCTTGGAAATCAACTCTTTTTTGAGCCAAGGAATATATTTTTTTAATGTTTTTGACGTGATTGCTAAAACAATGCTGCTATGGTTGTCTCCGCTTTCCAACGAACATGAGAAAGTTCAGTCACTCGAGCATTGCTCACAGCATAACCTGGATCCCCACCAACTTCCGTAGGAACTCCTCTTTGTTTCCATTTTTTCATTACCAAAAAAGATCTTGAAAGTAATATTGCTATGAGAATGCCAATAAAAATTGTTCCAAATGTGAGATCCCACATAGGTTAGGGAGGAGCATGAAGCATTCTTCATAGTGGTGAGGAAACCTTCCCCTAACCGACACATTTTAAAAACCTTGAGAAGGAAGTCTAAAAGAGAAAGCCCAAAGGACAATATCTGCTAGCGGTAGGCTTCGACTGTTACACTACAATCCCTATAATGTCATAGCCTCTCCAAACTGACAAGTAATCTCCAATGTGTAGATTTTCTAAGATTTTTTATTTCCATATACTTTCCATGGAATCCCCCCGTCGTGAATGCATATTCCTACAAGATTATGGTTAGTGAATTATTCAACTTTCAAGTCATAGTAGAGTAAAGAAATAACTTAGCATAAAAATGCTACAATGTCACAGCACCATTCCAGAATGCTCAATTTATCGGTGTAATTATACCAAGAAAACAGCATAGACAAAACAAAGACTCCAAATCCACGATCAAAAGGCTTCACTACAATGAAAAAGTTCGAAAGCACAGCTTAAAAATTCTGAAAAAGCAATAAATCCCTCGTGCGGTAGCCCAATCTTAGTATCTCCATTTTCCAAATGAAATGGAACACGAACAATTTTTATTGGCATTCTCGTATCACTGAAGAACAGATGAAAAGCTTACGTGATTTATAGAAGAAAACAGAGGACACCGAGCATTTGGACCTCGTTTTCAAATTATAAGAAACAGTAAATAGCACAAAATTAGTACAGAGCATTAACCCCCAATCCAATAACAGCAAACGCAAAGTTTATTATCGATCACAAATTGAGCATGTTAGAATTTCATTATCACAGATCAACTCTGCTTTTTGAGAAAATGATCCCCGCACTCGAAACAAACCAAAGAAATACTCAATCCACAAGTTCATCGCACTGAAGAACTACCAGGAAAAAACGGAACTATACAATCAGATCAACCTTGAAGCATAGGTAAACGAGAGCTACGGCGGCGCTGTGTTTCTAGAGAAACTGTGAAAATGTACGGAGAATGAAATACCTGAACGATTACCGTGAGTGAAGGAGCTGAAACGGAAAATGGATCACACTGACTTTCGTAAACGAAGCTATGAACAGCCGGCTGAAGCTTTGACGGTGGTCGCCGGAGGTCGGTGGTTTCTGACTTGTAACTTTTGACAGAGATGAAGTTTACGAGCGGGAGGTGGATTGCTACGCGCCATCGTTTGGAGATTATAAGATTACGAAAAAGCCCCACTCTGCATTGCTTGTCAAAGCGTTTAGTTAAGGGTAGTTTTGGCATATGTGTCATGGTTTTTATATAAAAATGGGCCGCTTACCGTCCAAAATCACGCGTACTCCACATGCCGAAAATAATCAACACGTGACTATTGTATTGATAATGATTTCAATCGTGCCTTCAAAATGGCACGTGCGAGGGTCAACCATGGAAAGTTGTTGGATATTTACTCTCGTTTAAAATTTATATTGAATTTATTTATTTATTTTTAAATTATAATTAATAAATAGTAATAATTATTCATCGTGTTAATTATTAATATATTTTTTTTAATATAACATAAAACGAGTATTTAAAAATATTTTAACAAATAATACCCTTGTTAGTTTTTTTCAAACATTATTTTATTTTATTTTATTTCTATATAAATTATTGTGATTTGACAAATAAGTCTGCCACTTACCGTCCAAAATCACGCGTACTCTACATGCCGAAAATAATCAACACGTGACCATAGTATTGATAATGCTTTTAATCGTGCCTTCAAAATGGTACGTGCGATGGTCAATTGTGGGAAGTTGTTGGATATTTACTCTCATTTAAAATTTGTATTGAATTTATTTATTTATTTTAATTATAATTAATAAATAATAATAATTATTCATCGTGTTAATTATTAATATATTTTTTTTAATATAACATAAAACGAGTATTTACAGATATTTGAACAAATAATGCCCTTCCTTAGTTAGTTTTTTTTTTTTTCAAAAATTATTTTATTTTATTTCTATATAAATTATGGTGATTTGACAAATAAAACTGCCACTTACCGTTCAAAATCACGCGTACTCCACATGCCGGAAACAATCAACAGGTGACTATTGCATTGATAATGCTTTCAATCGTGCCTTGAAAATGGCACGAGGATCAACCATGGGAAGTTGTTGGATATTTACTCTCGTTAAAAATTTACATTGAATTTATTTATTTATTTTTTAATAATAATTATTGTTCTGCCACTTACCGTTCAAAATCACGCGTACTCCACATGCCGAAAATAATCAACACGTGACTATTGCATTGATAATGCTTTCAATCGTGCCTTCAAAATGGCACGTAGGAGAGTCAACCGTGGAAAGTTGTTGGATATTTACTCTCGTTTAAAATTTGTATTGAATTTATTTAATTTTTTTTTAATTACAATTAATAAATAGTAATAATTTGATAGTGACAAATAATACCCTTCCTTAGGTTTTTTTCTCAAAAATTATTTAATTATTGTGATTTGACAATTTTTCTTTTTTCGAAAAAATTAACTTTTTCTTTTTGTTTGTATACTAAACGATCACGTTTTTTCTCAAGAAAAAGTAATAAAAAAAAAAATTAAACCTCTCGTCCACTTCGAACATAAGCTCTCATGATTTTACTTTGAGTTTCTCCAAAAATACCTCACACCAATACAGACCGTATTCATTAATTATAAACCTGTGATCATTCTCTAAATTAGTCGATGTGGGACTTTGATCATCCAATTTTAACTTAAATTTATAAACGCTATTTTATATCAATGACGATTAAAATGATTAATTTAGATAAATATACGAAAAGCTCACAAATAAAATTAAAATAAACATTTAAACATTTTCATAAATAATTTTATTAAAAAAAATCCCATTGGACAAATATTTATTAGACGGTTTTTAGATTTTGAAAATTGTGCATATTTATTATTTACTCTGTTTTTAAACCATGGTTTTTTATTAAAACAGCCATTTGAATTATTAACTAAATTTTAAAAATCAAAATAAAATTATTAAAACCACTTCTTTTAATTTTCATAATTTGATGTAATAATTTTTTTACGACAGTAATTTGTAGTACAATAGTAAATATAAAAAAGTAAGATTAATTCGAGTATAATTAAGTGGATAAAATGATAATTTAATTTTTCACTTACAATAATAATAACTATTAATTAGCTGTTTATTATATTTAAAAAAAAATTAAAACGTTTATTTTTTCTTAAATAATAAAAGATTATATAATAAAATGTTATAATATCTTTACGCCAATTCACAAATAAGGTAATAAAATATTTTTTAAAAAGTAATTAAATTGAAATTTACATAATTTATAATTATAGTTTTATTTTTCATATTAGTAATAATAAAATTAAAAAAAAAAAAAAAAAAAAAGAAAAGTGAAAAACCCAAAAAGTCCTTTACTACTCTCTCCTTCCTCGTCTTCCTCACACCAAATAGATCAATTTTCTTTTTTTCTTACAAACCCCTCTCCCCTTTCTCTCAGCTGGTTTTCCCATCTCTGTTTGCTGGTTTCCCTCCATTGTTGTTCTTCACTTCTACGCCCTCTCTTTCTCTCACTCTCTTTCAAGATTTATTTTGTGTTCTTTCTTCTTCTTCTTCCTGTATTTGGGGTTTCTTGGTCGTGAAGGATGAGTGGTGGTGGGTCTAGGGCTTCAATCCCCAGCAGTGTGAGGAAGACGATCGATAATATTAAGGAGATCACGGGCAATCACAGTGATGACGAGATTTATTCAATGCTTAAAGAATGTTCCATGGATCCCAATGAGACTGCTCAGAAGCTTCTTCTTCAGGGTACTTTTTTCTTTCTTTCTTTTTTTTTGCTTCTTTTAGTGTTTTTCTCTTTCGGGTTTTTATTGGTTTGCTCTTTCAATCGTTGTGATCCAACCTCTGGTGTAGCCTTCTCTGTTTTGTGGGTTTTATGGAGTTTATCCACTTCTTGTTTGTGGGGTTCTTGGATTTCAGCTCCCGTTTCGTGCTCTAGTGGGATTTCGAGCTTACATTGATTTACTGTTGTGTTTTTTTCTTCTTAATTTAATGGCTTAACTTCATTTGGATTAACGTATCTTCTCTTGGTTCTGATCCCTTTTGTTGTCTTGAAAGTGGAGCTTACTTTAGAGCCATTTTAACTTCTTCTTGTGCGGGATTTGTACGTTTATTAGTTTACAATCATTTCTAGGAGCTTTGGGTTGTTTATGACAATGGGTTGGGGATCTTCTTTTATTCCATTTCTCGCAGTCGTAATGGGTCCCTACTGGTTGTTTTCATTTTGGGTCGTCTTTTTTTTCTCTACTCTTCAATTTATTGGTTGATTTATCGGAAATCTGAGTTTTTTTTCTAATAGTTGATACTAGGAACAAGGTTCATGATTTCTAGTGTTTTTTTCGCCGGAATATTGATCATTTATAGTGATGTTCATGATTTGTAAGGTACTTTTTTCAATGCGAGGAAGAATATTAACAAACTGCAAATTATGATTTAACATAGCCAAAATTAGAGATTCTAGAACCAGATGGAGGATTCTCAAAGATTTAGAAGGCTGATTCTTATTGAGAACCTTTTTTCCAGTTCATATTCTCAATTAGAGCATGTCACAAAAATTTTGATCCTAAGAATAGTTAACGTTTTTCTTCCCGGCTGTTGTTGATTACTGATGTTTCTCTATATCTGCATGCCTGGTATTTGATGATTTTCTTATTTATCTTCATTTCATTTCAACGACACGATTTTCTTTTGATGATTTTCTTGTTGATTACTGATGTTTCTTTTGTTAGTCCGTATGCATGTCTTGCATCTACTGATTGGCTTTCACTTTGGTATCTTTGTTTCTGAATTGCTGATTTTTTGGCTTGACATAAATTACTATACAATAAGTTTTAGAGAAGCTGCTTGTTCTCTGGCCAGAAGTTTCTTGAATTTTATTTATTATGTCGCTCGTACTCTAAACTATTGATTTGAACTTGTTTTTTTTATGTTAATTCTTCCCCCAATAATTATTTAAATGGATTTTAGTGGCTTAAAGAGGTTTTAATATTTTCTCCCTTCCTTCCCCTCATCCCTTCTTTTTCTTTTCTTTGTATTTTTTAAATGATACTAACAGTCTTGATGTCGTTCTTCAGATACTTTTCATGAAGTGAAGAGCAAACGAGAGAGGAGAAAAGAGGTAACACCCTTTACAGCAAGTTGATGCCCCCTCGTACCCACGTTTTATTTAGTAGATATCATCTCGTTTCTGGGAGCGTTGGAGTTATTTGAATCCCTTGGGCTCTTTTATTATTGTCGTCTTCTCGGTGGAGGACTATTGATAAAGAGGCAGTATCATTTCATCATTCTTTGATCAAATCACTGTCTTGTTTTGTTTGTTAATATGTTCATTCATCTCTGAGTCCATATTGTTTGAGGTTCTGTCTTATGCATTCTATTTTTTGGTTTGATGAGTTCTCTAACCTATAACAACTATTTCTCTACCTCCCACCCAAAAAACTGTTATTGTAGAATGCAAACAATCGAGAGTCTGTAGAGTTGCGGTGGAAAACAGGCATGCAGGGAAGGGGTGGTAGAGGTGGTCGTATAAATTCTTCTCGTTATATTTCTCATGGTAAGCTGTTGGATATTTGCTTCTGCTGCATTTTATATTATATATCATAAACACCACAGCAATTTTTTTTTGTTTACTTGTGTTATGATGTACTTGAGATACCACAAACACCTGTTTAATTGCAGAAGCTCTTTCTTCATAAGGCATCAGTACTTTGTTCTTATGAATTCTCCCTATGTTTTTTGAATTTTCTTCTTCACTGATTGATTAGTTCATTCTGGTTATGTTAATTATATTATTCGTAAATTTCTACTTGTGATCAGATATTGGTGGTGGCCGGAACTCTGGACCTGGAAAAGAGAATGGAGTAAATCAAGCAATCGAGAAGGGTGGTTCTTTATCCAGGCCGACTTCTCAAGAGACAAAAAATAAAGAAAAAACACCAGCAACTAGGTGATTATGGTTTCAGTTTGTTTCTTAATTGTTTTAAGTTGATTCTCCTAAATTGCAATTTTTGTGCAACCTCGAGGACAAATATTTTGAACAAGTAGATGATAAGGGTGTCTTTTGCAGCACTCCATCTGTTGTAAATGGCGCCACACGTGTTGCTGAAGTAACTTCATCTTTGGCAGACATAAGTGGGAAGGGGAGTGCATTGCCTCCTATAAATGCGAACAAGAACCCAAACCATGCATTTAGTACCAGGCCCTCAAGTGAGCAGCCCATAGTGAACTCTGATAACAGCTTAGTACCAATCACAGTGGCATCTTCATCATCAGCACTGAGCTCCTCGTCTTTGGATCCATCCAGTGAGGCACAGCTACGAGGTTCTGTGGATACCATTAAATGTGATGGGGGAAGCTCATTGCAACCTAATGAGCCAAGCACAGCTAATATCGTGAAAAATAAATTAATTCCTGGTCAGCACAGGACTATTGGTTTTCTTATTCTATGACTTTTGGTATCTTTTAACTTACGGTTAAACTAATCCGTTTGTTTGCGTTGGCTGAAACAGAGACTTTGGAGATTGGCCACTCTCTGGCCCAGGAAAATCAACCAATTAAATCTCCAAAAATTGAGGAGAGTCAACTCAATGAGATTTTGCCTCCTTCTGTGTCAATGCAGGGCAACTCCTCCGTTAGTTTACCTTCTAATCATAATAAACGTCCACAACAAGTAATTGGTCCTCATAAAGGTATGAAATTAGTTATGTATCGGTTCCTCTATATGCATGATTTAACTACTTCATGTGACAATGCTTGAAGTTAAAAATGTGGTTACAACTGTTAAGAATAAACAATAATCTTCAAGGAGTAGTAAATAAATTCCATTGGAAACACTCAAAAGAAGCATTGAAATGAGCTACGCTCCAACATCCTTTCAAGACCTAGCTAGTCCCTGAAAGTGAAGGCAATCATCGTCAAGGAAAGAAAGAACTATCAATTCGTTCTTCCTGGTAATTTTTGTTTGGAGATAGAGTAACACCAAAACGTTTGGAAGATATTACCCCAGATGTTCCTTGGAAATTCACACCTCTGTAGTAATTACACAAAACACACCATTGAGGATCCTAAACTATTAATTCGTTCTTCCTCAGGACTTCAGCCTTCCCAATGCTGGATGAAGAAGGGGGTACAGATAATGTGTTCTCTCATTCATAGCAAAATATTCTTTGATCTCAATGTTCAATAACGATGAAAACTCAAAATCATTGTCCTGTATTACAATATAGTAGTTAGGAAATTCATATAATCTTTAATATCTCAAAATCATGACCACTTGGTTGAAATTCTAGGCTTGTTTTGTCCACTTGATTTTATTTTTTGATCTTTACCAAAAAGTTAACATGTACATAATTGTGACTTCTTGTACATGGTTTACATCCATAACAGCTAGTTCTAATAAGGAATGGAAACCAAAGACCGCAAGTTCAGTTATCCAGCAATTGAGAACTGTCAGTGCGGCTGCTGCTGCATCTGAGGTTTCAGGTGTTGCCTTTAATGACACTGAACATTTAGAGCCTGCTTCGAGGATCCTTGATTCAGAAGATGCTACTTCAAAATTGCAGAAGAAATTGGAAGAGTTGCATGTATCAAAAAGTCAGCTTGTTATTCTTCCAAACCACATCCAGGTTCCTGATTCTGAAAGATCGAAGCTAAGCTTTGGAAGTTTTGGCATTGGTTTCGGAGTTTCTGCCGTTGTTCCAAACGGTCTGGAGAGTGACCAGAGACATACACCCGTTTCTGAAGCTTCAGTGGATGCTGATGAAAATGTAGAGGAAGTAACTTCAAGGTTGGCAATTACAGATCTTAATTTGTTTTTAACTATGGCATTGGTTGGATATTTCACTTCTCATATTGAATCAATTTTGTTTGGGGAGGTTGGATGTGTGTTGAATAATTAACGAAGAATATAATGTCTCGTAGTAGAATAATTTTTGATGCACTCAAATGATTAGAAATTGGTGCGACTGCCTTTTCTTTACAAAATTTACATGATTTCATTTCAGTTATCCTAATGCACAAAGAAGTACTGAAGAAGTAGATTCTCCTGATCGTCCACAATCTCCCTCGCATGTGCCCGAGAATTTATCACCCACTGGAGGAGAACTTCCATCAAGCACAATTCACGAGTACAATGATTTAAAGCAGGAGACAGTATTACCGTCTGGAGGCCATACAAACTCCGTTGCTCAAACTTCTTCAGGTTACAGTTTTGGTTTCATCTCCCCTGTAGTTGGGAGTCAGATTGCAGCAGTTGAAAACTCTGATTCTCAGGGCCGTGATGCTTCTCGTCTTCCCAACTTCGTTGTGAGCACTCAACATAATGCTTATTATATGCCAATCTTTTAAGTTTTGTATGGTTAACTTGTAACATTTTTAGTATTGATTTGGAGTGGCTATTTCGTCTTTTTGGTGTCTGTTCATTTCAATTAGTTTCACTGTCCTAAAAGGTTTATTGGAGATGTCATATTTGCTACTGTTCTTGTAGGTTCAACAACATTTTGACCCTTCAAGTTACTATAACCAGTTTTACCGATCAGGTGAGAATGACGGTCGACTTTCCCCCTTTCTTTCTCCTGGAGTTGCTGCTAAGTACAATGGCAATGTTGCACTGTTGTCTCCTTCAAGCTCTCAATCTCCTCAAGAGGTATCTACTCAGGATTTTTTTTATTATTATTCTTTTAGGTCTTCATTAAGATAAATGTTATGAGGGGTTAATTGTTACTATGGGGCGACTATTGACTTCTTGAAGATCCAGTTGCCGTTAAATTATCAACTTTCTAGGACGTTGTTCTTCTTTTTTGTTTGCTCGTCTTTTTTCTTACTATTTTAATTACACCTGGAGAACTCTAAATTTTTACGCCTCTCTTCTATATGCCTAGTTTCATAAGCTGCTTGCTGTCTTAATCAATCATCTCCTCTTTAGGGAACTCTATAGGGGATAAGAACCCCCCTATGTCTATCCTGTAGACGTTGGTGCTTAGTTCATCTTCGGTTCTCTTATACTAGATTGCTGTAGTGATAATCTCGTACGTGTTTTGCTTTCATACTAAACAAGAACCGCACTGGGAGCAGTGCAAATACCTTTACTTGTTTTTATGCTATTGTTTATTTGCTTGTAGGGTGTGGTTCTGACTACGGCTGGTCCAACAGCAATGTTAACTCAAGCAGCTGGGCTCATGCAAAGCTCTATAGCTGTGACTCAGCAGCCTGTCCCCGTCTTTCGACCTCCAACAGGGCTCCATATTTCTCATTATCCTCCCAACTACCTACCATATGGTCATTATTTCTCCCCGTTCTATGTTCCACCTCCTCCTATCCATCAATTTGTTGGCAATAATGCATTTCCTCAGCAACCTCAAGGAGGCAGTATCTATCCAGCTCCACCACCGGCATCTGCTGCAGTTAAATATTCAATTCCACAATACAAGATGGGAGCCAATCCTGGTAACTCATCTCACATTGGCGTGCCTAGTGGTTATGGTCCCTATGGCTCTTCAGCACCTGGTTATAGCCCAAGCACTGCTGCACCAGCTGGAAATACCACCGCTAATGAGGACCTTGGTGCATCGCAGTTCAAGGAAAATAATGTATACATCACTGGACCACAGGTTGGTGTTGCCCTTTGATTTTCATTCTCTTCAAATTAGCATCTTGTATTCTTTTAGTAACAATTTAATGCATAAAAAATGAAACTTTTAGGGAAACGAAAGGAGAAGCAATATGTCCCTGTTTGCATGTCTTTTGTTAAAAAAATTATTAAACAACTGCTGATACATGATGAGTAACTATTTTCTCAAGTACTAACAGATTCAAAGTGAACAAAGAACATCTTTTCTAATTATTTTATAATTGAAAAAAGTATCAAAGAAACTGTTTCAAGAATATAGTGTAAGAAATATGAAGTGGCCTTACTAGCATTCTGTGTAATATCTTGAAGTTTTATGACAGACGAATAATTGAATCTCTGTCCTCTTCCTATGTAGAGCGAAGGTTCAGCAGTATGGATTGGCGCACCCGGAAGAGACTTATCGAGCTTGCCCACAAATTCATTCTACAACCTTCCACCACAAGGTCAACATGTGACCTTTACCCCAACACAGACAGGTCATGGCACATTCGCCAGCATCTATCACCCAGCACAAGCAGTAACTGCAGCATCAGTTCACCCTCTCCTGCAACAGTCACCGGCTGTGGCTGGAGGAGTTGATACGGTAGGACCAGGAGGAGGTAGCATTTATCAACAACCTCAACACTCACAGATCAATTGGCCAAGTAACTACTAGGTAACAACAACATATCAGAAGTTCTTTAAAAAAATTAATATTGGGATTTTTGGGAGAGCTCCCAGCAATTGTGGATCAGTAAAAAAGAATATGAGGGGGGAAGAGTTGGTATTGACTGGAGAATGTTTTAGAGAGAAGGAAAAGACTGATTCTACTGTTTGCTTGAAGTGAGTTACATGAAAGGTGCAGACCACCTATAACAGATATTTACCATTTTAAGTTAGTTCATGTAGGCATGTGCAGTTGTTCTATTTCTTGCAGCTGGTGCTCTATGGAATATCTCTCTCTCAATTCTTCATTTGATAAGCTTTTCGAACTGAGAGAATTTGTAGTCGTCGAAGTGTTCGAGAATCGTTTTACATTCTTTCTTCTTTAATTTGGAGATCCTATAGGGGCTTTTGAAAGAGGTAAGATTATTCAGCTACCTTACCTGTAAAGTTATTTGATAGCAAGAAAAAAGTTGTATTCATGTAATCCAGAAAATGTGAATTGTTTTTGTTGACTCATTTATATTTTAATACTTTAGTTCTCATCTTTCTCGATTAAACATAGTTACAATGGCTTAAGCAGGAAAACGAAAATATGGGTTTTGATGCCCCTCATTGAGAAAGCAATCTTTGATGAATCTAGAGGTGGTCTCGGTTCTTTCTAGTATTCTGTTATAGTATACGTTCATTATTGTTCTCTTTAAACTTTTCCTTTTGGAGTTTCCTTCAAAGTTTTAATTTTAAAACGCATATGTCGGGGAGAAGTTTTCACATCCTTATAAAGAATGTTTCGTTCCCCTTTATAACTGATGCTGGATTTCACATTTTATCTTTAACGGTCTTAAGCCTCCAAAAGCTTAGAACTACATGGTGGTCTCGAAATTGAAGTGACTTCCTTTAAAGTTTTAAAACGCATATGTTAGAAAGAAGTTTCTACACCTTTGTAAAAAATGTTCGTTCCCCTTTCCAATTGATGTGGGATCTCACATTGAGCGTCCCTACGAGTTTGGATATGAGATTTTACGTTAGAAAGAATTTTCTACACCTTTGTAAAAAATGTTCGTTCCCCTTTCCAATCGATGTTGGATCTCACATTGAGCGTACCTACGAGTTTGGATATGGGATTTAGCCTCCAAAAGCTCAGGACTGCATGGTGGTCTCGGAATTAGAGCATTGAATCACAGGAACTTGGATCTTATTTCCAAGTGAAGATGGATGTCCAAAGTCCCATTCACCAAATGCCATACATTATTTCACTTCTGTTTCAGGTGATTATCTTTTTACTCAGAAAAGCTCCTACTGGCCCCCATCTTTCAATTGTCATTATATTGATGTCCCAAGAGGAAACTCTTCTTTAAGAAAAGGTCCCCTGTAGGGTCTGAATGGAAAACTTTTCTGTCTGTCAAAGAATCTTCCCCCTTCCCCCATAGTCGAAGAACGGTCGGCCATCGATGTCGACTATAAGAAGCAGTGAAGATTGAAAGCTGAAAAAAGAAGCAAAAAAAGAGATGCATGGTGATGGATGAGAGCAAATTTTGAACCATGAACTTTTTACTTCAGAATTTATACCAATCATCACAATTATCAGTAATAGATAGCGTTCAAAATTGAATCCAGAAGCTACATCAGTTGTAGAGCAGCCAAGAAAGAGCATAAAAGTTCACCTCTAGAAGAACAAAACTGCTAGATTAGCACTACAACCATCTGTATATGCCATTGCCACACTTTTGAAGGCATCTCAGCTCATAACCAAGGATGAGTAATTTATGTAACGTACGTTTTTTGAGCGATAATGACAAGTAAAAAGACCTGTGATCCAGTGAGCTTGGCTTAGAAATTTCGAGCTGCAAAAATCCCGTCGTCCTTTTATCTTCCAGTCCCTTTCCACTTTTTAACTGGAAAGAGGGTGACTTTTTTGCTAGAGTTGTTGCTTCTACCCTCTAATGGCTGTAACAAAGAGATAGGCGCTTGATTTTCACTTCTGCTCAACTTATCATCTGTGAAAGATTTCACCTCAAATGCACCTCTTGTGAATCCTCTTGCAACCTGAAAGATTTCAACTTCAAATTTGAGAATACTTTCTACCTTGAGTGTAACAAAGAGATAGGCGCTAGCGGTGGGTTTGAGCCGTTATATTCAGAGTCTGTTTTGAAGATATAGATTTTTAAGAGAGAATCTTGTTCGGTCAAAATGTATTTTTTGAAACATATGTACCTTCAAAATAATCCAAACTTTCAAGGAACTACTCAAGATTGCGAGTCGTGTCCTTTTGCCCGAAGTTAAGTAGTCACACATGTGATGGTCGACCCTTAAAATGAACTTCGGCCACGATTTTGGATTTTCGGGATCTGGTTTCTGCTTCATTGTTGCCTGCCCACAATGGAAAGAGACAGTGATGCAAAATGGCGCAAACGAAGTCGACTTTCCAGAGATTTGGCAGATGGGAAATTGAAATCGGAGGCGATCGCCTGTTAATATTGTATGAAGATCACTCGATGTAAAATATATTACTTACAAGCTGTCGACAGATTTCCTGCTCGATTTTCGAAAACGAGGTTTCCAAAGCTTCGACTCTTCCAGTTGCATGACAGCAAGCACACGGTTCACTGATCATAAACGTTACACTTGGCCGAACCTGTCCACCAAACACTACAACTTTAAGGTCTGAATAAAGAACTTGGTTCTTCAGTGATTACTTACACTATTATCAGGGAAAGATAATGGGGAATAAAGGAGAATTTAGGATAGATACCCTCTTCCTTGTAATTTCCATGAGTCCATGCCTTGATAACTCAGAAACCTTCACCATCGACCTGTCTCTCTCAACCGCCTTCTTTATTTCTTCATAGACTAACCTCTTATTTGCTGAAACAAAAGAATCCCATGTCATTAATTAGAAAGATAGACATAAGCTTGACTATTCTCCATGCCTCCAATGACAGTAACAAAAATGAAGATATTTTCAGTAACACTACACAATTTCCTTGATTAAACAAGCTTCTCTCACTTTTTGAGCACCTAGTTCCAGTGAAAGAGCTTTAACAGCTCAAGCCCACCGCTAGTAGATATTGTTTTTTTTTTGTTTTCTCTCAAGGTTTTTAAAACGCGTCTGCTAGGGAGAGGTTTCCACACCCTTATAAAGTGGTTTCGTTCTCCTCCCCAACCGATGTGGGATCTCACAATCCACCTTCCTTTGGAGCCCAACGTCCTTGCTGACACTCATTCCCTTCTCAAATCGATATGGGACCCCTAATCCACCCCCCTTCGAGGCCCAACATCCTTGCTGGCACACCGCCTCGTGTCCACCCCCTTCGGAGCTCAGCCTCCTCGCTAGCACATCGCCTAGTGTTTGGCTCTGATACCATTTTTAACAGCTCAAGCCCACTGCTAGTAGATACTCTTTGGGATTTCCCTCACGGTTTTTAAAACGCGTCTGCTAGGAAGAGATTTCCACACTCTTATAAAGAATGTTTCGTTCTCCTCCCCAACTTATGTGAGATCTCACATATAGGACCAGTTGATTGTATCGGGCTAGATCGTAGACAAGTGTTTCAGTTCATTTCATAATTCATAGCAGATTTCATGCCTTTATATAATCAACCTACAGATTCTAGATTTGCTTTTATATGCAAATAATTCTATGTTCCGCAAGTTGAAGTACATATCCGATCACTTTAATATGCAAAGTTACACAGGGAAAATGAACTTACATTCGTCTGCCATGTCAATGAAATCTACAACAATTATTCCACCAATATCTCTCAATCGTAATTCCCTTGCTATCTGAAAGTATTTGTTGCCAATCAGATATTTAATAATAACTACAAACAAAATATATATCAACCAAAAAACCCAGAGAGGCTATCATACATTACACTTAAATATCTTAGCAAAATGCAAAATTTAGGAAATTGGAAGAAAAAAGATATTCCAATAGAGTGCACTTTATATGGTGGGCATGTGGAACTCGGCCGAAAACTACAGCCATGTGGAATACAGACATGATGTAAAATATCACGATCCGACGTACCTGTCTTGCAGCAGCAAGGTTGACCTCTAGAATAGCTTTCTCCTGCGACGTCTCTTGACCGAACACCCCATGCCCTCCATTCACATCAATGGAAACTAGAGCCTCAGTTTGTTCAATTATTAGAGAACCTCCATTAGCAAGTGGAACCCTGTGAACAAGTAGAATTGGGTAATATAAAATGAACACTAGCAAAGATATTGCATTGGGTTGAATTCATTTTATATACATGGTAATAGGTTGAATTCATTTTATATACAGGGTAATGATGCTATTGAGAATCAATAAATGATCAGACTACGTGTAACAGTCAAAGCCCACCACTAACAGATATTGTCCTCTTTGGGCTTTCTCTTTCGAGGTTACCCTCAAAGATTTTAAAACGTGTTTGCTAAGGGAGGTTTCCACACCCTTATAAAAAAATATTTCATTCTCCTCCCCAACTAACGTGGGATTTCACAATCCACCCCATTCGGGGTCCAGCATCCTCGCTGGCACTCGTTCAATCGATGTGGGATCTCCCAATCTACCCAACGTTCTCGCTGGCACTCGTTCCTCTCTCTCCAATCGATATGAGATCTCACAATCCACCCACCTTCGGGATCCAGCGTCCTCACTGACGCGTTTTAAAAACCTTAAGGGTAAGCCTGAAAGGAAAAGCCCAAAGAGGATAATATCTGCTAGCGGAGGACTTGGACTGTTACACTACGACTCACATTCTCAACAGTTGGTGTCCTACAGGGAAGATATATCATCTTCCAGTTTCAAGGACCATTAATCAACATGGGCAGATGAATGGAGATTAAAATAGACAGGTTATTATTTAAAATGGAGGTCTTCTCTTTCTCCTGATACTTCGTTCATTATCTTCTTTTTATTTGGATAATCAAGGTCGTGGGAGCCCATCTCTAAGGATACTTCGCCCCCCATAACACAAGCAAACCAGGTTCCAAAGATACGAGAGTTTTAAGTCATTAAGTTCATAATTTGATGGCTTGAAGCCAGACCATAGAAGGTATCTATTTGATCATATGGAACTGTAAGGCTCATCTTGAATTTTTTAACCTTGCATTAAAGATTCTGTTTCTTTTCTATTAAATATAAACATATGGAGATTAGGATAAGCAAGAGAGATTAACACAGGCTGCATGAGTAGTGATCGATTGCATATATTAACTGGTTACATAAGCAAGGCTAACAAAACTCACCTTTTACTGAGCATACTATTGATTTCCTCTTCAATATTGAATTTATCAAAAAGAGGTATTCTTTCCTTAAATAACTCGACTCGATCACATAGATCCGGAGCAATTTCCTGAAGGTAATTAGTGACCTGGAAAAACAATGTACAACGGTTTGCACATTTAGGAACACGATGACAGCACAAAAAAATTACACATGTTGATAAATAAACATTCAGATGCAATCCATCTGCATAATTTATAATTAACAATAGCTGATCATGAAGTACAATCACTTTATTACGCGTGTTCATCGTCATGGGATAATTAGACATGGATTTATCTTATCTCATTTAATACTATATTCAGAAGGCTAAGATCAATTATTTGAAAAAAAAAAAAAAAAAATTGGAGACGTTGAGAAAGGGAAGAAATATTTCTAGTTTGAAAGAAGCAGACTTCTGACAAGTTCTGCAGTACTCTCTTAGTGCACGTTCACGCAACGAACTCCATTTTTTAAATACAACATCACCTAGTGCTGAAATCAAAATGTACCTCGTGATACGTCCTTGGAGAGTCGACTACCATCCTTTTAACCTGAAAATTAATTGAAAAAAAAAAAAAAACAGGACAGGAATGTCGGTTGGTTGTTCAGCTATAATCCTGCAGTTTAAGTAATGGCACAACATAGACAAGAATGAATTATAATAAATCATAGAACCACCTTCTCATTAAAATAATCTTGAACAACTGAAAGTGTTTGTCCCATAGCCCTATGGAGAATTACAGGAACTGCTCCCTCAACGCCTTCATCTGCAGCTAGAGCAGCTAATTTTGCATGTTCTGTTATAGTTTTCCATGTTGAAATCAGACCCTCCAAATCTTTTCGTAATTCTTCTAAAGAATGACCAGCAGCAACTGTTCTTACAGTCAAACCAAAACCTTGAGGCTGCAAGGTTTTAGCTATAACTCTTAAGCGCGTACGCTCGACACCAGAAATTTTCTTGGAGATGCCAATTCTACCACAACGAGTTAACAATATCTGCAAGCCAAGGAACTTGGTTCAGAGCACACCTAGAAAAATGTTTGATATGATGATGTTAAGAAAAAAGTATATACTAAAATAAATAGTAGTTCATGCTTGAAGCACAAATCTTGAGGAACATACCCAAAATCGGCTTCTTAGCTGTGGGTAAGCAGTCAGTGTCGGACCTTTAGTCCCTAGCCCCTCTTTGACAACCTGCACTATTATTTTGGTGCCTTTCCGAACTTGGAACCATTTATTTTCAGCGGTTACTGTCTGCTTAGAATCCTTTTCATCTTGGAGAAGAGACGATTGAGAACCGTGGGAATAATTTGCAGTAGCTGAATAACTGTTGCTAGCATTGCCGTCTTGATGTACCTTATCATCTACGCAGTCTTCAAAGTCGGCATCTAGATCACCGTCATCATCTACAACGCTCCCATTCACATTTTCTCTAAGAACCTCTGAAACATCAAAGCCATCCTCAACTTCATTGTCCTCGTGGTCATCAACACCATCGGTTTTTGTATTAATCAATATACTTTCATCTTGTGATGTTAGTTGTCCTTGTATG
Organism: Cucurbita pepo subsp. pepo; assembly: GCF_057944985.1. Classification (NCBI taxonomy): domain Eukaryota; kingdom Viridiplantae; phylum Streptophyta; class Magnoliopsida; order Cucurbitales; family Cucurbitaceae; genus Cucurbita; species Cucurbita pepo. The sequence goes on along the minus strand of NC_141812.1, from coordinate 10,899,737 downwards.
GAGCCATTGACCACTCGTTTATTTATCCTTTGACGAAAAGGAGGGAAGATGAAAGGTTCTCTGTTTTGCTTAATGTCCATTAGAGAAGGTCTAGTGTTTCCAATATTTACAAATGCACCACCCATGTGAGGAACAAGCTTTGAGACAACCCCTAAATACACACTATCACACTGGACATTGCTTTTAACCGGTTCCAGTAGCAGCTCTACCAATTTTCCTTCCTCCAACACAGCAATCCGCTGCATGGTGCATATTGATGAATTAATCAGTATGACGGTAGAAATAGGGTCCAACGTTGTATCAACCCCAGCTGCAGGCAGCAGATTCGCTGCATCTTCCAATAGGTGATCTCGAGTTTCTAGTAGTGTCGTCTCTTCTTTTACAATAACATCATTTTTCAGCAGATCCGGTCCCAATTCCAACACATTCTTAGATGCATCAAAAAAGAGGGGTAGCTGAATTAACCACGGTTCCTCAATAGGTTGATGTCTATGAGATTCCAAGCTCTGACTTGTAGAATCCATCAGTTCCTCATGATCAGAGTATAATTTATCATATATCACGGTACCATTTAAATTTATGTTGGGCTCAATAGAATCACTCTCAATACATTCTTCTTCAAATACACATTCATCTGTCAAATCACTGGAAGCATTTAAGTGTTCAGAAGCATTTTAAGAGAGGAATTTGCTTGACGATGGAAATCAAAATGAGATATTACCTTCTGGTGGAAAAGATTTCGATGGCAGTTCCTCTATCCATGAATCCCATGTGAAAACTGAAGGGCGTGTGATAGCAAACCTCATCCATGAGTCCCTCACCACGATTTGTTTATTATGTTCGGCAGTTTGAGGTAGGCATAGAGAGAACTCAGGTCCAGTTCTCCAGATGACAGATGAAGGCAATGATTCTTCCTTGATAAAATAATTGTACTTGAAATTTATGCCACGAGCTATCTGCCAAGAACGTAAAGAGGGGACTTTGAAATGAAACAAAATAATAGTGTAACATACAACACACCGCGGCTTCGGTCATCACCTTGACTTCAGCCTTCCATAAGTTAGAATGATCCACATGAGACATTTGTATCGCCATATTTGGTTCCCACGAGCCTAATGCGATAGGGTCCCCAGTTAAGTAAAGAAGTTGATCGGCTTCCAAATCAGCTTCAATAGTCCAAACTACTTTGCATACTCCTTCAGAAGCAATTGAGGGTTCATCAGCAATTCTAAGCAATAAGTAGTGACATGAAAGGAGAGCAAGAAGATCATATTTATGAGAAGATATAGGAAGAGTACGTCCGCCTCATTGCATGGGGCACGGTCCACGGTCCTGAAGTGGTTAATTTCAAATTTGCAATATTAGCTAAATGACTGTTAACAGCAACCTAATTATATCCCAATTGACAAAAAGACTTGCAAGTTAATTTGAAACTTTAGATGCATATTCAACTATATGTTCATTTTTCTGCTGTTGGAGCTCTACATATGAGGAAAACTTTCAAGCTTCAAAAAAGACAAAGACTAACAGCCCAAGCCCAAGCCCACCGCTAGTAGATATTGCCCTCTTTAGGCTTTTCCTTTCGGGCTTTAGCAGTGGACTTGGGCTATTACAAATGGTATAAAAGCCAGACACTGGGCAATGTGCCAGCGAGGAGGCTGAGCCTCGAAGGGGAGGACACGAGGCGGTGTGTCAACAAGGATACTGGACTCGAAGGGGGGTGGATTGGGGGTCCCACATTGATTGGAGAAGGGAACGAATGCCAGTGAGGACGCCGGGCTCCGAAGGGGGTAGATTGTGAGATCTCACATCGGTTAGGGAGGAGAACAAAACATTCTTTATAAGGGTGTGGAAACCTCTCCCTAGTATACCCATTTTAAAAACCTTGAGAGGAAGCCCGAAAGGGAAAGCCTAAAGAGAACAATATCTGCTAGCGGTGTGTTTGGGCCATTACAATAACCGATAAGCACCAAGACATCATTTTAAGAAATAGTCCTCAACTGTAACGTATGTTACATTGCAATCAGAGTAACAAACAAGACAAGAACAAGATAGAACTAAACTAAATCTGATATGAAACCTTTTTCGGTCATTAAGATATTAAGTGTCAGTCAAGAAACAACGTGATCAAAGGAAAAAATTGATCATATCCAAGCAAAAATTGATCATCAAATTAAAAATGAACAACTGATTACCTTTTTGAGTCGACATTATAGGCGACCCTCCAACATAATGATTCTGCCCTGTGCAGAGACGAAATCTCATCTTTTCAAGAGGCATGTGCCGACAAATATACCTGCTTTCACATTGTAGGTTTTACAGAGGAATCACCTAAGTTTTTTAATAGCTCAAAAGTACTTTCCACACGCTTCATAATTTATTGTTTAGACTTGAAATGTACTCTTAAAAGCCATTTCAAACTCACTCAAAGACGGGCAAGAAACAGTCTACAATTCTTACAATCATGCAAGAGAATGATCTGAATACATGTAAAGTATAATGGCTAGGAATTCATTATCGCAGGCCTTAAACTAGAAACTATCCATGAAAACCAGCTTGCTTCATGAAACACCCTTGAAGAACAGTGAACCAATTAAGACCTCTCTTCTGGAATGACGTACAATAAAGATTAAAACAGCTATTGAACACAATACAGATAACCCATTAACACCACACGAGAAAACTCGAACTTATACAGACCAAAAGCCAAAATGCTGACCGATGTCGTGTTTGAAAAAGCAAGAAAAACCCTCAAAAAAACACGTACAGACAACGAAGAATGCGATATGTTTTTCATGTTGGAAACTTACGGAGATAGCGATAGAAACTTGTCGGCGCATAGTTGCCAAGGGCCAGAGAGGCGCAAGCGGCGGCGCAATACAAGATGGTTAGGCCATGAACAAGCTTCAGGAACAGCCATGAACCGAGGTTGATGATAGAGTTCAGAGGCACAGAGGTAGAGAAATGGAGAACCCATGAAGGGCTAGACAAAATTGGTGAAATGGAACTGGCAGTTCCGTCATAGGGAGCGAATTTGAAAAAAGCGAAAAGCCTTGAGCTCTACTACTTCGGATAACGAAGGGAAATACACGTGAGGACAGTCGTGAAAGAGGAGCGAACCTGAGCCGATAGGATTTTCGCTTTTGTCGCTCACTTGGCGCCTTCTTTGGCACGAGTAACAAGGGTTGTACACGAGTCTAGAGTTTTATCCTCCATACTAGATGAACCTAAAAACCAATTACCTTCGCGATTTGGGATAAAGTGCAATGGTAAAAGAACTAAGTTTAGGCAAAATCTCCCTCTATTTTCTGTAAAAAGATCTGGGTTTGAACAATTTTATGCTCTTCAGTTCCTGTTCACCGTCAAATTCATCTTCAAGTATGGGTTTTTACTGTATGTTTTCCTTCTAAGACCAGTGAAAACAAAATCTTATCTTCAACAATTGACCTTTAGAAGAAATACATACCCATCTCTCTCTGTGGCTCGGCAATAAGTCATTGTATCATTACAGCAGCAAAGTTCAAATAGAGAGCTTGAATGTCACTGCAAAAACCAGTGTTTGTCGTTTTTGAGATGTTCTTTAGATGCATTTATCGAGAACAGAAATTTCTGGGTTGGTATATTTTGTCCTCTAGCTTTTCCCTTTCGAACTTACACTCAATGTTTTAAAACGTGTCTAGGGAAAGATTTTCACACCCTTATAAGAGATTCCGTTCTTTTCTCCAACCAATGTGTGATCTCACAATCCACCCCTTAGGGGCCAGCGTCCTTGTTGGCACACCACTCAGTATCTCTAATACTCTTTGTAATAGTCCAATTGATCGTAGGGAGGAGTTTTCACACCCTTATAAAAAATGTTTAGTTCTCCTCCAACCAATGTGAGACCTCACATACCAAGTAGGGTACTGGTTACTACATGCCAATCATCTGTAAGTAGTACCCGACAACGAACGAGCACAAGATTACAAAAGAACAAGCAGCAGCTGACAGAAGAATCAACTAAATAAGAACACAAAGCCAAACCAAAAAGTTTTTTCTTTTTTCCAACTCCTCTATCAGATATTCATTTGATCATGTCAACACTTAACTGATACCTCTTGAATTACTTTACTTTACATGGAAGAATAAAGGAAGAAGACTTGTTGGGAACTGGCAGCTAGAAAGAAGCATATTCATTATCATGGTGGCCAAAAGAAGGATGGAAAATAATCAAAGCTCATGGATGGAGCTGCTTGATTTCGATCAAACAGCTCTAATTACAGTTTTACAAAGCTTAACGATTGTTTACACAATGCAAAGAGGGAGCATAAGGTGGAGGTATCAATCTTAGTTACCCACCAAGATTTGAACAATCGCCAGCATCACTGAACACAATAATTCTAAGAAATGGCTGCTCGTGCTGCCAATCCCAATATCCAACAAACAGGACTTGAAAAACTTTTTGCATACTCATTCAATTCCATATACAAAGACAGTGAAGAAACAGTGCATTAACTCAAAGCTAAAGGCACAAGCCAGAAGCAAAACTTCATAAACATATATTTACAGTGACAAAACTTTGGTCTCTAAGACCAGTAAGACACACCAAACTTAAAATATCATACTCGAAGAAGGTAGGAAACGCGTTCAAGAGTATGCTGTACATGAGTTTCCCCTAACTAGATTCTAGCACACTAAACGCTCACCAAAAGCACGATTTCTCTTCTTCTGACATTAGAGGAGTTCTGCAAAGAGGACATGTGATGTTCCAGTAATCTAGCCACTTCTCCAAGCATTCTGTGTGAAAAAGATGGCCACAAGATAAGTGATTTATCTCTGATTCAGGTTCAAATTGAGTTAAACAGACCGAGCAGTCGTGTTCGAGACGTTCAGAGCCCTGTACTTTATCAAACCTAATACTTGGATATCTGTTCCGAAACATCTCGAGGTAACTCCAAGAGGAGCCAAAGTTGGAATCTCCCAACTCTGAGGAATTTTCAAAGGAATCTGTAGATGGGACTAAGGATGATGGCGATGAGAAACGGATTCCTAAAATGTGAAGGATCAAACGAACAATGCATTTGAAGATGGAAATGGATAGTGCAGCGTTTATGAGAATTGCGTTTAGGACTCCTTCAGATGGAGCTGGAAGACTGGAGAGGCCCATCGTGGTTGAAGTGAACTTCTCAAGCTCAGTCAGTACAAGCGGAGAAAAACTAGCAGACTAATCGGAAATACACAATGATTAAGAGGTTGAAAGCAAGCCTTTCTTCATATCAGACCTGAAACAAGTTACCAAATAACTAAGAACCTTTCACTACCACGTAATGAAGAACAAATTTCAGGAATAAATCATCGGGAATGAAAAAAAACTATGCAACTGATTAATGAAAATTCAACAACCAAAATATGAACTAGACGAAGAAATAGAGATCCCTAAAGGCAGAATCTGAAGGAAAACAGAAGAGGATTCGTTTTGTTCCATTAAATCATATGAAATTACAGGAATCATGATCCATAGGTCGAAAGCTACCATTCAAGAACGGATTTCTGTAACAATAAACCCTACAGCTGAAGTTCCAATTTCAAAATCTTCACAGTTATAGTGATCATGAACGACACGGAGAAATTTCAACAATCTAAAAAATCCAAGAACAAAAGTCTTCATAACATTCCACAAAACACTCGTAAGGAAATCAAAACACCCCAATTTTAGTGAAAATGGAAACCCTCCATCATCATCATCAACCAGAATAACAGACAATAATCCACTGAAGGCAAAAGTTCACAATCGACCAATGAAATGAGCAGAAAATGAAGAATCTGAAATGGCCATAAAATCGATTCCGCCTTTACCAAATTCAGAAACCACATAACAAAACACATTAATGGAAAGTGAACATTTCTTCAGAAAGAAACGAAGCACGAAAAGGAGCGACCAGAAACTTACTTCAATGCCTTCGATCTTCGAGAACGAACGGAAACAGAGAAGGTACGATCGAAAACGGTAGCAAAAAGAAGAACAACTAGAGAGAAATCGTGGAACTGTTTGAGATGGTAAAAAAATGATGATCAGTTCATCTTGATTCGACTGATTCAGTGTTCTTCGGCCATCTATATAGGCGATCGGAGGAACCTCGTCTCTCTAACTCACGTGCCTCCACCATTTTTTATTTCCAAGAATAAATGAAAATTCTAAAGTATTAAATTGAAGATACCTTCCATTGAAAAATATTAATAAACTTTTAAAATGATCGATATTATTTTTTTATATATTCTAATAAGAGAGATGGATTAAATCTGTCTATATATCTGTTGAGGATTATTAGGAGTGAGTCCCACATTGATTAATTTAGTGGAAGATCATACGTTTATAAGTGAGGAATACTATCTTCATACGTCCAATTTACTGACTCTAAGACAAGAAACATATTTTTCGTCATCATTTATGGTTTTTACCCATTTTTCTCGTATAATATATAAATAAACTCCGACACTAAGATAGACAAGAAACATATTTTTCTGGTTTTTACCCATTTTTCTCGTATAATATATAAATAAACTCTAATATATCTCTAAACGTCGTATTTATCCATCATTTAAATTTATATGAGGTAAATAGGTCATTTAATTTTAAATATTATATTTATTTTTCTTATGATATTTTAATATTCTTATTTTTTTAAATGATTATTTTTGTAGATAAATAATTTATGATAGAATGATAAGAAAGACGAAGGGTGAGGATGAGAATAAGGAAGTCATCTACGTCACGAAAATAACTAACGATATATTTTATATAATTACGTGAAAATATTTTTATAAAATCCGATCTCCACGATATGTTACGAAATTAAACGAATAATTTTAAGGTTAAAAAAAAAAAAAAAAGTAATAAATTTCCGTCAAGTATATTATCATTTAGCAAAAAATATCAACTCAAATTTAATTTTTTTAAAAAAAAAAAAAACATAAAAATCAACTCAATCATGGCCGTTGAACTTATCTAATCCGACACGTGTTTCTTACGATTCGCCAAAAGTCCAGGCCCACGGCCACACGAAACCGGCTCGGTCTGAATGTGGCGGCTCCACGCGGACTACGTGTACATCTCGCAACACGTGTTACTCCACAATACGGCCACGTAAATTCCCGCGTAATTATTCTTAACCCCACAATATAACAGCGTTAACAACACTGAGTGTCTAATCTCCACGTGTCCTTCTCTGATTATGCTGTCATCGGATATCGTGGTCCCCAGCAAAGCCCACCGTAGAATGCTGGACAGGTGGCAAGCACATTTAAAAATGTCCCAAATGGTATGAAGTTAATGTGTGACGTAGACATTGTTTTGAATGTTTATGTCATTTTTTAATAGTTTTTTTTTTCTTCCTATGATAATTATATGGATTTTTTTTTTCATAAGTTGCTCGGGTTGACTCACTCCACATCAGTTCTACTCCAATTCTCGTGAACGAGTAAAAACGATATAACAAGATAACTAGAGTATCTCGGTGAAAAGATACAGTGTGACGATACGAGATTTTAGTCTCCGAATTCAAGAAAACGAGTAAATATCAATTACCATTGAACTATGCTTACATTGAATCCAGTGAATTAACGAAGCAAATTAACTAACCATTTTTTGGTGTGCCGAAATTAGGAGAAGTTCATGAACCAAAATAATAATTATTTTGTCAAATTGACGAGAACTTGACATATCATTGTCTAGGTAGCGTCCCACTTTAGGGTTCCGTGTCATCCAAACAAATACACCATTTATTGCCAAATGAACAGTAGCAGCCGCCTCTCGGACACTTTAAGTTGATAGCTTACTACTAATGCAATTTTTTTAGTACGTTAAAAGAAGAGATCAATGTCGCTATTTATTGATTGTCCGATTTTTTTAATTTGAAATGTTTATGTTGTTATAAAATTACCATAAGAAGTCTTGTTCAACGCATTCATACCCAACCCACAATATAATATCTCACGGGTCCTATAGTATGTCACTTTCACCGTCTAAATATATATATATATATATATTTATTTATTTATTTATTTATTGTGTTTAATTAGCTTGAAAGTGTAATATTTCGCTATATTGTAAATTAATTTATAATAAATTATTAAATTATCTATTAAAAATCGTATTAAATTCTATAAATCATAAAAAAAAAAAAAAAAACTATAAGACATGTGATAAATTATTAATAAATAATTTTCGATAATTTAAAAATGAATAATTCTAAAATTAAGATTTCCTTAATAAAAAAAGAAAAAAAGGGAAAAATAAAGTGAAAGTAGATAATTCTAAGGGATAATTATTTGTAAAAATATGGAAAATATTGAGAATTATAGGGATAAAAATGGAAAATGACATAATAGTGTCGAAATCAAGTCAACGTCAATTTGGCTAAAATAATATTAAAATAATAATATTAAGATGAGGACAAGTTGGGCCAGTTGGAAGAACGGCCCAAAACATCCATTGAACCATGCATTGGGAAAGGCCCAAACGCAGCAGCCTTGGGGAAGTGGAATCACGTGGGTTTCACGTGTTACTTTTTTGTCGTTTTTCGTTTTCAAAACAGGCGGCGTTTAACAAATTGTTCCTTTCTATTAATTGTTTCGACAACGATTGCCTTAATTTCGTTTTCCTTGTCTTGTTTTGTTTTTTGTTGTTTTTCCACGTAATTTGATTATTAATTCTTTTTTAAATACGTGAACGAGTTGAAGACTCCAACACTTTAATTTTAACCCATTGAATTATATTTACGAACATAGGTCATAACCCGTATACTTCAACCAAAAAAAGTTAAAAGGTCGAATTCTCACCTCAACGTATTATGAATTGAATTATTATTATTTTTAATTTAATAATGCTCAACCATTAAAACTTAAATGATAATTGATATATTATCATTATTACTTTAAGACCCATTGAATTCATTAACAAAAAAAAGAAAAAAAAGAAAAAAAAGAAAAAAGAAATATATATATATAGAGAGAGAGAAATCAATTGGGCCCTTCTTTGAGGGCTTTCAATAGCCCATTAGAAAGAGGCATATCCAGCCCATGTTGAAAACGAGTTTTGGGCATGGAAGGCCCACTAAAAGCGCGAGGTCCAGCCCAAATACTTTATTATTATTATTTTTTTAATTTTTGCAGGAATTATATTATTAATAATAATGTATTACCGAGTAACATGGTTGATTATTATATATATATATGAGCGTACATAATTCAATCAAAACAAATAAATTTAATAAATTAAATATTGCAAAAGTAGAGAATAACTTAATTACAAAAATTACACATTTATAGTATTTTTTTAATACAATAATTTAGTAATTCATAAAAATAAGAATTTTAAATATAGGATGGAAATGCAAATTATTGACAAATATGGGACGGAAATTATGACTTACATGCCTAGTAACGAACTATACATGAATTTTTTGTCACGCAACTGATAAATTTTGCATCCCGTGCAAGTAAATCGTGAGCGTTACACATAATTTACCTTACTGATATTTTTTATTTTCATTCTAAATTCGAAATTTTAAAAATTTAAAGGTATTTTTTTTACATATTTAAAAGTTTAAAGTTTAAAGTTTAAAGTTTTATTTTTAGAATAAGTTATGTATATTTTTATTAATTTAATCATTAATTAAATCGATTTTTTATTTTTTTATATATAAATAAACCTTATCCACATGCATATTTTTTAAAAATAAAAAATTAAAAAATATTATTTTCTATTTCAATTTTTTTTTAAACCATCTTCTTTTCTTCTTCGTAAACACTATTTCACGTTCAGCCACGCTCACCGTCCATTACTGCACCCTACTCCGTCGACGAACTCCGCACGATGTTTCTGTTCGACGCCGTATCAGCAGCTGCCGCCGAACGCTGCACTGTCAGCTGCCGCAGCATTCCGACGAAATCGTCGTTGCCTACTCCGTCTCACACTCTCTTGCCGCTTCGAGCAATCAGAGTTAATTATATCTGTTTTTCTTCGTCTTAGAAACACAGTGGTTCAGCCCCTTACCGGCGCCGCCGCTGCGCATTTTCAGATCCCCAAGGTTTTATTTATTTTTATATGTTGCTACGTTGGGCTATGTTGGTATGTTCTCTTCACCGACGGAGAAGAAAGCTAAGAACGAATATGTTGCAAATTAGAGGAAAATAAAAACAGATTGAATCCGAAGGAACATAAAAACATATCATTCTTATCCGAATTATTAGATAAAAAGGATAAAATGTGTAAGAACATGAACATAGCAAAGGAGAAACTCACATATAGTTTGGGTTTCTAAAAAAAATGATTGAAATTATTGTTATAAAAAAAAAACCAATAATGGACAAACAAAATAGAAAGTTAACATTGAGTTCGAGTGTGATTGAATGTCATTGAGTCTTCTTGAGTATACCAGAAACTATAGATGCATATGAACTGGCATAGGGTAGCTTTTGTTGCTCAATTCATGTAATTTTTTTTTTTAAAACTATTTTTTAAACCGTTGATTTCATTTCTTTTTGGAATCCAGATACACTGATTTTAAAATCCATCAAAATTCAGGGGTTCTAAACAGGGGTTAAGATTGTTGAAACATTTGTTTGGGATAAGCTGTGCATTTGAATCAGTATCATGGTTGATGACTGGAATGCAGTAGAATTGGTGGGAGGTGCGAAGAGAAGGAAAAAGATGGGTTCCAGGAACAAGAAAAGACCAAGGATGATGGGTGGAAGTGGGAACAAAGTTAAGGTTGATAGGAAGATGAAGAAACTCTTCCAAAAGCGGGCGTGAGTATAATTTAGATGATGACGATGATGACGAGAAAGCTCCGGTGATTGGAGACGAGACCAAAACTTCAATGCTCAGTCATGAGGAGGTTGGAGATGAAGAGTTTTCTGAGGGTGAAGAGGAAGGGAAGGATGTCAATGCAGGTGTCTAGCTATCGGAAGACGATGAAAATGGTGACATTCAACCAGGTATAACTAAGTTTACAGAAGGTTGTTTATATCTTAAATGGTTAGGAATTATTTTCAATAGTTGAAGTAATAAGAAAAGTAATTGTGCCATGTTTGTGTTGCAGGGTCCTATATTATCAGCAAACAAGAAGCTTGCTGCTGAAAAGCTTGCAGAAGAGGAGGCTGAGAGGAAAGTTAAAGGAGAGGCCAAGAAAGAGAAACAAAGGGTATTTCCTTTTAAATAAAAGATTTTGCTTGTTTATAATTTAGCTTTTGCTTAGAATTTGTTGATTGCAAACGTGGGATCTCACAATCCACCCCCTTCAGGGTCCAGCGTCCTTGCTGGTGCCTTCTTCAATTGATGTGGGACCCCCAATCCACCTCCTTCGGGGCCAGCATCTTTGCTGGCACACCGCCTTGTGTCCACCCCCTTTTGGGTTCAACCTTCTCGTTGGCACATTGCTCGGTGTCTAACTTTGATACCATTTGTAACGGCCCAAGCCTGCCGCTAGTAGATATTGTCCTCTTTGGACTTTCTCTTTCGGGCTTCCCCTCAAGGTTTTTAAAACGCATTTGCTAGGGAGAGGTTTCCACACTCTTGTAAAGAATGCTTCGTTTTCTTCTCCAATCAGGATCTCACAGCAAATATTTGAATATGGTAGGTGGGAGAAAAAGGCCATGTGAAACCTGCTACTTACTTGGATTCTAATGAAAAGTTTCTTATTGGCGTTGCTACTAAAGGAGGTAGTCTAGTTCGATTTTACTTTGAGTTGGGAAAGGTTTTCTTTTTTATTTCAACGGTGATTATTACATCTCTCATCATACTAACACAGTAATCTCCATGTGTATTGCTGCTTGTCGTGTCAGTTGTCAAGTTGTTTAACGCTGTAAGTAGCCAAATTTTGATATCAGACAACTTTTTTGTCACATCCTCATCTATGTTGCATTCATCGCTGAATTCCATTATTTTGAATATGATACAGGTCAATAAGGCACAACATGCTCAGAAAGGTTTGAATCCTTCGAGAGCTAAAGATGTTAAAGGTATTAGGCCTTTTACGTAACTTTGATCTCAGAAGTTAACAATTTCACTTTCTGTTATCTTGCCTTGTGAATATGCTGTCCCTAAATTAGCATTCAATTAATTTTGGTGCTTCTGCATGTTGCATTATATTCAATTTTGTAGCTTAACTTTCCTATTCCTATGATGTATGCCACCTTATATTCTGTTTTGTGGTTTCTGCTTTGTCCTTGTTGAAAACCATGTTGTTTAGTCTGACTACATGTTATGTAATAGCCCAAGCCCACCGTTAGCAGATATTGTCTTCTTTGGACTTTTCTTTTCGAGCTTCCTCCCAAGGTTTTAAAACATGTTTGGTAGGGAGAGGTTTCCACGTTCTTATAAGGAATGTTCGTTCCCCTCTGCAACCAATGCGGGATCTCACGTTTTAAACTCCTAATTAACGAATCATTGGCAACTTTACTAATTTGCTGACTTTGATTGGGAATCTGTGTGGTTGAAGTAGCCAGTGATTTAAAAGGCATGTGCCTCAAATTTATTGACCTATTACTCTCTCGCGCATACTTCTAGTCGACTAATGCTTTCCCCCGTGGCTTATATAGGACTACTAATGTTTAGCGACCCCTGTTAGACCCGCTTTTGTTTGCATATGAAGACGCTTATTCTTCCGTTCTTGACTTGTGATTATGTGAGTAGCTACGCAATATTGAAGGTGAACGATATCCTAACTTTTTCGTTCTATCCCGTCTCATACGGAGTACTTTATTTGTTTTATACTGCCAGCAATAAATAAACGCAGGAAGGAAGCTTTCTTTTCTGAGTTGGGCAAGACAATTTTGTCAGCAACAAACAGTAATGCAAAGGTTGGTTATTTTCTGCTATAGAATTTGATAAATCTATTGCAGCTTTTAACCAATTGTTGGTAAATTCTTTATTAATTCTCTCACGAGCAATGATACTTTCGACAAACACCTGAGGAGGCGTACCGACTTGTGGCTTTTTTCATTAGCATCCTCATCTTCTTTATCGTGTTTATGTGCAGTGGAATGGGGACTGGTAGGGGGATGTCCATGGGGTCGGGCAGGGGTCGGGATGGTTTTCATGTCCTCACTAAATTTCCTATAAAATTTTATGAAAAAAGGTTGGGATGGGGAATGGGGACTAGTCCGTGCAGGGGCGGGGAAAATGGACAGCTCTAGGGGATGGGGTGCATGTTAGTTAAGAGAGTGAAGCTCAGGTCAAGTCACGATCATATATTATCTGTTTCTTCATGTCCATAATGAAACTCAAATGGCCATCTTTATGTTGAACAGTTAAGACACATCAGGTGGTGCAGTGGACGCCGAAAGACCCGCTTGGGCTCCATTGCGTGATAATTATATGCTGACCAATTCCAAGTTAAAAGATTGGGATAAGATGCCAGTAAGATAAGATTTACTTTCAAAGCCTAATGTCTGTCGTGCCTGTTTCTGTCGGTTTCGATTTTCATATCGTCTCGATTAATTATACTTCAATGATGGCCGAGGACAATGGGAGGATGTTAGAAGACAGTAGCTCAGATGAGGATTGATAGATGTTGACACAGCTGGGTTCTATTTTGGCTTGTTAGTTTCAAACTGCAAAGGAGTACCTCAATCCATTCCCCTCATATGATGTTGGTGCCAAATTCGCCAAGCATGCTTCAGCTGTATGTCAATATGTCGTCGATTCAACTGTGCATATATCGTCGATATTGTAGGATGTTCGAGCAAATTGCTTGAAAGATGAACATATTGGTCTTGATTTGTATGTTTTGCACAAATAGTCAAAACTCAAAAGAAATGTGTTCTTAACCTTCAACACATTGTGTTTGTAAAGTGACTATGATCGTTGAAATGTGTTCTTAACCTTCAACACATTGTGTTTGTAAAGTGACTATGATCGTACGAGAGGTTGTTAGGTGTTCGCTTCATTCGAGCAGTTGATTTCAAACGAATGCAAGAGATTTAGGACTCTCTCAACTCATCTTTTATTCAATTTGTCCCTCAAAGAAAGAAGTGAATTCCATATCGAAAACATATCGAAAACATGCGTATAGCGAACATAGTAAAGTAAGCCAAACATGAAAACGATAGACGCTTGATTTGGTTTATATGCCTTTTGGACTTTCCAACGCCATCGCCACATCCTGCACGAAGAACGTACGAGCTCTTGACAGAACAATAAAAACTATCAATATCTGTGAAGTAATGGGACTACAAAACTGGTTAAATACACTAGTAGTACCAATCTTTGCAACATATACATTCATCGTCGTGTTCCGGTAACGAAATTTGAAGTTACAAAAGTTCAATATTGTCCAAATATAATTGTTCTGGCTGCATATTTCTACCTCATCAAATGAACAGATGATCAAATTTACAAGTCAGTTAAAAAGGGAATGAAGATTACCTGGAAACTGTGAATTTGGTGCAGCCATGTTTGTCAAAGAGCCAAAAGCAAGGAGGAAGACGTGCCTTCCATGGCGTGAACACAGCCCTTGCCAGCCAATGATCAGTATAGTCTTTTTTCAAATTTTAAGTACATATCAAAGGGAGCTGAAGCTGGATTGTTAACCAAGAAAACTATGCCCGTTTCTTACAGCCCGGAAATGTACATCGTCTTGGAGGCCAATTTTTGCAATCCTTTGTTCGTTTTACGTGGTATGGATACAGAATTTTTGCCCTTCGAGTTGTATCGATAGAGCTATTAGACCTGGCTTTTTGTACATATACCTGATGAAAACTCAGGTTCCTTTGTATACAATTATACTTCCTGTCAGACACCGGGATATTGAGATATTTATCCGTTGATTAGAGTACAATGTCGGACCCTTCAGCCATAAATCTTTTTTTTTTTCTTTTTTCGTGTGATCTCCGAAAGTTGATGTTCTTTCAGTAGCTTCTGGTTTGACTCATCGGATCATAGTCATAAGCTTCTCCAGCTTTAACAAAGCGCCCCTTGACCCGTCTTCGAGTATCGGCCCGCACTTTGCGAGAGGCATACCTCACCTTCTTTTCAAACCTATAATAGGATCAAACAATAGTTGAGAATGCAAAAGCTTTGTGAAATACAAAATCAGAGTTATTTGCAGCATCTTTTAACAGCATTCAAGACAGTTCATTAGCGTTTTTATGGCGATTTATGTCGTGTGACGGTAATATTCCAGAATTTCAATTGCAACAAGTGCTAACATAGTCAAGAAGCAAAAAAAAAAAAAAAAAAAAAAATTGAAAACTTGCAGAAAGAGGTAGAGAAAAACCCGCATACTCACTTTCGAGCTTTCTTCTTTTCCTTGTAACGCATTACAGCATCGCTACGATTCGATGATTGGAACGAACTCTCTGTAGCCATAGAACACCATGGAGGCTCTCCCATCAGAAGCATTGATGAAGCTCCACAGTCTTGATGTTCGCCTGCACTACTCTCTCCAGTCATGCCAGAAAACGATCGACTGGAATGCTCTTGCTTATTGTTATAACAAAGAATCGGGTCAGTCTTCGCACTCATCACAGAATCTGCTGATGCTGCATTACTGCTTGCAGGCTGTATCATATTATTAGCTAAACCTGACGGCCCCTGAATATAAACGTTTACGTTGAGCAAACATGTATTAATACTTAACTCAGAGCTTGAAATTGTAAAGTATACTTGAGTACAATTACTAGCATCCTAATGCTTGTTATAACTTGGTACTCATCAAGTGGTGTGTAAATATCAAATCCTTGAGAAACAACTAAGAAGTGCTTGTGAGATCCCACATCGGTTGGGGGAGGAGAACGAAGCATTCTTTATAAGGGTGTGGAAACCTCTCCCTAGCAGATGCGTTTTGAAAACCTTGAGGGGAAGCTAGAAAGGGAAAGCCCAAAGAGGACAATATCTACTCACGGTGGGCTTGGGCAATTATAAATGGTATCAGAGTCAGATATCGGGCGATGTGCCAGCGAGGAGGTTTAGCCCCGAAGGAGAGTGGACACGAGGCTGGCAACGCTGGGCCCCGAAAGGGGGTGGATTAGGGGGTCCCACATCGATTGGAGAAGGGAACGAGTGCCAGTGAGGACGTTGGGCCCCGAAGGTGGGTGGATTGTGAGATCCCACAACGGCTGGGGAGGAGAATGAAACATTCTTTAAAAGGGTGTGGAAACCTCTCCCTAACAGACAGGTTTTAAAAACCTTGAGGGGAAGCCCGAAAGGGAAAGCCCAAAGAGGATAAGGGCACGCTGATCCTCACAAAACTAGGTGAAAAATAACATGAAGCAATGAGAGACTAACTTTCAATAAGCAATTAAAGAAGATTGAGGTACCTTTGCATCAGTCGCACCAGCGCAACCAGATTTAGCAGCAGCAGCTAAGCTTTTGATCCTAAACAAGCTATCAATACCACCATTCTCTAACAATTCTTCAGAATAACTGAGGGATACACCAAATAGTTCTTCATAGTTTTCAATATTCAAATCTTCATCCATATTCAAACTCTCGTAGAGGTCATCGTCAATGTCGAAATCAGGACCTTTTGTTCCGGGATAGTGCAACTGCATATTAATAGCGTGAAATTGGCAAAGATTCTTATGAAAAAACTGTGAAAGATTAAGACAAACGTACGAGTCTTACAACCTTTAGCCTTACTTGTCGAATCGAAAGTTTGCTTATACATTCTGTTCTTACAACCTACTAACGTTTTTCAAAAAAGAGAATCATACGGTGTTCGTACGTAGATCGATGGCCATTAAGATTAAGACATAAACTTATGAGTCTATGACCTTGTTCACTTGTCCTTTGAACGTAGTCTAGTCTATGAACTTGTTGTACTGCATCTACTAGTTCGGTCTATCAACAGGCATTTCGAGGGAACTTCGAGGGAACGACACCATATGGGAAGGATTTAGATTGAATGAAACAGCATAAACGAATGATAATTTACTCACGGAGAATACGATTTACCGTTATATACCTTGGGTGAAGATGCACCTGGAGTAATTGGTTGGTCCATAATGTGAGGCTTGGATAAATATTGAGGCGCTGAAGAGGACCCGAACCAAATCGATTTATCCCCACTTGAGAATTCGTTGGTTTCATCGACACCAGATGCATTTTGACCAGCTTTATCATCAGGGCCCCAGGCGTTTACTGCACTATTTTCGGCAATGCTCATCAATCCTAATTCTTGCTCGCAAGCATCGCTTCCAGAAGGGAGATCCAGAACAAATGACCAGATAGATGAGAGCTCCGCAGCTGTCGGGCAGTCCGAGTAACAATTGATTGGTTGCCTCTTTCGAGATGAAATGGAGGCGGATGAGCTATGCCCCATGTAATCACAGTTTTGACAAAGTGAAATATTCTCTTCAGGACATCTAACAAATGCTGCTTGTGAATGACAGCGATCACATAACAACGTTCTTGAGTGTCGCCTCGACAAGGCGTTAGCAGAATGAACATTACGGTCACAAGATAAGCACAAAGCTGCAGCATCGGATCGACAGTAAACAAACGACCTTTGTTGACCACAGAAATCACACATATAACCCATACTACAATCTGATCTTCGAACCGTTCCCTTAGAAATCCTTCCAGACAGCCAAAACTAGAATCAACTATAGGAACAAGCTAAATGCAGCTTCTGCAATAGATCAAAATCACATCAATTCAAATAATCACTCCCCAAATCTTCACAAATGCCAAAAAAGGCTGTTCTAAGATATCTGTTAGCTCTAAACAAAGATTGAGTATCCAACCTACAAATGAAAATGTTTACCATCCCCATGATTTCCCTCTCAACAAAACCAAATATGATATCAGCTAAAATTCAGAATGATATCAAAAGAAACCATCGAAGAAAGGCAAACAACTTAGCTACTATTCATCAAGAACACATAATTGGAAAGCTGAGTATGTGTAGGTGAAACCAGAACCTGCGTTTATGTGGAAAGATATGGGCACTACCCATGGCCCCAGCTCCAAGAAATTAACACAAATTCATATTCGGCATGAGAATAAAGGGGGGAAGAGAAGAAAACTTTGGTGAACATTCAATTCTGATCCATGAGTACCATGGCCACAATAAATAGAGTTAGCTTCCTGCAATGATTTCATAGACTGAATGAATCAAAACGTCTAACTCCTTTACAAATCATAATTAGCAGTCAGAAAAAGAGAAAACCAGCAGCAAAAACACACAAATTCAGACAATCAAAAGCAACCCAGTAGCCCAAAGAATCAAAACAAGAACACAGCAATAACAAGCTCATGCAAACAAACAAGAAACACAAAATAAAACATCCCAAGAGACAAAATCAGGCAATATTTGTACAGAAATCAGTTGCTAAGAAGATGAACAACAACACACAAAAACAGAAAGAGAGGAAGAACTGAGGAGAAGTCTAAGAGTTCAAAGAAAGAAATCACCGTACCTAGAAAAACAGAAACAGAGATCGGTAAAAGGGGGCTTCAGATTATAAGAAAATCAATGATTGCAGGAAGAGAAACACAAAAAAGCTGGAAAGTTTAGAGAATCCCTCTTAATCTGATTCTGGGTTTCTTTTTTTTTCTTATTTTTTGTTTTCAATCCCTCCTTTTAGATGGATAGAGGAAGAAGAGAAGGATATGGGATGGATGGGAAGGAGAAAATTGACATAACCCAATTTAAAAAAAAAGGTTTCTTTATTTAGGTGATAATGAAAAAAATAGATCAGAAAGGAAAAGGGAGAAAATCTAAGAATAAATGAATAAATTATATATATATATATTTTGTTAAAGAAAAAAAGAAAAAAAAAAAGAAAAAAAGGGAAGAGATTATGAAGGAGGTTAGGCCCTCAGTCTGTGTTAATGGTCCCTCCAATTGAATGCATCAAAACCTACTTGGCATGTGCTTTTGCCAATTCCCATTTTTCCATTTTTCTCACTCTGCTTTGCATTTAATTGCCAAAAGCCAAAAAGGGTACTTTTTAATATTCTTAAATCATTTTTATTTTTATTTTTATAATATATATTTATATATTTATCACAGATATTATATAGCTTGAGTTGAGTGTATCTTTCAAAATTAAAATATCTTTTTATTATTTATTTTTTTTTATCTTACGTGTCTGTTCCATATTTTGATTGATATTGACTAACAAAATTGTAAAATTAAAATAACTATTGAAATTGAAATATCTTGTGATATATATATAAATATATATATGATTTGCTTCCGAAAAGGAATCTATTGATTCTCTTTCAATTGGTTGGACCGTAGGTGCGATGATTTGCATCATGAGTGAGGTTTTTGGTTCAAGTTCAAGATGGCTCAGCTATGCCAAGGAAAAGAATAAAATAATCATTTGACTCCTTCATGCAGGCTCTATTTGGTTCGGGAGATGTAGTTCAGTTAGTAAAGCTCTACTCTTGTAATTTGGTCGTTACAGTTACGGGTTAGATGTGTAATTATCCAGGCGGAAATGATAGTATCTTGTACTTAAATTGGTGGCTCACTTTTTCTAAGTAATGAAGAAGATGACCAAAACATGTCACCGACAAACTCTATTGAGACACTATTGAGACAAGATGAGCAGTTGATCAGATCTAGTATGAATCGAACATCGGGATTTTTTTATAAATATAATTTTTTAAAAATTATTATTTTAATTTTGCATAGAGAAAATGGAATATGAGAGATTGTTTGATAGTAGACGCTAGGGTTTGTGTGTATGCTTTTCCAATACATTTAAATGTAAACTAAGCTTTTGGTTTCTCATTTGGTGCAATTAGGCACCCACTTAATCATTTATGCATCATAAAAGGGTGCTTTTTTGGGTAAATAAAAATGCATTTTTTAATTTCTCACCCAATTTTTCAATTTTCAACTATTAATTAATTCATTCTTTAATCACTCGAAATCGTACTCTTCTAACAACCAGCTATTTATTTATCTTTATTATGGTAAGTACGTGTAATTACATATGAAATATCTCTCAAAACCTGTCTTAGTAAGATTATCAACCATTGAATGAAAGGTAAGTTAGTTAGGTATCGGAAACTTTGTATTTTATTACGTTATAAATACTTGCTCCTTTCTGTGATAGGCTATAAATACTCGTCAATCGCAATAAGTTATAATATCTCAAAACTAAATTACCAAAATACCCATAAAAACTAACTGATAAAGCTCAATGAAATCAGTCGAATCACCACAACGTCCTAATTCTTAACTACGAAAACTACCCAACTACAAAACCAAGTGAAAAGCACCCGACTTAAATAGTCTACAAAACCAAGTGAAAAGCACCCGACTTAAATAGTGTTCAACATTATAAAAAGGAAAGAGACACTCTTGAATTTAGCTTTAAAATAGTTAAAATCACTTTTGAGGTATTCAAAATAACTCCCGAACGTACCTTCAATCATTCAAAGTCATTTTAACATTAGCTAACACAATTTTTGTACCATCAAAATTGATTTTGAAGGACTAAAGATATGTTCGGGACGAATATGAACCCAACAAAAATGATTTTAACCACTTCAGAATCAGAAGTAGACACTACAAACCAAGTTCTTCCAATGAATAAGATAAACAAGATGTCACATCTTTATGCCTATCCATCACATAGATTTGAAAAGATTATTCAAACTTTACAACAAACAGTAAATCCCACTTGAAATGCTACTCATCTCAGATCATGTTTGGAAGGAAGAGAACAAATTGTACAGAAAAAAAAGGACAACTGAGAGACGAATTGTCGATTGCAATAGATCTTCTTAAAAACCCTGTTTCTTAGATGCTATCTTCAAAGCTCAAAGAGAGAGAAAGCGAGAGAGAGAGAGAGAGAGATTTGTAAATAAGGGGAATCGAAGACCTACTTGGCAAATGAAGAAAAGACAGCAAAGATTCAACAATGAAGCATTCAACCCCACCAACCCAAAAAGTGTTCAAAAGTGCTTTGTCCTCCTCCCACCTTTCTCTCTTCAACATTATTGTATCCCTGCATCCAACGATACTCTCCTCATCAACATTTCCATTAATCAAAGAATTAGGTGAACAATCCATCCACATTTAAACAATAACATGAAAAAACAGGCAATGAACAGTAAAAATGTTAAGGTACAGTAGAAACTTCAACAAGAACATCATAAATACTAATAATAAAACTTCATAATCAGCCTGTATTTCAATCAACATCAAAGCTTAGTGATGTGATGGAATGTTAGTGATAATAATACAATAGAGATTCTATGCTATTATGATCATGAAAGTTTTTCATTTCCAACATATAAATTGAATGAGAGTTTCACTATTCATGTCTTTCAATCATTTAAGTTCATAAGAAAGTTTTAAACAGACAAAATCCTACTAGTCTTTGTTATAATACTATTGGAGGCTCTAAACAATTTGACATAAGAGAACATCTGCATCAAGATATTAGGTCCTTGTCAGTTCGCTAGTCCTGAGCTAAGGCATTATGGATTTTGTTGTCCACAAGGAAAACGTTGGCCATGACATAATACCCATTTGCCATAAAAACTGGCTTCGGAATTTGAATATCACAAGAAATCCTCTTCCCTATCTTAGCCTAAACTCACTGAACTGCTGTACCTTTACACAAAAAAAATAGATTTTTTTTTTTTTTTTTTTTTGGATGAAGTGCATGAGTAATAAACTCCAACTTTCTCCAAGATAAACACATTAAATTGATTATGTGAGATCCCACATCGGTTGGAGAGGAGAACGAAACATTTTTTGTAAGGGTGTAGAAACCTCCCCTTAGTAATCGCGTTTTAAAGGAAGCTTGAAAGGGAAAACCCAAAAAAGACAATATTTGCTCGCGGTAGGTTTGGGCTGCTACAAATGGTATTAGAGCCAAACACCAAGCGATATGCCAGCAAGGAGGCTGAGCCCCAAAAGGGGTGGACACGAGACGGTGTGATAGCAAAGTCGTTGGGTCCTGAAGGGAAGTAGATTGGAAGTCCCACATCGATTGGAGAAGGGAACGAGTGCCAGTGAGAACACAGAGCCCCGAAGAGGGGTGGATGATCGTGAGATCTCACATTAGTTGGGGAGGAAACCGAAGTATTTTTTATAAGGGTGTGGAAACCTCTCCCTAGCAAACGCATTTTAAAACCTTGAGGGAAAACCCATGAGGAAAATTCAAAAGAGGACAGTATCTGCTAACGATGGACTTGAATTGTACATTACCCTTAAAATACTCTTAAGCCCTACGCTTCCGTCCTTGTACTTTTATTTCTAACCATTTAATCCTCATAAAAAAATATATAAATACCATGATAAAGAGTTCGAATTTAATTTTAAAAGCAACCTATAAACAAAACACCTCCACAACTAAAATTAAAGTAGTATACTTGTATGACTCAATTAGAACAATTTTGAACTTAAAAAGATTTATAAAAAAAAAAAAAAAAAAAAAAAAAAAAAAAAAAAAAAAAAAAAAAAAAAAAAAAAAAAACTTAATACGTTTTTAAACAACAGAGACTAAATCATTAAAAATAAGAGGAAAAAGACTTCGTAGACTTACCTAGAACATGTTATACGAGCAAAGTGATTTCACCTCTTTTTTTTCTTCAAACCCATCTTTCCTACAATATTGTACAAGTAAAATAGAAATATAGAAGAATATATTTCATTTTTCTCTAAATTCCAACTAATAAATTTGAAAAATGACATCCAATCCCAACACATGAGGTCACCAACACACAAGTCCTGCCTCTTCTCCATTTCCCATCCTAATAATTATCACTTGCACCCTCATAATGCCACGTGAAGCTACAATAAAAACTGGACCACGCCTTGCTGGCTTCCTTTAAATCAATGGCATGAGAAACACTATAATATTAAAACAAAGATGCTGATCCAAGCAGATCCTACCCTGTTTAACAAATTTATGTTTATGTAATAATGCCCAATTTGGACCTCATGTAATACAAAGTAGGGTGGCTTGGCAAGAAAATAAAAGGCATATCCAACTTGAGGGTTTTTTAATATTATGATCAGATAAATAATGCATTGGATCATTTGGGTCATGCTAAAATCCAAAGAACAACAAAGAAATCAAGCAATAAGATCCTAGGATTTTGACTCAGTTGCTAAACTCCATGACCTAACAGGAAAATCCACTCTATCATTATATTACATTTTAATAGCCCGTGAGATATTACCTAATTTTGAATGATGATGCTTGATGAAGCCTGTGCACTGATAGCTTTAACCTCGTGGTGTAGCTCCAACTTGATCCTCGCAAGTCACTTTTCTATCATCCATGATGGACTTCAACTATTAGATGAGACGTCAAAGTCATGAAACCAAGATTGATTAATCTCAGCCCTTATCATCATTGATCTTGCTCAAAGTTTAGATGTATTTGGTCAAATAGCAAGCTTCAACTACAGACATAAATCACGAAGTAACTCATCCATGGGGTTAGCTAAAATTCTCATTGCTCCGTGTATTTTCAAGGGGAAAATACCTGAAAGCTGAATAAATCTAGATTTTACAATCATGCTGGAACTGCCAGCAACATACAGAAATACAGAGAAAATGCTATTGTCGGCATCAGCTTGATGACCTTTGTACGACTTCCGAAACACATCTACAAACTCTTAAAATCCTCGAATATCCAGAATCTAAATTCCCAACTGCAGCTCTAATGTCATTTAACATTGACTCTGAGAGTGTGTATTTATTCGAAGCAGGAGATTCGACCTTATGCGGAAGAACTTCAGAAGGGTAAATCCCTCTGCCAAGAGACCAAGTAATTAATCAATACGATTATTTTAATATTCCTATATATATCAAATTCATGATCAAGAATCAGTAATAAGTAATAGAATTTTCCGGTAAAATATTAGGCCAAATAATTAGGCAATTCAGACGAGCAACGGTAGAAAATATAGAAAGATAAAATTGTAGCTTACCGACTCAAAGCTGATACGTCCAGAACAAGATTTACCTTCCTGCCACTTTGGAAGTTGATGAAACTAAGCTGCAAATCGAGCTTCTCGTCTGCAAAATTATTAGTACAGCAAAAAGGAAATTAGATTTTCAAGTTCTCATAAGGGAAAACAATTTCTGGTCATGAAACCTCCATAGCTTATTCATGAAGTCGAAATCAATTTGAGGAGCAAAAATAAGCAGGAAACACCAATAGCATGCATAAAAATGTAGCATGGAGCTGCAACTGTTTCAAATACACACAAACTATTTCTGGAAAGGTTGTCTGGAATAGTGTTTTAAAATGAAACATCGTTGGAAAAAACACTAATTAGGGAAAATCATGCATGTGGGTCATCATGCATGCTCCTGTTGAGATTAATTCCATTTTGTGTTTTTTTAAGTTTCTTACTTTATTGTTAGATTTAGTTTTCAGATTAATGTCTTAAGTTGATGTTGTATCTAACATTTCAGTTGTTTGTTCTTTTTAAGTTTTCTTTTATGTTTCATGAATTTCTATTTTTTAATGTTAAAAATGTAAGATAGTGATAGTAATTAGGCTCATTTTTGTAACTATATAAGAGTAAACTTTCACGTAAAGTTTGTATCACACTCTTAGTGCCATTCATTTTTATCACCAAGTTTTGTACCACATTTTGAGTATCACATTTTTGACACATTTTGTATCACTATTTTTTTCTACTTCAGTTAGAAGTCTATTTATCTATTGGATTCTACTTTCTCATTTTCCATTTTTTTCTCTTTGTTTAACAAACACTGAGATTTTGATTATTGCTTCCGAAGTTTTCTTCTCAATTGATTTGATTTTCTCAATAGAACCAACATCATGCATGGTCGTAACAAAAATATTCATGACCTGAAGGTGAGTAAAATCTTATTAGGATGAGATTTGAAATCTCTATCTGGGCTATCTGCATTTCCGCAATCACATCCAGCAGGTTGTGTAGAAAAGAACTCATCATCTGTATAGTAAATAGAGAGAGAATTAAAATATTGAAGGAATCAGCATAGTGCATCAACATTAATGAATATGGAGTTAGCAATCTAAACCGTTAAGGTGTTAACGAAGTAAAGAATCTAGCATATATGTAATCCGGATAAACACTACCGAAGGTACATTCACCTTTGTTTCCAAATTGAAAGAAGATGCGTTATTTTAGTGCAACTGATAGGACCAGAAAATACTTGAAATAGAAACAGTGACCAAGGATACACAAGAGAAATGAAAGCGAAAAAGGTTGGAGTGAATCATGAAGAGATAGACTAGCCAAGCAGGTTGAATTAACTCACTTGAGTTTCTTTGGGCAAATGCCAGGAGGCATTATACTTCCGTGTCTTCTCAACGTTTATCACAAAAGCAAATGCACAGCAAGCATTCATTTCTGGAAAGTTCTGGTAGAGAAAAATAAAGTATTAACAGAATTGAAGGGAATAAGTAAAAGGCTGTAGGGAAAATAAAATGTTTCATCTTGTACCTTCTCAATATGAGTATCATTCAATGTATTTAAGATGGTTACACCCGGGAGTGGATTGGCTTTAATTGTAATCCTATAAGTTAGAATCCCAATGAACAAACGCAGAGTTTAACTGATATTATTCATCATCAATGCTAATAAACGAAATATAAATAAACAGAAAAAATAGAAATAATCCCAACCTTTGGTAGGCATAACTAAGGTAGTTGAGAAGTATGGTGTAATGATCATTCTTTTTCTCAAAATCATCTACCTTCCACATCTGAAAAAGTATAGATAATGTTTAACAAGCTATATCAAAAACATTCAAGAAATTATGTTATTAGGTCAAAAAGAATATTAGTGAATGTACAAACCTGCAAACCCTGATAAATAGACCTGCAGAGCTTTCTCTTCCTTAGATGATCAATAACTAATCCAAGGATGTCAGTTGAACTAGTTACTCCTTTCAAGTTACAATATGTTGAAAAATATTGGCTTAATCCCTTTATCTTCCCATCTAAAGATTCAATTTCGTGCTTTATCATGCTGGCTCTATCACAGGACGCCTGCACCAAACAAGTTTAGTTGTATCATTCACCAAGAAATAATTCGCCATACAAATCTTTTGAACAGATATACACAAATGTGTTCAAACAAAAACATATAAATATCTAGTAACGATCAGTTAGAACATAATTGATCTTTCTTTCAGTGATCTACTAAAATGCATAGAGAGAATTCCTGAACACTGAAAAACCAATTTACAGCTCTAGTATAAAATGTCAACATTATGGTCCCATATTTTGCAGAAAAGTAAGCAAGATGATTGACCATTTTTCATTCAATAGTCAAATTATTCAAATGCTCTTGACTGAAATATTGCAATATTGTGAACACAGATATTCGACCAGCATCTTAGAAAAATTCACATACACACCTTACACTCAAGCAGTAGTTCAGATTTAAGTGTGTGAACCATATTATTATTATTGCACATGAAACTAAGGGTGAAGACTAGAGATAGAATACCAAGGCTACAAGTCTAGTATATACACAACATAAAACAAATCCAAGACATCTGTCTAATGGTGAGACCTTGAAACTCCTATCGCATTGATTCAATTAATAGAATCTCCAACCATATGAAAGGAATAATGATTCAAAAGCCTCATGCCTGACCTCAGAATCAATTGGGCATGAAAGACTGTTTCCATCGTCAACTTGACTGTCCCTTGAACCACATTTCCTGAGGCGGTCATAGTTCAACTTCAACATTTGAAAATCCTCAATATGAGAGTTCAATGACTGTGCTCTATTCTGCATGGAAGTGTACACGGGGGTTAAAAGTTATTCATAAT
Source organism: Cucurbita pepo subsp. pepo (assembly GCF_057944985.1). Lineage (NCBI taxonomy): Eukaryota > Viridiplantae > Streptophyta > Magnoliopsida > Cucurbitales > Cucurbitaceae > Cucurbita > Cucurbita pepo. The sequence goes on along the minus strand of NC_141812.1, from coordinate 10,872,989 downwards.
CCAAAAACTAAAATCACCAGAAAATACGGTACCTGATATCCATCACGCTTTATACAAACCAACTGAAGCTTTGCCTTCTGATATGCTACTTTATACACCAACGATCTGGCTTCCACTACTCTGTGATAGCATCAATTCATGAGTGTTGAAAACAGTTATTTGTCAAATTCTTATGAGTAGGAGGAATTCACATAAAAACTGGTTTATATAGGCAGATGTACTTCCAAATCACCTTTTACGTATTGCTCCAAGATTCTCAATGACTTTCTACATATAAAACAAGACCAATGTTAATATGCCAAAGCTTCCTCTAGGACAGTTGATATGATATAATACCATATCAAAATATCAGCTCAGTTCAATATTCGAAACCTGAGATTGGATTTCAGAACACAGCAGTTCATATTCTTTAACCTTCAAAAGGTGAACCAAAGTATCTTCAAGCCTCTCAATCTACATACAAAAGAAGATAGACAAAAAAAGAAAAAGAAAAAAAAGAAAAAAAAAAAGAAAAAGAAAAAGAAAAAAGCAGGATCAGTTAGGGTAATGAAGATCACAACATTAGTTTATATAATTTCACAAGTAAATGAAGAGAGAAAAAAACAAAAAAGAGAAAGGGAAGAAACTAGGGGAAATATACTGCTTTTGAGTTCAACTTGTTGATCGATGGGGGTAGCAAATCATTTGTCTCTGCTAAAAACTTTATTGCCATCTGCAACATGATAATGCAAGGTAAACAATTCATGAAATCAACACAAGAAATCTCTACGACTCCTGTCATCAGATATGGCTAGCAGACAAGTAATCTGATCAACCAAAAAGACGGTCAACTTACATCTGTCCAATGCATAAGTGTATTGCCCTCAGTCCTCTTGCTTCCATTGCTTATTTGGTTGGACTCTTCTAACGGAGAGCCCACATTACAACTTCCACTATGATTAAGTTTTAGGCTTTGCTGAGTCCTTACTATTACGTCATTGTCACCCTGATCCCCGTCAAGAGGAATCAAATCAATGTTTCTTCTCTTGCTCCCTGAAAGGCGGTGATTGGTCTTCCTTGAAGAACTCACCAATATGTGGCTTGCTTGATCATTATCATGATTAATATGTCCACTCAAACTGGATGTTGGAGAAGCCCTAACTTTCCTCATGAAGGTCCCATCGTCTTTTGTTTCATTAAAAGGGTCATTCCTGAAGGGACTTGGAAATGGCTTTTCCCTTGCAGAACTCTGAGTTCGTTCATTCTTGAAAGGACTCGGAGTCGACATACAAGAGATGGCAACCTTGGGCTCTTTCTTGCCAGACGATGTTTGGGTTGAAATTATCCTTCTAGGACTGTAGTTTGGAATTCCATTGATGGGACTCTACGATTAAAAAAAAAAAAAAAAAAAAAAAATCGAACAAACTCAATATGAACACTCAAAACATTGAGAGAACAACCAATAGTATAATTAAAGGCAATAAATTATTTGCATCTATTAAAAATTGGTTAAGAAAGATTTCTGTGAGCATTAAATTTCAGTAGAAAGTTGACAGCAGATAAGATAACTTTCAAATGGGAGTTTTTCTCAACTTGAGGCCAGAACAGTAATTGTTTACATAATTAATTTCTTGTATAAATTATTAACAAGGAAAAGGAAAGAGAATATAACCTGCATAATGGATCGTTCACTTGTCCAAGGCTTTTGAAACTGCGGTGAAAAAGCACCAACCTTCGAGCTCTTGGCAGGACTTTCCAACCGAGAATTCAGGATGTTCCCATCTCTTGAAGACAGTTGCAAATTCTTAGATGTTACAAAATTATTCTGCAAATTTGAAACGTTAACTCCATTATCATCCCCATCTACCCAAGATTGACCTTTCAGGAACGGTGAAGCTGACACAGCTCCACTTTTGGATTGCAATGAACTTGAATTGTCAGCAATCTTAGTCAAAGGACTGGTATTGCTTGTATCTGCAGCTGCAGCTTGACCTTGCGTCAAACAAACACTAACATGCTTGACCTGTTGGTCACACTGCTTCAGTTCACCAAAGCTACCAGACGGACATTCAATGTTTCCTAATAACCTTACATCTGGACTTCGCAAAGGAGATGAAACAAGTGTATCATGTATACTACTTGAGTTATTTTGTTCTCTCTCATCGGGTCTAATGTCCGTCACATCATCAATTTTGATACTAGTAGATGACCTCGACAAATGATCTTCAGCAATCAAAATATGTGGCATAAGATCTTTTTTCTCAGTCCAGGTAGCTTGAGCGGGTGAGTTTAATTCTATAGCCGGTTCACTAGGTTGCATATTGGAAAAGTTTTCCATAGCCATATAGCCTGGTGTTTCTCCAGCATCAGTGAAACCTTTCGGTTCTTCACTTTGGCTCAGCCTAGGGAAGTCTTTTGAAGTTTTGACTCCACTGCCACTAGTGCTAAATGAAATTTCAAATTCACCGTTGTTTCCATTCAGTCTAGAAAGTTGTTCTTCTAAACGCACAACAGGAATGTGTATGTATTTGCTTTCAAGATCCTTGCAACGTTCAGGTTGACCACTCAAGTTAACCATAGAAGAATAACTTGATAGTCTGGATTTTAATCTGCTAATTTCTTCCTTAATACTCGAAACACATGGAGAAGGTTCAGGAAGGCTGAACTTAGAAATACTTCTCTGCTTGGACGACAGACCCATACCAAACTTCATGCTTCCTGTACTCAATCTATAATTTGACAGCTTCGAGTTAGGAGTCACAAGAGCAGAAAATGAAGGTGAATTAAAAGTAGCCAAAGATGTTTTCTGTTCAGCAGAAAATGATCTTTTTTGCGGAGATATATTTTTCAGCTTATAGTCAACACTTCTTGGTGTCTCAGGCCTCTTATCAATCAGAAAATCTTCCTTAGCCCACCCATCTGACAAATTTCTTTGTAACAAACCATTGGATTGAAAAACTTCATGGGGTGTGACATTGTTGAGTATACTTTCCTCAACTCCCTGTTTGGCATATTGGTTGCTTCCCTGTGAAAACAAAAGAACAAATATCTTCAACCATACTTGTGCAACACCAACAAAATGTTGAGGATTGTTGGAAGGAGTCCCACGTTGGCTAATTTAGAGAATGATCATGGGTTTATAAGTAAGGAATACAACTCCATTGGTATGAGGCCTTTTGGAGAAGCCCAAGCAAAGCCATGAGAGCTTATGCTCAAAGTGGACAATATCATACCATTATGGAGAGTCGTTATTCCTAACACAGAACACAAGGAAAATTATCAATTACAATGTGAGTCGAGTGATGGATGCATAAAATTGCATCACCGACATAATGTACACAAGAGGTAGTTGTGAGTATGGTGCCAACCATATAAGAGCAGTCTCTGAGCTGTAACTGACAGAATAACATACTCAACCTCAATTGCTAAGCAAAAAGATAAAGTTTAAATTGTGATACCAATCCTTAGATAATAGTAAGGTAAGCCTGCTAAGCAACAAACATCAAAGAAAAATAAGGTACCTTACTAACAGCTTCCATTTCGGTTCTCTCACAAATTTCCATATCATATTTGCGTTGTCCAATCTGATCAACTTCACGAGTCTCAATCTGTTTGGACAATTTTTCATCCACCGAAACAGCATAGAGTTCCCTGCTTCCTTCAGTCAAAAGTGCATCGAAAGAGGGAGATAATCTCCCATAATCGTATTTATTAGAGTTCTCTCCCACGATGCTCATTGCATTAGAATCTTCACTTCTTACCAAATCACCAGATTGCGAAGATGGCAAAATCAGCTTGTCAGCCATCGTTAGTGTCATAAAACTGTCAGAGTTAGTAGGCATGGTGTTCCGGGTCGGTGTTCTCTCTTCAAATGCAGACCGAATAGCCGTAGGAGTTTTGAGCTCCCTCCCCGAGTCTGATTCAGCAAGGCTACGAAAATGCATTGAAAATGCTGTTGAATCCATTGTAACGTCATGATTATCATCGGAGGCAGCAGAATCAGACAACCGCCTGGGTCTAATGAAATTCGCTGCTACAGGTCCAAAAAAGTTGTCTTCTGCAATAGTGAAGTGGATAACTTGTTACAAAGAAGTCCTGACTTGTTCATAAATTGTTACTTCGAAAAAGCAATCTACTGTAGTAGAAATGATATCTTCAAAACCACATTCATCGAAAACTCTCAAATCGTAAAACCCAACAAAAAAAATTGCTAGAAAAAACGAAGAGAGAAAGAAACAGAGAAACATGCCATCATTGGAAGTTGCAGAGCCGGCAGAAATACTCCCCGGCGACGGCGATCCAAGTGGTCTCAGAAACGATTTCCTCTGCCCAAGACCATCATCATCCAAATTAGGCGAAGATTCAAGAGAATCATCGCTATCAACCAAGTTCCTGAAGAACCCTAGGACCTCATTGTCCGGAGGAGCAGCCTCGGGAGTGGCTTGGGGCTCAAGAGGCGTCTCGTAGTCCTCGTCACGCTTAAAGATATGCACCGAAGTGATCTCGACGTCGGCAAAGCTCACGCGTCGGGCCCGCTTCTTCTTGAAGGCCAAACTTCCTTCCTCAGTGGCCGTGTTGGCGGCCTCCTCAGGGTCCTTGGAAGCCATTGGAGGTAATGAAATTACAGAGAACAATGGGTTGGGGAGGTTTCGGAGTTTAGCAGTGAGAGTTCATGAGATTCAGAGCAGTGAACGGAGTTTTGATCGGAATTGGACCGGCGGAGAAGATAGCAGAGGAAGAAGATGGAAGAAAGTAGGGACTAGGGAGTTTGTGCGGGAAAATGAATATATATTTCAAAATGTTTAAATGCAAATAGTTCGACTAGGATTGTTTATTTTATTTTATTTTATTTTTTTTATAAAAACTTATAAATAGGTTATTTTTTATTTTAAAGTTTGAAAATCATTCTATTAAATTCTAATTTATATATATATATAACAAAATTATGCTAGAATTTTGCCCAATGTTTTCAAAATACCCCTATTTTCTTCGACGACAAAAAAAAATAATAAAAATAATAAATAAATAAATCAAAATTAACATATAAATTTATAAGAATTTTATATAGAAATTGGGGAAAGGGGCTGTGGGACTGTTTTTATTTTACCCAAAGGTTTGGATTACCCCGATCATATTTCTCCCGAGATTAAAGAAAAGATGACAATCTGTCTTTCAGAGCTATCATCCCACCAAAAAATATTTTTGTGATATGGCCCGTTTCTGGTCAGAAATATATATTGAAATCACCTTTCTTATTCTTTCCTGAACCCTGTGATAAGAAAGATGTTCACTCCTTAGAATGATATGGCCCGATCCTGGTCAGAAATATATTGAAATCACATTTCCTATTCTCTCCCAAACCCTGTGACTATGACTAAGAAAGATGTTCACTCCTTAGAATGATATGGCCCGTTCCTGGTCAGAAATATATTGAAATCACCTTTCCTATTCTTTCCCGGACCCTGTGACTAAGAAAGATGTTGGTCAGAAATATATTGAAATCACCTTTCCTATTCTTTCCCGGACCCTGTGACTAAGAAAGATGTTCACTCCTTCAAATATACCAAGAACACACTCCTTCAAATATACCAGGAACAGGGAGGATATACCAGGAACAGGGGAGGAAGATAAAATATAGGAGTCAGATTTACCCCAACTATCCCAACTGGAGTTGTAAGATAAGGAACAGGGGAGGAAGATAAAATATAGGAGTCAGATTTACTCCAATTATCCCAAAATATAGGAGGGAGTCAGATTTACCCCAACTATCCCAACTGGAGTTGTAAGATAAAATATAACCAGGAAGAGGGAGGAATCAGATTTATCTATAAGAATAATAACATCCTAATAGTAATTTTTACCGTTTAAGATAATTGCTACCCTTTCAAATCCTAATTTTTACCTAACATTATTTAAAATGTCTAGTTTTATAGTAATTTTAAAATGTTATTAATATGGTAACTTTTGAAAAGACAAATATATTTTTTAAATTTAGAGCAAAGTTTTTATTATTATTATTATTTATTTAGCCTTATTTTGAACATTTGCTTGAATTGAGCTAAGTTGGCCCACTTCTCAAAATTGTAAGATATATATATATATATATATATATATATATTAAAATGATTTGAAGTTTGTAACCTTATAAGTAACCCTATTGCAATCACCTATATAAATAAATAAATAAAAGAAAGAAAATTAAAGATAAGAACGGAAAGGAGTAATACCCGTATTAAAATATTTTTCAAAGTAAATTAAAGAACTACAAGAAATTCATAACCAAGATTCTTAACTAGATTTAAACATTTAATCACTCTATACCAGATGAACCAACTGAGGTTTCCAATGCTAGCAAAAGACCAGACCATCACCCATATAATGCATGCCATGGCTCCTTCACATCTTTTGATTTCTCTTTTGGATTCCAAACAATTCCTTCTCTTGAAAAGCCGAGGGACATGGAGTTTGCTAACAGCTCACCCATTTCACTCAGTATCTGGACAACAAACCCACGAACAATTTGTAAAAAAAAAAAACAACTATACAAACAACTCAACCAACAATCCAACCCCACCGCTAGCAACCCAACCGATGTGGGATCTCACAATCCACCTCCCTTCGAGGCCCAGCGTCCTGGCTGGCACACCGCCTCGTGTCCACCCCCCTTTCGAGCTCAGCCTCCTCGCTGGCATATCGCCTAGTGTTTGACTCTGATATTATTTGTAACCGTTCAAGCCCACTACTAGTAGATATTGTCCTCTTTGGACTTTCCCTTCCAGGGTTCCCCTCAATGTTTTAAAACGCGTAAGCTAGGGAGAGGTTTCCACACCATTATAAAAAATGTTTCGTTGTCCTCCCCAACCGATGTGGGATCTCACAATCCACCCCCTTCAAGGCCAGCGTCCTTGCTGGCACACCGCCTCGTGTCCACCCCCCTTTGGGGCTCAGCCTCCTCGCTGGCATATCGCCTAGTGTCTGACTCTGATACCATTTGTAACAGTTCAAGTCCACTACTAGCAGATATTGTCCTCTTTGGACTTTCCCTTCCGGGGTTTCCCTCGAGGTTTTTAAAACGCGTCTGCTAGGGAGAGGTTTCCACACCCTTATAAAGAATATTTCGTTCTCCTCCCCAACCGATGAGGAAGCATAGAAATTTAAAGGGATTTGAATAGAAACTATTTTCAGCTCAGAATTTGGGTAATATCATGGCTAACTATGTGTAACAAACTACTAGCGATGGGATAAGTACCTGAATCTCTTCTCCTGCAGCTTGATTGGAAAGACTGCGACCTGTTTGTCCAACAACAAAAAAAGCAGGAATGTTCAAGATGCGAATCAAGTGAAACAAACAGGCCAGTTGTTCGCAATAGATCTGTGAAGTCGATGGCAGTTTCTGGACTTTGGCACCCATCGTTCGAGAAATATCTGTTTCTGGACCTACCTCGGTACCGTACAGAAGAACGGTCCGATCACTTTTAGTGTTAGTTTTGCTCTCCCACTTGAGCTTCGAGGATGTAATAACAGATGGGACTACAAGAGTGGGTTTTGATTTTGAAGAAGAGGGTAAACGTTGTCCTGCTATGTGTGAAAGAACTACATCTACAGCACATGCCAAGACTGGAGGTTCGTAGCTTTGTAAGATTAATACTGAAACCTGAAAATTTAAGCAAAAAACAATATGGGACGTGCATGAACTCAGATCAGTCGACAGAAGCAAGTAAAATGTTGTTCCAGAAGATCACATTCTATACTTTTGAAACTTTGAGACCAGATCAATCTGATTCATGGAAAATCTTTGATACAAAGTCTTCTGCAACTTGGTAGATATATGCTCAAGATAAAAGTACATAAAAAATAGCGTTAAAAACCCAACACATTTTTGACACATATCTAACGATAATCCTAAGTTGCAAAACTGAATGGTACGGTACTGTTCTGTTCAATTTCCGACCAAGAATCAATTGATTAATACCTAAACTGTAAAAGTTCAAGCCCACCGCTAGCAGATATTATCCTCTTTGGACTTTACCTTTTGGACTTCCTCTCAAGGTTTTAAAACGTGTCTGCTGGGGAGAGATTTTCACACGCTTAAAAGGAATGCTTCGTTCCCCTCTCCAACCGATGTGGGATCTCACATAAACCAACCTACTCACAACTCATCAGCTTTACCATACCACATTCCAAATGGTAATAAAAGAAAGAAATTCTTCTACCCCCTTAAGAGAGACCTAACTTAGCGTTTAATGTAAACTTTTTCTTTACAAAAGAATGCATCAAATATGCCAAAACAAAATCCATAGGGCAATTAGAGAAGTGAGACTAAAGTTACGAAAGAAAGGGGAGAATTCACACTGAGAGAGAGCAATATAGGTCATAAGTTCAAAAAAACTATCAAAATATTAGCTTTGTCCCTGACAATGCACTGATTTCTTAGGAGATTTTACAACTAGATAGAGCAATATAGGTCATACGTTCATAAAAACTATCAAAATAATAGCTTTGTCCCTGAAAATGCATTGATTTCTTGGGAGAATTTACAACTAGAGAGAGCAATATAGGTCATATGTTAAAAAACTATCAAAATCAGTGGCTTTGTCCTTGAAAAATGCGTTGATTTCTTTCCAACTAAACTGACCAAAGAAAGGCTCTCATGAAATTTATCCAAATGGCTTCCTTCTCTTTACTAAAAGGGTGGCCATTATGATAATCTTCCAAAACGAATTTACAAATGGGCAGGAGATATCAGATGCAGCAAGGTCTCTGCATCCCTCTGACACAGCACACACCAATTTGGCGAAGAGACAAGCCAAGGGGCATTCCTTTGGAGCACATCAGCAGTACACATGCTTCCATGGCTAAGCTTCCATACGAAACTTAGCAGTCCAGGCCCACTACTAGTAGATATTGTCCTCTTTGGACTTTCCCTTTTAGGCTTCCTCTCGAAGTTTTTAAAATTCGTCTGCTAAGGAGAGGTTTCCACACCCTTATAGAGAATGTTACGTTCTCCTCCTCAACCGATGTGGGATCTCATACCTATACTCTTGATTACCAAAAACAATAAAATCCTAATACTTTTTATCAATCCTTCTTTGAGTTCTCATTAAGAAATCACTCCATAATACACAAGTGTAAACTCCATAGCTAAACCAGCTGAAATTCTCTAATAAGAAATTTAGTTGGACAATTTGTTCATAATTTGCTTAACGCTGACATTCTCCATAATACTTCAACCATTTTTCAACAACTACTAACATCATTGGAAACCTAAATAAGTACCTGATAAATTCCCTTATCGTCGAGATGGTGAACGACGCTCCCGGAGGCCTTGTGGTCTTTGATAGCATACTCCTCCAGGGAGAACTCAAAGTCTTCATCACTGTATCAAATCAAACAAAATTTGATCGGTTAGTCGGAAAGTTACTTGAATTCAATGGAGGAAGATAAGGCGAAGGGGAATTGAGCTAACAGCGTTGTAACCGTGAAAGGCGGGTTAGGGCGAAGAGCTCCGACAATGGCTGAGGAGAAACCCTCAGAATCTCTGACGAGAAATATTACTTTCGGAGCTAATTTCATTCTCTTATCTCTGAGCTCCAACTCTGAGATGGTGAATCGCCGGCGAACAAGATCGAATATACAAAACCTTCTGATGCTCTATCGGCTTTTCGAGCTTCTCGTTCTCTGCTTTCATTCACTGCGCTTCTTTCTCAAACGAAGATCATCGAAACGTCGTCGTTTTACATCTTTAAACGTTAAGATTAGTTGAGGGACAAACGATACCAGAAGTCGGTGGGCATGTGACATTCAGATCAAGTACGGACACATGACCCAATATAACATCTGAGTACGAGCGATTCTGAGGATACACTATTTATAACAATAAGGTCTGTAAGTGTGAGATCCCACATCGGTTAGAGAAGAAAACGAAGTATCCCTTGCAAGGGTGTGAAAAAATTAAAATTGTGAAGCTAACGACGATACTTAACGAATCAAAACGGACAATATCTGCTAGCGGTGAGATAGGGCTGTTACAAATGGTATTAGAGTCACCATACAGTGTGAGGCACTGGTCAGAGTAAGGCTAGACCCTCTCCATAGTATGCAATTTAAAACCTCCTGAAGCTCTAAGTCTATAAAGAAAAGCCCAAAAATGATAATATCTACTAGTGGTGGACTTGGGCTGTTACAAATGATATTAGAGCCAGACACGGGACGGTGTGCAAGCGGGGACCCTGGGCTCCCAAAGGAGATGGACTGTGAGATCCCATATCGGTTGGAGAAGGGAATGAAGTATTCCTTATAAGGGTGTGGAAACCTCTCTCTAATAGACACGTTTTAAAACCGTGAGACTGACAGCGATACATAACAGGTCAAATCGGACAATATCGGCTAGCGATGGGCTTGGGCTGTTACAGTAACGACAATCTTCATTTTAAAAATGAGGAGTAAGTTGGATGGTAAAACCTATTTCCAAATTGATCGAGTTGACCCGACAAAATAAAAATCAGTATAATTTTTTAGAAATTATATGATATTTTATGCTTGTTCTAGATATAATATAAAGTACAAAAACAATAATATAGTCTCTCTTTTTTTTTTTAACACATTATTTGTCTCTACTATATGAAAAAAGATTCCATAGCTTTAATAAAATTTCTAAATATAAGATAAAAACATTTTGAATAATGCGCTTATCAACTTCGTATTATAATGCCTAAGGACCACCATTACTAACACTTCGCACGTGTGAGATATTTTTTTTTTAGTAAATTCAATAACTTTTGCACAAAAAAATATAAAATTTATATTAAAAAAAAAAAACTAATGTACCGTAAAAAGTTGATAATATATTGCATTTCCAACACATGGCTGTGACAAAGAGTATTGCGCAAGGTCACAGATCATAACGGATTTTGGTTAACTCCATGTCGAGTCAAGAAACATGGGTGAGATAGGGCTTTGCCAAGGGCCTCGAGCCCCACCCTAATCCACCAAATTAGGTCAACTCTACTTGTTTGTGCAGTTGATCGACCATGCATGCTTTACAAGTTAACACGAGGAATGACATTTTCAAACCATAAATACTACACTAAAACTTTTAAAGACAGCTCTCTTACAAAATATATATATATATATATAGATATATACATATATACATATTGTAATGTGTGACATGTCACGACACAACTATGAAATCCCACATCAATTGCAGAAGGGGAAGGAGTGCCAACGAGGGCGTTGAGCTCCGGGGGTAGATCGTGAGATCTCACATCGATTGGAGAGGGGAACGAAACATTCTTATAAGGGTGTGAAAACCTCTTTCTAGCACACACATTTTAATGAGAGGAAGCCCAGTAGTGAAAACCCGAAAAGGACAATATCTATCAATAGTGAGCTTGAATTATTACAATAATGGTCTGTAGACACACAATAGAAAGACTTCAAATCGCACTGACCTAACTTTTTCGACTTTTAGCTTTAAAATAACACACTGCATACTTTTAAAGTCGACTCGAGAATTCGAGTCGCAAAACGATGCTTCGAGTTAAAAGTTAGAACAAGTTTGATCGAGACATAAAGAGAGATAAAAATGGCAAAAAAGAGAGTGAGATGATGGGATAGAGAGGGTTGTGGTTGAGGGAAGCCATATGCCTTGGCTTGGGCTATACATACTCACTCGCCTCCATAGTCAACTAGTGTGGCACCACTTTTGGACCACACTCTATATATCCAACACATTATTATCAACCATATTCCATCTTTTGATCCTTTCCTTAGTGCCCCTTTAGAATGTTCGGGTTGTAATATTGAGGTGTCATGTCATGATTTGGTAGTCGGTTAAATGAATTACAAATTGAAATTGATGATCAGCCAGTGGTAGAAATGACTAGACAAGTAGAAACGTTTTAAAGTCCGTGAAATCTGACTGATTTGGTATGACATGCTTATTCTATCGGGCATGACCCATCAAGTCATTTCATGTCAGATATTGTCCGCTTTGGTCTATTACGTATTATCGTTTGTCTCGTTGTTTTAAAACGCGTTTACTAGAGAGAGGTTTCCACATCCTTATAAGAAATGTTTCGTTTTCCTCTCCAACTGATATAGGATCATAGTGTCCCCACTGGCACACCGACCCATGTCTATAGCTCTGATACTATTTGTCACCGTCCAAACCCACCACTAGCAGATATGATCCACTTTAGCCCATTACATATCACCGCAACTTCACAGTTCTAAAACGTGTTTACTAGGGAGAGATTTTTACACCCTTAAGGAATGTTTCATTCCTCTCTCTAACTGATGTGGGATCTCACCGATCTTTTTTTCATAATATCCTCTTGGACTCAATCTTTTAAGGGTACGAGCCAATTTACGTGCATACGAAATTATTTTGCAAATGGAAAAGTAAGAAAGTTTTTTTTGGAATAGATCCCGATATCCAAAGTACATGCGATAGGTTGGGTTGGGTGAGTGGCTATCATCTTCTTCCCCACTTGTTATTTAAAAACCTCTGTTCTCTTTCCAAAAAGACTTATTTATTTATTTTTATTTTTATTTTATTTCTTATAATTCAATCCGCTATTAATATTGATTTAAATATAGATGTCGATTGATCATGAACCCTAAATCGATTTTAGGATCTCTCGAACCCTAAATCGGTTTTAAGATCTCTCGAACCCTAAATCGATTTTAGGGTTTTTAGGGTCTTTCGAACCTTAAATCGATTTTAGGATTTAATATCAAAGGAAGAGAGAGAGAATATAGAAGATCGGGAAAGTTTCGTTGAATAGAAAGAGCTGAAATATAGCTTAATAAAATGTATTAACCGTAAAAAAATTAAAAAATTAAAAAAAAAAGATTAAAATACTACACCGACACAAACTAAATATCTTAATCTAATACGAACCTAAATCACATCTTTTAAAATAACCCGCGTCAATAATGAGTCGAATTAATAAAAATTAAGAATTTCAAAGGACGATTTTGTAAAATTAAAAAAGGAGAGATATTTTTCTTTTTTTAATTAATTTATTTTTTCTTTTAAATATGGAAAAGTCAATAATCTACCTAAGAGTATAGCCCAAAAGTCATTTATTTAGTCAACTTTTAATAATGTACGCGGAAAAATTATTATAGGACAAAAAAAAACTATTTATGCACTCATTTTTTTTAATTAATAATTTGACTGATAATTCCGAATAAAATTAAAAAATAATTATATATTGTCATTTAATTCAATAATATTAATTAATATCTTATATTATATTCATATGCCACAAATATATAAAATGGAGTGGATAATGTATAATGGAATAATTAATAAAAAAAAATCAAAAAATTTATATATATTAATAAAAATCGTTGGTATATAATTAATTTAGTTATTTATTAGATCGTATATAATTTATTAAATAAAACATTAATTATCATCTTAATGGTGGATGGTTCGGTCTCTCCACTGTGAGCTCGAAAAATAGTCTATCCTTTTTAAAAGATTTGTCTTTTATTGAGACTCTAGCTTGGCTCTCCCTCATTCGACTGGCCTACCTTTCTAATCCTCCACTGACTGGCTCGCTTTCATAGCAATCTAAAAGTCTGTGCTCGTTGACTAGTTCGCCTCTGTTCGGGAAAAATATTACCTTTTTGACCCTCTAGCGGTCGACTCGCTTCCGCAGCAGTCTAAATGCCTGTGCTCGTTGATCAGTTCGCCTCTGTTTGAGGACAATATTACCTTTTTTATCCTCTAGTGGCTGCCTCGCTTCTGCACTAATCCAAAAATCTGTTCCCGTTGATTAGTTCACCTCTGTTCGAGGAAAATATTATCTTTTTTATTCTCCAGCGGCTGGCTCGCTTCCGCCATCTAAAAGCCTGTGCCCGTTGATCAGTTCACCTCTGTTTGAGGAAAATATTACCTTTTTGATCCTCCAGTGGTCGGCTCGCTTTCACACCAGTCCAAAAGTCTGTGCTTGTTGATCAGTTTGCCTCCACTCGAGGAAAATATTACCTTTTTTATTCTCCAGCAACCGGCTCGCTTCCGCAACAGTCTAAAAGCCTGTGCCCGTTGATTAGTTCACCTCCGCTCGAGAAAAATATTGCCTTTTTGATTCTCCAGCAGCCGGCTTGCTTCCGCAGCAGTCTAAAAAGCCTGTGCCCATTGATCAGTTCGCCTCCGTTCAAGAAAAATATCACCTTTTTGATCCTCCAGTGGCCGGCTCGTTTTTTCATTAGTCCAAAAGCCTGTGCTCATTGATCAATTCACCTCCACTCGGGAAAAATATTACCTTTTTTATCCTCCAACAGTTAGCTCGCTTTCACAGCAGTCTAAGAGCCTGTGCTCATTAATTAGTCCACCTCCGCTCGAGGGAAATATCTCCATTCTTACAACGGTTCTATCAACGAACGCGTCTCTGGGCATTCTATATTACCTTGTTTTCTTGAAGTTAGATCGGTTAACATGTCTTTATCACCATATTACACACAGTTAACCTATCTAGCTTCTCGAGTGTGAACACGAACATATATTATATTTTAACCTAATTTTTTAAGTGCGAGAGTATCTTGTATTCGATTGGAGGAAGACATATAATTAAAGCCAAGAAGGGGGAGAAAAAACCAGAGACAAGACACAAGAACAAACCATGAAACAACCAACACATCCTTCAGCTACTGTCCTCCTTCTTCTTCTCTCTTCTTTGCTGCTCACTCCCACCGCCGCCATTAAAAGGGTTAGTTCATTTTCTTTGCTTTTCTCTCATTTTCTCTCTCAAATTTTCACCCCATTTGCAGTCCTATGTTGTCTACATGGGAGCTCATTCCCACGGCGGTCGGAAACCCGCCGACATCGTCGCCAATTCTCACCGAGACCTCCTCCGACCATATCTCGAGAGGTACGTTTAAAAAAAAAAATCGACTTTATCATTACCCATTAGCCAAATAATAATGTTCGAACTCTTGATCGTGTCGAAATCGATTATTTAACCGTCGATTTATTATCTTTTTAGTGAAAATGAATTCGCCGAAGATGTCATCTTTTACTCGTACACTAGACATATCAATGGCTTTGCAGCAATGTTGGAAGACGAAGTAGCTGCTCGATTAGCTCGTAACTATTCTTTCTCTTTTCGTTCATCGTTAATATCTCAAATTCGAAGATTTAATACGAAATTTAGAGAAAAAATGTAAAATTTTTAATTATAATATCGATCACGTTTTGAGTTGATCGGTGATTTAACATTTTACGTGTTTAAAACACAGAGCACCCGGAAGTGGTGTCGGTTTTTCCGAACCGAGGAAGACGGTTACACACGACACGATCATGGGAGTTCATGGAATTGGAGAACAATCATGGAGTTATAGGTTCAGAATCAATATGGAAGAAGGCAAGGTTTGGAGAAGACACCATTATTGGAAACCTTGATACTGGTTCGTTTTCTCTCTCTAACTTTCTCTCTCTTCTTTAATTAATTAATTATTTATTTATTTATTAAATAATTAATTTTTATTTGAATAATATTTTTTCAAGCCCTTGACTTTTTTTTTTTAATTAATAAAAACAAGATCTGTTTATTAGAGAATCAAACGACGTAGTTTTGATTAGTTTAATATTTTTTATTTTTTGGAGAACTAAAAATATATTTTAATGGATCTGTGTTCAGTCTGTTTGACTCTCTTATCTGCAACCCCAATGGTTGATTTTTTAATCCATTTTTAATTAATTTATAAATAAATAAATTATTTTTATATTTTAAATAAATTAAATTAATAAAAATATACTTGAAATTTGAAGAAGCTCGAGAACGAGCATGAAAGATAGAATAAGAGTAGAAAAAAAATAAAAACGTCGAATGCGATGGAGGAAGAAAAGTAAGAGAATGTAAATTCCAACGAACGGAAAATTGGGCAAAAATAAAGCGAAAGACTTTAATCTGTCAAGACAACGATAGTAACCTCGAGACGATAATTAAGTCTCCAATGATAGTTGATGATGTTAAAAACCTCAAAACCGACATTGAAAGCAGGTCTATATAATAATTTTAAGAGTGTTAAAAAATATTTATAAAATAAAAAGAATAAATATTTTACTAAAAAATTATTGAAAGTATCCGGGTTAAATTTAATTTTTTTAAAAATATAGAGACTAAAATAAAATATATTTTAAAACGAGTAATAATAACTTATTTATTGTTAGACCCGTGATTGATATAATTGGACTAAGGGGTGTTTTGGTCATTTTGGGCATGGAATTTCAACAGGGGTATGGCCGGAATCAAAGAGCTTTATGGATTACGATGATTTGGGACCAATTCCCCAAAGGTGGAGAGGAATATGCCAAAACCAAAACGATCCTTCTTTCCATTGCAATAGGTACTTTCTCTTTCCCTCTCTTCATTTTTTTAATTTTTAATTTAAATAGCGGAGTAGAGATTCCGACCTACATCCCGAGCGACGTTCATATTATTAATATCTTAGCTTTTATATTTTATCTTATTTAGAGTTCAAAGTCGAGTATATTAGAATTTTCGATTCTAATAATTTTTAATCCCATTGTCCATTTAAAAAAAAAAAAAAACCTAGAACTAAATATAAATCTCGATATGGAGATCAGATATGTACCTAACGCTCTATTTACAGAACTTTCTCTCTACTTATATCACAGTTCTCGGGACTTTAAAAAAAGCAAATTCTAATTATAAATTAATTCCTCAATACAAAACCTACCAACACCCGAACACGAGCGTAACTTAGCAATAAAGAAGTCTACCCGTTTTTTTCAAAGGTAAAAGTTTGTCTAGAATTAGTTTAAGTAGGACCTACCAATATCGAGACGAAATTGGGAATATTCAAATCGACTTTAGAAAAGATATAGTCGAGTATATCTTCTTTTCAATTATGCCCATAAGAATAATATTTTTATTTTTTATTCTCTCTTCCCTTTTTACTTTTTATCTATATATATATATATAATATTTATTTTCAATCTAAAATATTAATTTTATATATAAAATTATTGTGGGGTCAGTTAGCGAACAAACTCGACCAAACACAGTTCAAACTCGCTTGAGTTAGTTCGATTTTTAAAAAATTTAAATCATCACGATTTTAAAATGGGTTCAACGTCCTCGTTAACACACCAATCAGTATCTAGTTTTGGTATCACTTAACAGCTCACTGCTAATAGTGATACAGTATTAGTTTTGGTATCACTTAACAGCTCATTGCTAATAGTGATATTGTCTGCTTTTGTTCGTTGCATATGGCTGTCCGCCTCAAACGATTTGAATTATTTCATAGTTCATGCGCATGCACTTTCTTGATATTCTCTGAAATTTCTGTAAATTTGGTGGTAATTTAATCTCAAGGAAACTAATCGGAGCAAGATACTTCAACAAAGGCTACAAATCCGTTGTCGGTCATCTAAATTCTTCGTTCAATTCGCCGAGGGATAATGAAGGGCATGGTTCTCATACCTTATCGACGGCGGGCGGTAACTTCGTCGCCGGAGCTAGTGTTTTCGGCTTGGGAAAGGGCATTGCCAAGGGCGGATCGCCTAGGGCTCGGGTGGCCGCTTACAAGGTCTGCTGGCCTCCAGCGGCTGGGAATGAGTGCTTCGATGCCGATATATTGGCGGCGTTTGATGTGGCGATCCACGATGGCGTCGATGTGTTGTCGGTGTCGCTTGGAGGAGATCCGAATCCGTTGTTTAACGATAGTGTTGCGATTGGATCATTCCACGCCGTGAAGCACGGGATTGTGGTGATTTGCTCTGCCGGAAATTCGGGACCGACAGCCGGTTCCGTGACGAATATTGCGCCCTGGCAGATCACCGTTGGAGCCAGCACCATGGACAGGAAGTTCCCTAGTCGCGTCGTTCTTGGGAACAAGAAGCAGATTGAGGTTAGTGCAACTTGTTCTTGAAATTATGTAGAGAGGAAATGAAGTTTGATGCAACATTTATGCTATGAAAGGAATTTCAAACCACAACAGATTTGAAACATAGGTTAAATTACAAAATCTTTTGTGCATAAACTTGAATTTTATACCTAACCAATCGTTAAACTTTCAATTTCATGAACTTCAAAAGTTGTCAAACAAGCCAATGATCGATTATAAGAATTATATGTTAGGAATCACGACTCTCTGCAATGATATGATATTGTCTACTTTGAGCATAACTTATTGTGTTTGGCTTTGGTTTCCTCAAAAAGGACTCATACCACGGAGATGTATTCCTTCCTTATAAACTCATGATCATCCCCGTTGACTACTTTGAGCATAACTTCTTGTGGCTTTGGCTTTGGTTTCCTCAAAAGGACTCATACCACGGAGATGTATTCCTTCCTTATAAACTCATGATCATCCCCTTGATTAGTCAACTTGGGACTCCCTCCCAACAATCCTCCCCTTGATCGAAGTACACCATAGAGTCTCCCCTGAGATCTATGGAGCCCTCGAACAGCCTCCCCTTAATTGAGGCTCGACTCCTTTCTCTGGAGCCCTCGAACAAAGTACACCCTTTGTTCAACACTTGAGTCACTTTTTACTACACCTTTGAGGGTCCCAACTTCTTTGTTCGACATTTAAGGATTTTGTTGACAGGACTAAGTTAAGGGCATGACTCTGATACCATGTTAGGAATCACGACTCGCCATAATGGTATGATGTTGTCCACTTTGAGCATAAGCTCTCAAAAGACCTCATATCAATGGAGATAGTATTCCTTACTTATAAATCCATGATCATTCCCTCCCAACAATCCTCAACCGTATAAGGACTTCCATAAAATCGAAAGTTTAGGATCTACTTGATACAAACTTGAAAGTTTATCAATGGTGCAATTTGTCTAACGAAGAACACAATGTTTTGTAGGGCGAAAGCCTAACCCCTGAAGGTTTGCCAAGCAGGAAGTTCTATCCACTCATGAGTGCTGCAGATGTTAGATTGGCCAATGCATCAGCTCATGAAGCGTAAGAACATAGAACAATAATTTTCTGCTCTGTCTTAGCTATTGAAATTACCTTAGAATTGTTGTGTTTAGGGTCTTTTTAGATTGAATTTCTAAGTGTTCATAGTAATTGGCTCTGATTTATTGAACATTTCAGTCAATTGTGTAAAGCTGGTACGCTTGATCCTAAGAAGGCGAAGGGAAAGATCCTTGTCTGCCTTCGTGGTGATAATGCAAGAGTGGACAAGGGCGAGCAAGCAATGTTGGCTGGTGCTGTGGGTATGATTCTCGCCAACAATGAGCTCAGTGGGAATGAAATCCTTGCTGACCCACATGTTCTTCCAGCCTCGCACATCAACTTCACTGATGGCGTTGCAGTTTTTGCATACATCAATTCGACCAAGTAAGTTGCTTCTATAACAGTAACAAGCATGTTTAGATTAACTTTCTAAATGCTTAAAAACATTTTCAAACATTTGGAATGTCAATCCAAACCGGTCCTAAATTAAGCACAACGGCAAACAACATTTGAGTTGTTTGGACCGTATGACTGTCCTGTATCACAATCGCTCTTTTCTTGACAACGGACTTTGCGATTGTGCAACACTCACTCCCAACACCAAGTGAGTCAAGCCAATTTGTATTCGTGTCGCCTACGGCTGGGTAATGTATGCTTGAGCCTTTGGCCCCATTTGAGAACAAGGTTTTAGAAAACGGGGATAGAGAGATTTTTGAAAGCGAGTTTGAAAGTAAGAAAGAGAGAAGATTTTAAAAGCAACGTTATATAGCTATAAGCAAAAGGCAACACAACGGCTTAATAACATATAACTTTTTGGATAGGAAGAATTTGACAACTAGTCGCATCCCCTTATAATACATTTTGAGGCGATTTAGATCTGGCAGGCCTAGACGTGGTTCCGCCGAACGGTCATACAAAATCAGGGGGAGGAGTTGACAACTAGTCACACCCTCCCTATAGTACAAATGGCCTAGACATGATTTCGCCGAGTAGTCGTACAAATAGGAAATACAATAGTAAGGCAATACAACATGAAATTAAGTAAAGGGTTCGGCATGACATGGACATGTGGCTACAAGCAACACACCCTAAACGAACCTGACCGTGACACCCTGCACATGGTCTATTATGTACATCACCATAAAGTAATTGAAACCTTTAAATTGTGAACAGGTTCCCTCAGGCTTACATCACAGGAGCTACAACTCAATTAGGTATAAGGCCAGCTCCATTTATGGCAGCATTTTCATCAGTTGGACCAAGCACTATTACTCCAGAGATCTTAAAGGTTGTCTTTTAGGCTCCATTTGATACTCATTTAGTTCATAAAATACGTGTCTGGTTTCTCACACTTCTTTATAATGGTATTCATCCAAATAGAAACTTATTGTTTATAAACTTAATTTTTTAAGTCAAATGGATATCAAACGGGGCTATAATGATTGTTGGGTGATTTTTGTGTGTGCAGCCTGATGTTACAGCACCTGGGCTGAGTGTTATAGCTGCTTATACTGGAGCAGAAGGACCTACCAATCAAGAATATGATAAGCGTAGGGTTGCTTTTAACTCGGTATCAGGAACTTCCATGTCATGCCCTCATGTTTCTGGTATAGCGGGTCTCCTTAGAACTCTTTACCCTCACTGGAGTCCTGCCGCTATTAAATCTGCAATCATGACCACGGGTAAAACAATTCAACGCCCTCGGTATTTTCTTTGCCACGAATCTTTGAAAACAAATAATCGGTCCTTATGTTTCGACTATATTTTCCATGTTCTTATATTCGTTACTCTGAGTTTAGTTTCCATTTGGTCCTAACGTTTCAAAAAGTTACATTTTTACCATAATTTTTTAGTTTAGTTTCCGTTTAGTCATAGATTTCAAAATATTGCATCTTTTTTATCCTCGAGTTTTGAGTTTAGTTTCCATTTGGGTCCTAAGTTTCTAGATTTGACACTTTTACCTCAAGTTTGTACTAATTCTCATTCTTGGTCATTAGTGTTAGCTTTGATTAAAAGTGAGCATTGGTGAAAACTCACGAACACTGCCCTAAGTTTCTAGATTTGACACTTTTACTTCGAGTTTGTACTAATTCTCGTTTTTTTGGTCATTGGTGTTAGCTTTGGTTAAAAGTGAGCATTGGTGAAAGCTCACGAGCTGAGGGTAAAAATGTAATATTTTGAAAATTTAAGGACCAAATGGAAACTAAACGGACAAGTTAGAAGTAAAAGTGTGACATTTTAGCGTGTTTCTTATTAGCTTCTATTTTTCACAGCAAGCACCTTAGACAACAACTTCAAGCCGCTCCTCAATGCTTCCTACTCTGTGGCCACGCCATTCAACTATGGAGCAGGACACATCCATCCAAATAGAGCTACAGATCCTGGCTTGGTCTATGACATAACGGTTAATGAATATCTGTCATTTCTATGTGCCTTAGGATACAACAAGGCTCAACTATCACAGTTCTCCAATGGCCCCTTCAATTGCTCGGAGCCTATTAGTCTTACAAATCTCAACTATCCTTCAATCACTGTCCCTAACCTCTCGAGATCGATCACAATTACTCGAAGACTCAAGAACGTCGGTTCTCCCGGAACGTACAAAGCCGAGATAAGAAAACCAGCTGGGATATCGGTTTCGGTTAAGCCAAAGAAGTTGAGCTTCACAAGATTAGGTGAAGAGCTGAGCTTCAAAGTTTTCATGAAAGTCAAGGAAGGGAATGTAGGAAGGAAGAAGAATTATGTATATGGTGATTTGATATGGTCTGATGGTAAGCACCATGTAAGAAGCCCTATTGTGGTAATGGCAGTCTAGTCGAAAGCTAAAGAAAGTCGATTCAAACACGTCCACGATTCAATTCGTTGGCTTAGTTTCTTTATTTTAGCTCGACACCTCGACTTGTAGACGATAACTTTAGCTTGAGTCCTCTTTCCGCTCTTTTGGGTTGTTTGGCTCATGCTCGACCTTCGTCTTTTGTAATAATGATTGATACAGTGAGGGAAAACAACTGGGACATTTGTATGCTTCTAATCAATTTGAAACAGGGAGACCAATAAGTTTGAGAGAAAGAATAAATAGGTTCAGGCAATGGAGACCAATAGGTGAATGAGCGAAGCCGAGAAGAAAAAGTCATGCCCTATTGACTGGCTCATCTTTGAATCATGTCTTGCTACGACTTATACATGATTGAGCCATGACGGTTTTGGTGATATTTTTCGTGAAGAAGTTTCATGGGTCGTGTCAAAGCCAAATTTGTCGGTACAAATTGCATTTAAAAATTTAAACAAAATAATAGTAATTTAACTTTTAATTAATTAAGATGTGAATGCGTACACTTAGAGTTTTTGGAAGCATGTAAAATAAGCCTCCTCGAGATTGGTAAAGGCACAAACCAAATATTTGGAGGGTAGCAGGGAAATAATCAGGTGTGCGTCAGTGTACGGAAACGATATGGTCATCACTTCAAGTTCAACGGCGTTCCTGATCCTTGGGCCCACCTAAACTATGTTTTCGAATTTTAAAATTTTCATAAAAGGAAATTGACGGTGCTAATTTAATCATAATTTAATATAATTTTTTTTTTATTAATTTATGAGGTGCAGTGTACCTTCAGAATGTGTGTGGAATAATTTATTGTGCTTCAATTTTCATCTTAAAATGTATTTTCGAATTATTTATTTTGCTTTAATATTACATTTCCTTTTTTAGTTTAGTAATTAATTTTTCTATTTTATGGAAAATAACATTTATTTTTATTTTAGCTCGGTTTGGACATTTTCGTGTTGAATTCGGGCTAATTTATTTATTAAGGGTTACTCGAGACCAAAATTTGGTTCGAACCTCCACTTATAATTTATGGTTGAGTTGGGTTCATTATTTAATAAGAGTTACTCGAGTCGAATAATTTGGTCCGATCCTCACCCTAATGATAAATGGTTGAGCTGGGTTTGTTATTTAATGAAGGGTACTCGGTAGAATAATTTGGTTCAATCCTCGGCCTAATGATTTGGTTCGATCCTCAACCTGATAATTTATGGTTCAGGTGAGTTCATTATTGAACAAGGGTTGCTCGAATTACAATCGAACAATTAGGTTCGGTCGGATGCATCTTGATGGCAGCGGACTTGCGATTGTGCGGCACTTACTTTCCAACAACAAGTGAGCTAAGTCAATTCGTTCTTACGTTGCCTACGGCCAAGCTAGATATGCTCGAGCCTCTGGCCTCGGTTTAAGAAGAAAGTTTTAGAAAACGAGGGCAGAGAGAGATTTTTTAGAGAGACGTAATATGGAAGAAAGAGAGTAACAACAAGAGCTCACACTGGGGTAGGAGTCGGGTTAGAGCTAGTTTATGGTTGACACGTGGAATATTAGTTTAATTTAATTTAATTAAAAAATATTAGAATGAAACCGTTCCCAAAAAATCTGAAAAAGGAAGAGTCCATGTGACTTATGGATAGATCCGTGAATCCACGTCCACTCAAATCTCATAAAATTAGAAATAATATTAATTTCCTTTTAATTTTATTGGGGAACCGCTCGAATTTTCTTTTTCCCCATATTGCCCCTATCAGGACCACGTTCTGCGTCTAGAAAACCGAGGGTAAACGACGTAATAAAGTGGAAATATGAAGGGTAAAATCGACACTGAGACCACATCAAATATCAGTGGCAAAGCGGTTCCCTCATTCGGCAGTTGAGCTGCGAGCTAATCTCTAGTTTTTTGTTTTTCCCGGCCACTGTCTGATCGGTGAAGAAACCGGATTTCGCTTTGTGAATTTGGATTGATTCTCCAATGGCGTCTTCTATTGCTGCCGGTGGAGTTCTCAGAGTTTCGACGACGTCGGGGTCTTCGTCGTCGAACGGCGGTTCTAACCGTGTAAGGGGAAGCAGTGTTCGAAGCCTCTCGTTCGGTGCGTCTCTCATTTCTGGTGACAAGATTGATTTTAGAGCTTCTGCTTTGGGATCACGACGTTTTTCTGGTGGTAGAGCGGCTCCTTTGATCGTCTCTCCGAAAGCGGTTTCTGATTCCAAGAACTCTCAGACTTGCCTCGATCCCGATGCTAGCCGGGTTGGTATTCTTGTTTCTTTGTGTTGTTCTCTGAATGCGTTAATTGATTGGAATCGAATAGTTTTATTGCCTATTGTACTTGATGCGTTCGCGGAGTTTATTTCGTTTGATTTCCTGTATTGAGCCGCTGCGATTTGTTTTTCGAATGGATGGTGATTTAATGGCGTCTGTTATCTGTTTTTGTGTGGTTAGAGTGTGCTTGGGATTATTCTGGGAGGTGGTGCTGGAACGCGGCTCTATCCGCTCACTAAGAAGCGGGCGAAGCCTGCTGTTCCTCTTGGAGCAAACTACAGGCTGATTGACATTCCTGTTAGCAATTGTCTCAACAGCAACATTTCCAAGATTTATGTCCTAACGCAATTCAATTCTGCGTCTCTTAATCGTCATCTTTCCCGAGCTTATGCGAGTAACATGGGTGGTTACAAGAATGAAGGATTCGTTGAGGTTCTTGCGGCCCAGCAGAGTCCGGAGAATCCAAATTGGTTCCAGGTGATGGAATTAAAATTAGGTTTATTCTTTCATAATTCATGCGAAAATTGGAATCACTGAAACCTTCCATTTTGTTCAGAACATTGATCTTGTGATATACTCTGTCTTAACACTTCCAATTTCCTAATGCATTTTCTTGAAGTTTGTCTTGATCTGATATACTCCGTCTTATCTCATAAATGTTTGGCATTGAAACCTGCAGGGAACAGCTGATGCGGTTAGGCAGTATTTGTGGCTATTTGAAGAACACAATGTTTTGGAGTATCTAGTTCTTGCTGGCGATCATTTGTACCGAATGGATTACGAGAGATTTATTCAAGCACACAGGGAGACTGATGCAGATATCACTGTAGCTGCACTTCCCATGGATGAAAGCCGTGCTACTGCATTTGGTCTGATGAAAATTGATGAAGAGGGACGGATAATTGAGTTTGCAGAGAAACCAAAAGGAGACCAATTGAAAGCGATGCAGGTGAATCCAAACTCCAATAATTTTTATCATAATAAACTGTTCTCCTATGTCTTGATTCATAAGATGTTCTTGTTAGATGGGTTAGTCTAAAGCAGAAAAAAAAAAATCCTGTTTTCTTTCTTACAGGTTGATACTACTATTTTGGGTCTTGATGATGAGAGAGCGAAAGAGATGCCTTTCATAGCTAGCATGGGTATTTACGTTATCAGTAAGGATGTGATGCTGAATCTTCTAAGAGAAAAATTTCCCGGAGCAAATGATTTTGGGAGTGAAGTTATTCCTGGTGCAACTTCCATTGGAATGAGGGTATGGATATAATGATTTTATGCACCATAAATATAGGTCATATCTACATTGATGAAAGTATTGTCCAAATATATCATAGAATTCGTTAGTGGAAAGTACCAAACAACGGTGGCCTTGACAATCGAGTTGTCTGATGCAAACTCTAGCCAATACATGTGTAAGATCTTACATCGGTAGGGTGTGAAAAAAACCTTTCCCTAGTAACATGTTTTCCCTAGATCTTATATCGGCTAGTGGTGAGCTTGAGCTGTTACAAATATTTTCTGCTTCGATTAAAGAAAATAATAGAAATTAAAAGAAAAAAAGGCATAGTAGTAGATGAATGAGTGCTGATCTTGAACTCATGTCACATTTGATTACTCTTGGTTTGCTGGAGAACGATGGCTTCAGAGCTCGTAAGGGCTGCGATTTCTATATTAAAGATGTTGATTTGACTTTGTAGGTGCAAGCTTACTTGTACGATGGCTACTGGGAAGATATTGGTACCATTGAAGCCTTTTACAATGCAAATCTGGGGATCACAAAGAAGCCAGTACCAGATTTTAGGTAATATTTGATTAGATTGGACTCGTTTTCTCCCATCTTTTACCAATGAATTGTTAAGTTATCATGTGTTTATTTGATACACGAAACTCCCAATTGCAGCTTCTATGATCGTTCGTCTCCAATCTACACCCAACCTCGGTACTTGCCGCCATCGAAAATGCTCGATGCTGATATCACTGACAGTGTTATTGGTGAGGGCTGTGTCATAAAGGTAACTTCTTTACGAGCAAAGTAGCTCTTTGCTATGCTAAGATGGTGTTGTTACCTTGTCTCGACTGCATTATTCCTTCCCCTTTCCATTGTTGAAATAACCCCTTTTTTATTTCTCCTCAGAACTGCAAGATTCATCATTCTGTCGTTGGCCTCCGATCTTGCATATCCGAAGGTGCAATCATAGAAGACACGTTATTGATGGGTGCAGATTACTATGAGGTCTGTAGCTAATAATAACCTTGTTCATCATGAGTTTATAGCTTTGAGCTGTCTTCAAAGTACTTTTAGATACTTAAACATCGAGAAAATGCTGAAAAACTACCTTTAATTGTTAATGTTACCATTGGAAACTAACGTAAAGCTATATCTTAGAATAGAGAGCCATTCCAAATGACTTGTAGTTGCAGTGTTCTGTCTCACTCCTTGGTTGAGGAGGAGATAAATTGAGGGGTGTAGAGCATATACTGATTTGTTGTTTCCTTGTGGTGGTGCTCCTCAGACGGACGCCGACCGTAGGTTATTGGCGGCAAAGGGCAGTGTACCAATTGGCATTGGCAGAAACTCCCACATCAAGAGAGCTATCATTGACAAAAATGCTCGCATCGGGGAAAATGTCAAGGTTTGTCATGTCAACTTTTGTTTGCTTTCATTTCATCTTTTACATTTATGTTATTATATCTTATCATGCATTTTCGGGGTGGGGTCGATTTCCATTATCTTTTTACTCTCAATCAAATCCACTCCTTCCATTTAGAAGGAACAAAGACAAATAGACAAGAAATGAGTTCTTCAGAGCTTTTTTTTTCCTCTCTCTCTCTCTTAAAGTAGTTTTGACGGTGGGAATAAATCTGTTTCAAATCAGCTTCACATGGCCGCACACGTTTGGTTTTTTTTTTTTTTTTTTTTTTTAATCTATATATTAAAAATTATTGTATGAACTTTTAGTTATGTGTCTAATAATTCTCCATCTTTACGCTAAGTATGTTTTTTTTCTTTCACAACACCAAACACTTAAACTTGCCTAAACCTACTTGAAATCAACTGAGTTTGATAATATAACCACCACGGCCATGCAAAGTGTTGTTTAGATTTAGAGATATAACCCGTTAAACACACGAAATTTGTAAATTTCAAAGATTAGTAGTATTTATGGAGAACTTTTTAAAGTATGGAGACTAAATACACATATGGTGTGTCGATGAGTTGGTTATGAATGAATTGTGATATAATTGTCTCGATATCTGGTTGAGTGTCGATGAGTTGGGTATGAATGAATTGTGATACAATTGTCTCGACATCTAGTTGTGTGTCGATGAATTGGATAGAAATGAATTGAGATATAATTTTTTAACTGGCCGATTGATATTCATCGCAGATCGTGAACGGAGACGGCGTGCAAGAAGCAGCAAGGGAGACAGACGGGTACTTCATAAAGAGTGGGATCGTGACAGTAATCAAGGATGCTTTGATTCCCAGTGGCACTGTTATCTAAAGAGAGAACAGAACAGAGCAGACATGTTTTTCATTGAACTGGTGCCTCTCTCTCTCTCTCTCTATCTCTCAGTCTCTTCCTCAGTTTTGGTTACCGTTCCATTTGGTAGTAAATGCAGAGTTTAGGGAAGAGAATCCCCACTCCACAGTCCCAACCATTAGGCACTGTTCTACTTTTAACTTATGCTGTAAATGTTCCTCCCCTCTTCTTCTGCACTCCATCATTTCATTACCTTCCTTCTTTCTCTTCATTTCCCCCCATTGTACCCCATTTCCTTCAAAATAATCACCTATTAAGAACAATAACAGCTCACTTTTTGAATATCATTCTTTCGAAGTTTTCTTATCGATCATCGTTCATTTATGTCTATTCTATCGCATTTAATAAGTAAATATATCTATGAGCTTTTTATCTTAAAAATGGACTAAAACTTGAAAATGGTTAAAAATGTAAACCTTTTTAATAAATAAATGAATTTAATTTTATAATAGATAATTAGAAATAAAAAAATAAAATCAAGTTTAGGACTCATTAAATACTTCTTCATTAGACTAAAAGAACGTCTAAGTTATTCCATAATAACTTACCATAATTTATAATGATATGATAGGCTAACAATCTCGAGATAACACAAACTAAGAAATTGATAAGTATATAAATAAAACGTCAAAACAACTCCGACGTACTTTTCTCCCACAAGAGAGTTGGCATCATTGGCCCTGCATAATCAAACAAAACCAACCTAAAAAATCAATCTAAACGCTTTAAGAACTTTACGAAAGATCTGAGCATGTTTGAAATGACTTCTTAAATTTTTAAAAAAGTGTTTTTAAGCACTTAAAAGTCGTTCTACGCTAACACTAAAGAGTACACAAAACTAATTGATGAAGAGATTATGTTTCATTTAATTCTCGACTTTTGAAATATTTACTTCGGTTCTTGCACCTTTAACTTTTGCCTATTCTAATCTTACTTTTGAAACGCATATTATTGTATAAAAAAAATTCATGTTCCAATTTTGCAAGCAAAGACAGAGGATAGATGTTTTATAAGTGCAAGAACCGAAGTAATAGATGTGTTCATACTTTGAGCACATATAAGAAAAGTTAGCAACCCGCCGCTTACAAAGAGGACATGACCCAAAAGAAAAATTGAAACATAATAACACATCCATTAACTTGCTATAGACATTATAGAAGTTACCTTTTCGTAAGACTATTTGGCTAGAATGTTTCTCCATTTATCTTTTAGGTCCACCGGGGTACGAGTGTTATCGAATACGTGATGACCGAATTCCAAAATTTTCTTCCAAGGAACATTTTTACTGTCTGTAGAAGAGAATCTATGAACTCCTTCCTGAAAAAAGTAGTTTTAGTTAGCATAAGGAAGAAACAAATAATGATTAGAAAAAAACGTTTAGTATTTGGTCATCTCTTCTCATGACCAATATGAGCTACTTTCATTGTCCTTTGACCTTAGTAGGATTCAAAAATGAGACAAGATGCATAATCAAGGGCATCTTTCGATGCAGATTCGGAAGAGAGTTCGTAGATATTAGTAAACGACATGAATGAATTGAGAGCACGGAGCAGCTTGAACTTGAAAATTCTTTTAATGCAAGAGAAATCGTCAGAAAACTTTTCTACATGGTAGATCATGTCAACCAGCTTTGCTAACATTCAGATGAGAACTTAGTTTTCCATTCTAAGAATCATGCCAGGTGCGTTCAAATATTTATCTTCCCCTTCTGCATGATCTAATCATTTTGGGGCTGAGATTTAATAATAAAAAATAAATAAAAACAAGAACAACTGGATCACACATAACGGTTGATTCTAGTCTGAAAGATGAAATCTAACTTGAGATCCCACATCGGTTGGGGAGGAGAACGAAACACCTTTTATAAGGGCGTATAAACCTCTCCCTAGCAAATTCGTTTTAAAAACCTTGAAGGAAAGCCCAAAGAATACAATATCTGCTAGCGGTGGGCCTGAGCCGTTACAAATGGTATTAGAGCCAGACACTGGACGATGTGTCAGCGAGTAGGCTGTTCCCCAAAGGGGGGGTAGACACAAGGTAGTGTGCCAATAAGGACACTGGCCCGAAGGGGGATAGACACGAGGTAGTGTGCCAGAAAGAACACTGGGCCCCGAAGGGAGGTGAATTTGGTGGGGGTCCAACATCGATTGGAGAAAGGAATGAGTGCCAGCGAGGACGCTGGACCCTGAAAGAGGGTGGATTGTAAGATCCCACATTGGTTGGGGAGGAGAACGAAAAGGGTGTGGAAACCTCTCCCTAGAAGATGTGTTTTAAAAACCTTGAAGGGAAGCCCAGGAGGGAAGGCCCAAAGAGGACAATATCTGCTAGCGGTGGGCTTGGGCCGTTACATCTAATAACGATTAAAGATGCTAAAAGTCCAAAACATCTTAATTAATCAACTGATGAATTGGTACCTTCAACATTTCCTCCTCTTCAGTGGACCAACGCATTCTCTTACGCTTCCCGCCATGAAAATCAAAGCTTTTGCTGCAAATCAGAAAATGATAGTTAGTTGTAATTACTTTTATAATCAGAAACTGCTGAAAAACACCTGCAATGCACTGCAATCCAGTAATGTAGAAATTGAATGTTAGCCTATAAACAGACTTACAATTGATTACGAGAGGCTGGTTGCATCCTTAAATTCCTGGATGCAGAAGCTTTCTCAATTTTGGTAGCATGATCTTTCCCAGGACTTGAAGTTTGTAAACGCAACGACTTTCTCGGAGAATTAAATTTCTGTCGGTTTGATCTTCTGTTAGCTTTGATTTTAAAGCGTTTTTTCTTCATGATCGTTTCATCCTTCAAATCGTTATTTCCAGATGCAAGACCGGTATCTTCAAACATCCCTTCGTTGTTGGGATGGATTTGTTCTCCACCATCATCTTTGTCTTGTTCTTGAGGTTCTTGAGCAGTCTCCCCATCACGATATGCACTAGTAGTTGCTGGTTGACCTCGATCCTTCGCAATTTCATCATCCTGAAGGTTATCGGTTGACCTTAAGTTTTCTTCGTCCATCATTTCCCCATCTTCATCTTCTAAACTTTCTACCTGATGTGTTCCTAATGTGTCAGCCTCACGAGTTTCCTCTTCATTCATCGAATCCTCACACGGCTGAACTTCAGGAGTTGAATAAACGCCCTTGCTAATATTAGACACAATAGGACCATCATGATTTTCGCCAATAACCCCCACCGTCGACGTTGCTTGAACATCTCTTGCTATTCTCACATGGTCTTCCCTTTCATTACTCTGATTTTGCCCGACCTGCGTATCCTGATCTCGTGAGCTATCGTTGCCCCAACGACTTCCATGATTAGGCTGGTTCGCATCCACTCCACGAGTTGAAACATTAGATGCCTTCTTCTTACCTGCCTCTCCTATCTGCAGCAAATTGCCACCACCAACCATCCTGGTATCAACGAAATTAGACAACGCTCTCTTCGCCACCATAGCATTTCTCCTCGATTCGTTTACACGAACCAAAGCTCTTTTATATGAACAATAAGGACAATAGAAGCGCCCTTCTTCATCGAACGAAGGTTCACATGACATACAGAGCTCATGAAGAGCAATTGGACATCCAATTTCAGTACAGACCAATAGATCACCACTCTTGTCGCATCTAATACAAGTGTCTTTCTGAAAGCAATCTATATTATCCAACACATCATTAGTTTCATTCCTCGATGCCTCATGAACAGTGTTGTCTTCTGCATTCAGCACATCCTTACAAGATAAAAATCCATCATTCGGAGTGTTGCCTTCTGCATTCGGCGCATCCTGACCAGATACAAATCCATCGTTTTTTCAGCAAACATTCTCTTCCCTTTCTTCGAATTTGTATTAGGAAAAATCAAGTTAACACTAAAGATTAGGTCTATCAAACATTTGCTCAGCAAAAATCCAAGCGAGTAACAACGACGTCCTCGTGGATCACAGTTCAGTTTCAGTCGCGAAGAGCAACGGAACAATGAAACGATTTGCTTTGCGAGAAGAAAAAGAAAACGGCTCCATAGCTAAAAACAAAGAGAAATGAATACGAACCTGGTCAGAGAAGGAGGGAGACGCCACAGGTGGCGGAGTAGAAGTGGCGGAACGCCGGGAAAGCCTGGACTTCCCGCCACGGCGACTCTTGGTCCTCACCGTCTTCCGGCACATTTACGAACCCTAATCTTTCAGAATCTTGAGTGCTCAATCAACACAACGAATGAGAACGACTGAATTTCTTCCCCAATTCGAGATGAAGAACAATTCCGTTTTCCCTCGAAAAATTGTTCTTTATGCAGACAATGAAGGTGACAATCTCGATTCGAAACCATTTTAATTTTGTACTAAAAATACCATTTTTATTTCGAACGCAAATTAATCGTTAGAACAATTTTAATAATTCTTTTTTTTATAAAATAAACTATTAATAATGAACGCAAAAGGTCAATTTTGGTTGAGTTTAATTTTTTTTTTAAAAAAAAAATTTAACATTTTTAATCATGTTTTTATTATTTATTTTATAGTATATAAATATTTGAATTATCAATTAAATTTTTTAGAAAGTCAACCCTCAACGAACATAAAATGATATTTTATTTATTAATGTTCTAAACGTGAATAAATATAATTTTTAATAATAAATAAATAAATAAAAAGTCTAATAATTTAACTAAACCTGAGAAATAGAGTATTTGTTTGGATTATGAATTCTATTGAGTTCTTCACGTCATTAATTCGAAATTCCAATTTTGCCCCTCACCGACGGCGGTGGCGGTGTCGCGGTCGCCGCAGCTCACAAAATCCAAACAACAAAAAGCGAAAAAAAAAAAAGGGTTTATTATAACAAACGCGAATTAACATAAATTAATTGTACTTTCTAGTAGATAATGAGACCATTCAGAGCGTGATCTATCCATCTCGTTCTTCCATTGAATCTTCTCGCGCCTGGATCAGGTCTGAATCTCTCAGTCTCGACTTCTAATTTGTGGTTAATTTGTTTACTCTTTTTTATTAACTTTGAGCGGAGGGGTTATCAATTCTTTTATGCGGTGGGATGTTGATCATCGGATATGGATACTGCGTTTGATCAGTTTATATCACATTGTGAAATTTGGATTCAGAATTGGATTTTATTTTCGTTCTTCCTTATTTGTATGCAGTTATTCTCATGGCTTCGAGTGGTAACAAGGAGCTTCTGTCTGGAAAACAGGTAAATTATGGTGCCGCGGTGTGCGATGACTATATACTGTTTGTTTATATAGTTTTAATATTGTTCAGTAAGCAATTGAATATGAAATTTGTCGTGTCTACGCTAAGATTCATGTTCATATACTGAAGTTCATGGCTCTTTTACTCGATTACTATTGCTTCAATTTGACTCATAAATCATTCGATCTTTACGTTTTTCAGTACTTTGTGTAAGGGACAAGATGGGGGGTTGATTCATAAATCGTTGTTCCCATTTGTTTTTTGAAACGAGGTTGAAGAAGTCAGTCTCGAGACCAGAATTCTATTATCCACATATCTTGTGGGCAACTGCTGTATCGGAATTATTGTCGCACTTCGATTCAAAACTTTACGTGAGCATAACTGGGGCCTAGCCTCATCTTCACTGAGAAAGTTCGCTCATTTGAAGTTCGTCTAGTTGTTCGGTACTCCTTGACCATCTGGGTAGCATTTGATTGGTCTTGTAGCACTAAGATCAGTTCTAAAACTAATATGAACAAAGAGACATCAATCATACAATATATTTCAATGAAGATGTGAAGAAAATATTGTTGAAATTATTAAAAACTATTTCAATTCATGCCACATTGAAGCAATATGAAGTTTCATGTTATAAATTTTGGCTGGATCACAGTTTAATAGTTTCATTTTGAGGTTACATAAAGTCATGTTATTTGTAAGTAGACTTGGAAAATACAGTGAAAGAAGCATTTGTGCTTTTCTTTAGCTAATGGCTAAGTTTATTTGTAATTCTATGTAGTTTAGGTTGCACGTAGAATCATTCAAGCTCAACATGATCACTCTTGCTTTTGGATTGATATGAATCTCAAACAAGTGTTCTTGCGTTGAGATATTTGATCAACAAGAATCATTCAGGCTAGACATGATCGATCTTGTTTGTGGAATGATTCGAATTTCAAACAATGCACTCACCTGTTTCTCCACCTCCTTGTCTCTGTGCAGTACTTTCACAAACATGGATGGAAAGACTCCGATCGATGTTGCTAAGCTAAACAACCAGAATGAGGTGCTGAAGTTGCTCGAAAAGGATGCCTTCCTGTAACTAAAACATTTGTGCCTAAGTTACTGCATCTAAAATATGCCAGTAGATATTGTCCTATTTGGGCTTTTCTTTTCGAGCTTCTCTTCAAGGTTTTTAAAACGCGTTTGCTAAGGAGGGGTAACATCCTTGTAAAGAATGTTTCATTTTTCTTCCCAACCGATGTGAGATCTCACAATCCACTCCTTTTGGGATCCAGCCTCCTCGCTGGACTTGTTCCCTTCTTCAATTGATGTGGGACCCTCCAATCCACTCCCTCTGAGGGCTTAGCATCTTTGTTGGCGCACCGCCCCGTGTCCACCTCTCATTCGGGGTTCAGCCTCTTCGTTTACACATCGTCCGATGTCTGGTTAAGCCTACATGATATTGTCTTTTTTGGACTTTCCCTTTTGATTTTCGTAACAAAAATCGAGGGTACTTATTGCACATCATCATCAGAGAATACGTGATTGAGAATTTAATAACATGAACGACAATTGCACATTTAAAGGCAGACGTAAAATTAAAAAAAAAAAAAAAAAAACTACTTGAAGAAACAAAAGAGATTTTTCTGTCATGGACAAGAAAGCTAAAAGGGTTATTCCATTTGAAAGCAATAGAAAAGGGAAAAAGAACTAAAAGCCCAAAGCAGGAGAGGGCGGTGGGGACACTTCGTAATAGCCTTACATGGATGGATCATTATTGTTTGGCAACTCAGAAGATACCTCCAAATTTTCCCGGAAAATGAGAGAAACTCAGAATTCCACCTCTCTTGTTCATCGTTAGATAACGATAATTCATCGCAAGCTTCATGGGGTCTGGAATCCGCCAATGCCATATCATAATCCTACGGTCGTCCTCTTTCACTTTCATGCCGTCTTCTCTGGAGCAGATATTTCTGTTCATCAATGAAAAAGTTGAACCGGACAAATTCCATATGGTGAGAAAATATCAAGACCCTTTGATTTTTGTAACGAAACTGCTTGTTTTATCCACTTTTTTCATATGGGGTTTATCGATAGTGATGGAAAATCCATTGAAATTTCTGAAAAAACTAGGTCTACCAACATCGCAGCTAGCATTCATACATACCCAGAAAAGAAAAAACGTAGGGAGTGATGTTTTTTCTTAAGTTTTTATGCTGTTTTTCGTTCATATTAACTCTGAAACTTCTTCTTCCAACATTGTTCATTCGAGTGTGTAGTGCTGGTATATCAGGCAAAATGATGTTTAGTAATAGAAAGAGATCACTGTTGCGCAAAATATCCCCATTGGAGCTTCTTCCTTGCAGGTGAGCACCTGTTTGAGTTTATCCTGTTCTGTTTATCTGTTTTTCATTAACATATTAAGAAGGTATTTAATTCTCATTGTTCCTTGATTTCAAATGGGTGTCTGAAGTTTTTGTGCTAGCTGATGATCCATGGTAGCAGAAGTTCAGTTTCTGCTATGTTCTTCATTTTCATTCTGATGGTTGTTTTGAAGTTTTGTGTTCTTGAGCTTGTCTAGAGGGCTCATTGGAAGAATTCCCAGATTAGTTCTGTTCTAAGTCTGTTGAATTCTGTGATTATTTGTTGGTAAACCAATTGTTAGTGGAAGATAGTTGAGAGAGGCAGTATCTTCTGTCATATGGCTGTAGTGATGTTATAAATGCTATTGCCCTTTTGTACATGTGTGAGATCCCGCATTGGTTGGAGAGGGGGAACGAAGCATTTCTTATAAAGGTGTGAAAACTTTTTCCTAGTAGACGCGTTTTAAAATCGTGAGGCTGACGGCGATACGTAACGGGTAAAAGTGGACAATATCTGTTAGTGGTTAGTATGGGCTGTAACAAATGGT
Organism: Cucurbita pepo subsp. pepo; assembly: GCF_057944985.1. NCBI lineage: Eukaryota > Viridiplantae > Streptophyta > Magnoliopsida > Cucurbitales > Cucurbitaceae > Cucurbita > Cucurbita pepo. The sequence goes on along the minus strand of NC_141812.1, from coordinate 10,837,330 downwards.
ATTAGAGCTAGACACTGGGCGGTATGTTAGCGAGGACACTGGGCTCCCAATGGGGTGGATTGTGAGATCCCACATTAGTTGGAGATGGGAACGAAACATTCCTTGTAGGGTGTGGAAACCTCTCTCTAGTAGACGTGTTTTAAAACCGTGAGGCTGATGGCGATATGTAACGGGTAAAAGCGGACAATATTTGCTAGCAGTGGGCTTGGGTTATTACAAATGGTATCAAAGCTAGACACTGGGCTGTGTTCTAGGGAAGACGCTGGGCTCCCAAGGGGGGTGGATTGTGAGATTCCACATTGGTTGGAGAGGGGAACAAAACATTCCTTATAAGGGTGTGGAAACATCTCCCTAGTAAACGCATTTTAAAACCGTAAGGCTGACGGTGATACGTAACGGACCAAAACAGACAATATCTGCCAGCAGTAGGCTTGGGCTGTTACAACATGTCCGTATTGAATGGAATACAATGAGTATCCACCTTGCTTTTTCCCATTCGCTTTTTGCTTTTCCTTTGATTACGATTCGAGTTTCATACTTTCGCTCGTTTGATTCAACAGTATCTTCCGTACACGTGCAAGAGAGAAAGATCAAAAAATGGATGAGAAGAGTGAAACCAAAGAGCCATCAAGGTCTAATCTGTCATATCCTTCTCATCAAATCAGCCCTACAGAGAAGAGGACACCAATTGAAGTCTTTCAAGTGCCTGAAAGTTTAGGAGATGACCATTCCAAAGGAGAGAGTGATGCCACTCATGATCAGGTTGGGGCAAAATCAACCGACACTTCCCTTTGTCCTGCTGCCAGCATGAAAGCATCTAAAAAGTGGATGGCATTTGAAGGTGAAAACTTAGATATAACAAAGGCATACACAAAGAGCTTCAGTGGTAGCTTTGGGTCATCTTTTACTGAACTCTTGGAAACAACCATGACAAAAAAGACTGCAGAGAAGAATAACATCGGCGATTTATCGTCGTTGACGTATGTTATCTCAGATGCAACAAAACCGGATTGCCCCATCGTGTTTGCCAGTGATAGGTTCTTGGTTATGACTGGATATACATTGGAGGAGCTCATTGGAAGGAACTGGTAAGAAATGAATCAAGTATTGTTATGTGATAGATATCAAGTTTGTTATTTGATACCCTGTTTAGTTGAAACCAATGAAGATGAACTTTCCCTGAAAGCTAAAAGTAGTTTTTTTTTCCCCTTTTCATGTTGATGTTGTTCTATACAGCCGTTTTCTTCAAGGACCGGAGACGGATAAGAACGAAGTAGCAAAAATACGAGATGCAATCGGAAAGGGGAATAGCTACTGTGGCAAGCTCTTGAACTACAAGAAGAATGGTACTCCTTTCTGGAATCTTCTCACTGTTGGGCCTGTCAAGGATTCCCATGGCAACATCATCAAGTTTATCGGGTCTGTATTTCTACTTTTTTCTTGTATTCACTTACGAAGAAGTAGTTAGAGATGGACGGAGAACTATGAGAGTTTGCTTTTCTTTCATTTTCTAATAGCGGTCCCTTATTTGGTCTTCGAACCAGTCATTAATGGTCGGCTTCATTGGTATCTTTTCGGTATGCGTTCTGAACACTTTCATTTTTAGTGTCTCATCTTCTCTAGAGAAGGGAAACTCGAACATCTCGAGGGGATGGTCTAACTAAATAAACTTTTTCTTTTTCATTACTTCCATGGTCGTGCCTCGTGGCACAACCGCACCGGTACTATTGAAATGGTTTGTCAGTAGAGATGTTCCCACAGGCGCCCTAGATTGGCTGTTTTAATCTGAGCTGTTTCACCAACTACGCTTTTCAATTAATTTATTCAGTTGTTTTGCTGCTATTTTGGGTTCAATGTTACTACTAAGCAAGTCGATACACTGACTGACATTCCTGTGGCGTTTCTCAGAATGCAGGTTGAAATTGGCAAAAACACAGAAGGTATGAAGAAGTAATCATGTTGAAATAAAACAATACTCGATGGTTCGCTCGTTTCCTCTGATTTGGAATGGAAGCATTTGCTTGCTTAACTTCTCTCATCTTTGATATCCTAGAAAAAGAGAAGTCCATGAGGTCCATGTCCATGACAGAGGTACAAGCTGAGAAGGTAATTAGGTCCATTGAGGTCGAAGCTGCGAAAAGTCTAAGATCTTACGTTCAGTCGAAAAGGCATGATGCAGATAGAAAGCACGAAGAGCCAGAAACGATTGGTGTTGATTATGCTCTGCACAAGGCTGTGGATGATGAGAATACTAGCACAGCTGATAACCAAAAGGCTCGGTTAGATCTAAAAAACGCTCTATCCTATTTCAATTCATACGAGTAAATAATAGAATCAGGATTACGAATTAGTTAAGTGAACGAGGGAAGGACGATGCGACCGTATATACATATATATTCATGTCTATTAAACCAATGGCCTGATATTCTACTCAAGGCTGACTCTTTTGGTACTCTCACACCCTTTTTGTTTGTAAGAATCACATTTCAGGACCCTTGTTCTTATGCAGGTTCAAAGAAAGTGCTCTAGGATCTGCAGTCAAACGTGAAGAACAGACAGTTCTTGAGACGTCTGTTTTCAAGCTTAGGGACGGTGATCGTATCGCTACAAGAGAAAGGGACATACGTCAAGGAATTCAGTTGGCTACCACATTGGAACGAATTGAGAAGAAATTTTTTATCACGAACCCAAGGCTTCCTGATAATCCTATTGTGAGTCGAGAGTCTTTTCGGTTTTCTATTGCCCTATATGAAACTTGTTTTGGTTGAAATATTTAAAATGGTTGTTTTTGACATTTTTTCTTGCAGATATTTGCATCTCATAGGTTTCTTCATTCCACAGAATACACGTGCGAAGAAGTTCTTGGGAGAAACTTTTGGTAGAATTTCACTATGTTCTTTTCTTCTGTTTTAACACTTCAAGTTGTTTTTTAATCTTTTTCAGCATCCTTAATGTTATTCTCTCATGTTGTCCCTTTTTCTTCTGTGTGTTACACCGCCTCGTGTCCACCCCCCTTCGGTGCTCAGCCTCTTCGGTGTCTGGCTCTAATACCATATGTAACAGCCCAAACCCGCCACTAGCAGATAATGTCCTCTTTGGGCTTTCCCTTCTGGGCTTCCCCTCAAGGTTTTAAAACGCGTGTGCTAGGAAGAGGTCTTCACACCCTTATAAAGAATATTTCGTTCTCCTCCCCTACCGACGTGGGATCTCACAATGATTTTCTCTGAATATGTAGTGATACTCATAGATTCTTGACTTAAACCAACCAATTATCTTTTCAATGGCTTTTGAAGTTAATATGTTCTGGTCTTCTTTCCAATGCCTTGATACCACCATCTATCAAGATCAATGAGTGGTTCATGGAGCAGCATCCACACTCACATGGTCCATCCCTCCTCTCTTAAAAGGTTGTCTGCTCATCCTTGATTTTCCCATTTTCAATATACCATGGTTCTTTGGTGTAAGAACAGAGTGGTTCCCTTGCAATTTCTTTATATATGAATCCAAGCTACGTTTCCAAGATAATCTTACGATCGATTAATAGGCTTGGCCAGAAAGTGCTATTGCCTCGATCATTTGTGTAACAGCCCAAGCCCACCGCTAAGAAATACTGTTCACTTTGGCCCGTTATGTATCGTCATCAGCCTTAGGGTTCTAAAACGCGTCTGTTAAGGAGAGGTTTCCACACTCTTATAAAGAATGATTTGTTCCACTCTCCAACCAATTTGGGATCCTACAATCCATCTTCCTTGGGGACCCAGTGTCCTCGCTGGCACACCGCCCAGTGTTTGGCTCTGATACCATTTGTATCCTTATAAGAAATGTTTCATTCCCCTCTCCAATCGATGTGAGATCTCACAATTCACCCCCCTTGGGGGCCCAAATCTTCGCTGGCACATCGCCTGGTGTCTGGGTTTGATACCATTTGTAACAGTCCAAGCCCACCACTAACAGATATTGTCCGTTTTGGCTTGTTACGTATTGTCGTCAGCCTCACGGTTTTAAAATGCACCTGTTAGGGAGAGGTTTCTACACTCTCATAAAGGATACTTCGTTCCACTCTCCCACCAATGTGGGATCTCACAATTTATGTGGGTAGTCATTGTTCTAGTGTTACAATCAGCTTTCATTGCTCCCTTGTTTTCACTGCATCAGTATTAAACTTCTATAAGAAAAACAAATAGATTTATAATAAGTATTTACAGCCACTTTAATTTGTTTCATTCCACAGGTTTCTTCAGGGACTTGAAACAGATCAAGTAACTGTCTCAAAGATAAACGATGCAATTGAAGAACAAAGAGAAATCACTCTTCAGATAATCAACTATACAAAGAGTGGTAAATAAAATGGTTTTGTTTTTTCACCTTAAGTAGTACTTTTGAGTCTTACAACTTTGAAGAACCTCAATTTATTGTACTTTTTTTACTGTGTTGATGCCAATTTTGATCTCATGATTCATAGGAAAAAAGTTCTTGAATTTGTTCCACTTGCAACCCGTGTATGATCAAAAGAAGGTATGATCTGATTCTTCTTCTAATAATCAATTAGAATTCGTACTTTCGATCCATTTCAAGTTTCATATGGTCGGATCTTCTCTTCACTCTCCCTATATTAACAGGGCGAGCTTCAATATTTCATTGGCGTGCTACTTCATCTAAAACGTTCGAAAGACCGGCTTTTAGATCGGATGAAGCATGAACGAACTAAGCTGGTAATTATTGCTCTTTATTTTCCCCCATTCTTATTATGAATCTTTACTTTATATCTTACTTTATTTAGGTGCTTTATCAATTATACATTTTTCCTAGGTCAAAGATATAGCAGAAAGTGTCGATAGGGCTGTTCGAGAACTTCCCGACGCCAACTTGGTAGGGGTTTTCAGTTATTTTTCCTTGTTATTGGATTTGTTGATGTCTTTTCGGTGACCGTTTTGATCGACTTCCTTTTTCTTCTTTTGACTGTTACGGTTTGGTTTTACTTTCGTCCTCGGAAGTATACACTATTCTATGACTTCCTCGACTTATGGGAAGATGTAGTGAAACGTTTTAGATATGCCGATATTTCCCTTTAGAAGTTCGGTTCTTTGGCAACAGCTTATGCGAGTTTCCATTTTATGAATAATATCAGAAACCAAGGAATTTCTGGGCAATCTACTGTCAGCCAGTCTTACCAAGGCCTCACAAGAAGTACAGTCCTTCCTGGATAGCCATACAAAAGGTACACGTATCGTTCTTCGTGTTCATAATGTAAGATGATATCAATGTTAGAACAGTGCCATCAGTCTGTACATTTGCCTTCAAAGAATTCGCCCGAAAAAAAAAGTATTATTTCAAAACACCTTCGACTCTGTTTTTTCGGATTTTGAATTTCGACGAATAGATGTTTTGCATGCTTTCTTTTGCCGCTTACCATTAAATGACATACAAGACGAGATGAGATGAGTTAAAAATTACTTAGTTATTTCTTTCAATGTCTACATTGTTTCATAGATTACCAGTCATGGTGAAAAGATAGGACTCCATCATTTTAAGCCAATAAAACCTCTGGGTTTTGGAGACATTGGAAGGTAAATTCATCATTTAAGCTTGAATATTTTTTAATCTTGTCAGTGTTTTAAGAGCTAATTTTACCTAGATATAGAGTTACTGATAAATCGTTTCGTTTCAGTATGAATAACTAATACAAGAAGTGCTCGAACTACCACATTCATATAAAGTTGAGCTATTGGGTTAGGGTAAATTTGGTCACTTGGATATTATTTTGATTAACAACTCTCGAAACGCGCACGTTTAATATTTAATATCGAAATGTGGTTAGATGATATCACAGAGGTTGCTACTAATATGAAAAGCAGCTAGATTAGCACAAACTTAATCATTTTATACGTTCTAAACCTTCTCTCGCTAAGAACACGTGCACAACTTCTCTCTCTGAGTAGATTGGTGGGTTGATGCTTAGAAGCATTTTTGTGAAATCCCATCTCGGTTGGAGAGGGGAACGAAACATTCCTTATAAGGGTGTGGAAACCTCTCCCTAGTAGACGCATTTTAAAACTTTGAGGGAAAGCCTGGAAGGGAAAACCCAAAAAAGACAATATCTGCTAGCCGTGAGCTTGAGCTGTGAACGTAAATTTGAAGCTCCTAATCAAAAGTAATGGTTTTTGCAGTGTTCATTTGGTAGAACTGAATGGAACAGGTGAACTCTTTGCAATGAAGGTTATCGAGAAGTCGGTAATATTAAATCGTAACAAGGTAAAAATAATTTACCGTCTGATTCTTAATTTTTCATATTTCCCCCATGTTGGAAATAATACATTGCAGTTCAAAGAAGGATTTAAAAGCTAATGTATAAAGAGATTCAGTAATTTTTTGTTCTTTGTTTGGGGGTAAAAAAAATATGCATTTCCTTGTTTGTTGAAGAACAGGTTCACCGAGCATGCATGGAAAGGGAAATCATATCACTTTTGGATCATCCTTTCATGCCAACACTATACTCTTCATTTCAGGTATTCAGAAGTTGGTAAACTTTTTAATTTTGAGTAGTTTGATCGTCTCCGTAGCAAAGCCATGAGAACTTAAGCTCAAAGTGGACAATATCATACCATTGTGGAGAGTCGTGATTTCTAACATGGTATTAGAACCATGCCCTTAACTTAGCCATGTCAATAGAATCCTCAAATGTTGAACAAAGAAGTTGTGAGCCTCGAAGGTGTAGTCAAAAGTCACTCAAGTGTCGAACAAAGGGTATACTTTGTTCGAGGACTCCAGAGAGGGAGTCGAGCCTCGATTAAGGGGAGGCTGTTCGAGGGCTCCAAAGGTCTCGGGGGAGGCTCTATAGTGTATTTTGTTCGAGGGGAGGATTGTTGGGAGGGAGTCCCACATTGGCTGATATAGGGAATGATTATGGGTGTGAGGCCTCTTGGGGAAGCCCAAAGCAAAGCCTTGAGAATTTAAGCTCAAAGTGGACAATATCATACCATTGTGAAGAGTCGTAATTTCTAACATGGTATTAGAACCATGCCCTTAACTTAGCCATGTCAATAGAATCCTGAAATGTTGAACAAAGAAGTTGTGAGCCTCGAAGGTGTAGTCAAAAGTGACTCAAGTGTCGAACAAAGGGTGTACTTTGTTCGAAGACTCCAGAGAGGGAGTCGAGCCTCGATTAAGGGGAGGCTATTCGAGGGCTCCAAAGGTCTCGGGAGAGGCTCTATAGTATACTTTGTTCGAGGGGAGGATTGTTGGAGGGAGTCCCACATTGGCTGATATAGGGAATGATCATGGGTGTGAGGCCTCTTGGGGAAGCCCAAAGCAAAGGCACGAGAACTTAAGCTCAAACTGGACAATATCATCCATTGTGGAGAGTCGTGATTCCTAACACCCATATCTGCACAAGTACCTGTTTATTATACTGACACTGTTGTCACTATGGCTTGTCAGACGCGTACACACATTTTTCTGATAATGGACTTCTGCCCGGGCGGAGAGTTATTTACGTTTCTTGACAATCAGCCAATGAAAATGTTTAAAGAGGAAGCTGCTGGGTACGTTGAGCTAATACTTTTTATATTCTGCACTCATGAACTTGTTCTTGTGGTGATATTGGGGATGTGATGGGAGCCTAAAACGATCTCTTCTTTCGTTTCTCGTGTGCTCGAGTGTGTTTTTTCCCTTGTCCTACAGAAGTACTGAATAATATCTATATTGCCGAGCTAGAGAACATGAACAATGGTGGATTAATTATCTGGAACTGAAGAAGCACCATCAAAGTCATGTTTCAATGTTTGGTTTCCATGTTAAAGTGCGCTCTCGAGCATGACACATGTTCTAAGACAATACCATGGAGTTTTTATGTAACAGCCCAAACCTGCCACTAGCAGTTATTGTCTGCTTTAGTCCGTTACGTATCGCCGTCAGCCTCACGGTTTTAAAACGCGTCTGCTAGGAAAAAGTTTCCACACCCTTATAAGGAATGTTTCGTTCCCTTCTCCAACCGATGTGGGATCTCACAATCCACCTCCCTTGGAGACCCATCATCCTCGTTAGCACACGGCCCGGTGCCTGGTTTTGATACCATTTGTAACAGCCCAAGCCCAACGCTAGTAGATATTGTTCGCTTTAGACCGTTACGTATCGTTGTTAGCCTCATGATTTAAAATGCGTCTGCTAGGGAGAGGTTTCCATACCCTTATAAGGAATACTTCGTTTCCCTCTCTTACCGATGTCAGATCTCACAATCCACTCCTCTTGGGGACCCAGCGTCCTCGTTGAGCGCCTGGCTCTGATACCATTTGCAATAGCCCAATCCCACCGCTAGCAGATATTGTCCGCTTTACCCCATTACGTATCACCATCAACTTCATGGTTTTAAAACACGTCTGCTAGACATAGGTTTCCACACCCTTATAAGAAATATTTCGTTCCCCTCTCCAACCCGTGTGGGATCTCACAATTTAGGCTTTGAGTGTTAGAAGATATTGATCACATTCTATTCAAAAGAATTTTTAGAGGGTTTGAGAGTCGCCCATGTGAGCTTTGGTCTTGCACTCGGTTTAGCGTGTCTCTTAGGGGCGTGTCTATAACTAAGTTTTTATTGTCATTATTCATTAGGTCTTATTCGGACCCTTTTTTCTTTTGTACGTTGCCTCAGTTTTGTAGGCTCTCTTTTTGTTCGTCCTTTTTCTTTCATTTTTATCAATAAACGTTCGGTTATTCATCGTTCTTGTTCCCATGATGCGAGATATTCACACTTATTACAATAGCTCCATGAAGTAAAGGGACTTGAATGCTTGCTTCTTTTTGTATAATAACACCTACACTCTGTGGCCTTTCAGCATTTAGTGACAAACATCACTATTTTTCAGGTTCTATGCTGCAGAAGTTGTCATTGCTTTAGAGTACCTTCACTGTTTAGGTAATTGTTGCTGCTTCTCTTATTTCTAAAGTAGTAAATTTCTTACATTTATTGCCCTGTATTAGAATCATCACTCCATTTCAAAAGAATGGTATTCTTCTAGATATTGTATCATGTATGTTTTTACAAAATGCACAAGGCCTTCACCTCCCGCCTGGCTCGGAACTGTTAAAATATACTTCATTCTCCTCTCCAACCGATGTGGGACCTCACAATCCATGGGGCCCAGCATCCTCTCTGGCATACCGCCTAGTGTTTGGCTCTGATACCATTTGTAACAACCCAAGCTCACCGCTAGCAAATATTGTCTGTTTTGGCCCACTACCTATCATCATTAGCCTCACAGTTTTAAAACGCGTCTATTAGGGAGAGGTTTCCACATCCTTATAAGAGATATTTCGTTCCCCTCTCGTGGGACCTTACAAAAAGTGTCTAGGTCCATGAACTTTCAATTTTGTTAAGTAAGTCCATGATAAATTCAATTTTAAAAAAAGTTAATTAATCTAAATTGAAAGTTTATGTCTAATAAAACCTTAACTTTTCAATTGTGTGTCTAGTAGATCCGTGAATTTTAAAAAATATCCCAATTGGAAGTATACTATATTCGGCTCTGTTTCAAAGCTTTGGTCATGTTATGACTCACATATCATCATATTCATGATCATTTTTTCAATTCCGTGCAGGTATTGTCTACAGGGACCTAAAACCCGAAAACATTCTACTCCAAAAAGACGGACATATCGTCCTCACCGATTTCGATTTATCATTTAAGACGTCGAATATACAAGTACATAACTATTTACTCGTTGAGACATGTTTAGATCTCCTTCCTATTTTTTAAGAGATTTGACACGAGAGCTTTATGCTCTTCTTGCAGACCACAAAATCTCCACCCCGGAAAAGGATTAAGGGATCTTGGCATAGATTGGTACCGACGTTCGTTGCTGAACCGATTGTACAACTGAATTCATTCGTAGGAACTGAAGAGTACATTGCTCCCGTATGATCGATCATAATCTTCATAGACAACTTTAGCCATTCCAAAAGTGTTAATAAACCTATCTGTTGGTTTTTTCTTCTAAGTTCATATCGTTTGTTTGTTGTAGGAGATCATTATGGGAGCCGGCCATAATAGTTCTATTGACTGGTGGACTCTTGGTAAGAAAGCTATTTTCCTTGAGGCTTTTCCTTATCCTTCTTTGATGGTTTGATGCATGGAATTCAGGTATTTTGTTGTATGAAATGCTCTATGGTCGCACACCCTTCAAAGGCAAGAACAGGAAGAAAACCTTTTCCAATATTTTGTTCAAGGACTTAACCTTTCCCCTTAGTATTAAGGTAAGTGGCTGTGGATGTTCTTCCTTTTCTGTGTTAAGGCTTCGATTTTGTTCGAGTTCTTGGTGTTCATGGTCAATGTTGCAGGTGAGTCTTGCAGGAAAGCAGCTGATTGATGCACTACTACAGAGAGACCCTGCACGTCGTCTAGGATCAAGTACCGGTTCCGATGAAATCAAACGACATCCATTTTTCCGTCATATAAACTGGCCTAAGATACGAACAATGGTAAATACTATTCTCTTTTGAACATCCACAGAAAGCTTAAGCAAGAAAGCACCTGAAAAGAAAATCTTCAAGATAAACAGCATTTGTTTGTCTTTGAATGCAGACTCCACCATCAACAGAAGTAGCCCTTCAGTTATTTGAGAGAGATCCAAAGGCTAATGATTTGCAGTGGGAAGATGGAGTGCTCAGTCACTCAATAGGCTCTGATATATTCTGAGGAACTCAATCTCGGCAGAAAAAATTAGCTTTGTTTATATGAGTACCATTCAACAATAAATCCATGATTAGTAGCCTCAAAGAAATCTCAAGGGGTGCCTTTATGATAACAACTTTGAGATATTTCGAGATACTCCCTCGTTCTAAAACTCCATTAGTTCTATGTATTTCATTTTTTATCACTTTCTATCAATGGGTTAAAAAATCAAGCCAAATTTGAAAATGTAAGGTCCTAAAAACAAAATCAACGGTTTTTAACCTTGATCTCAAACCTTGATCTCATCGACCTTAAATAAAAACTTAGTTATCAAACAAGACTTAAATAACTCAAAATCCCGGGTTGTTTAGGGTTGGCCAAACCCTCCGGAGAATTGGTGAGTTCGACAAGGAGCATAATACAAGGTCGAGGTTCGATCCTCGACACCTCATCTCAAATAACATAAATAAAATAAGAGGAAAACTAAAAGAGTGTCCAAATCTTGGGCTAACCAAATAAAAGAAGATATTGGAACTGAAGGCAAGGTGCAAGCTGTGGTAAGGCAAGGATAGATGTAACATACAAGGAAAATGTGAAAGCAAGCAGGATAGACAATCATTTCTAAAGCATGGCTGCCCAAGGCTTATGCTAAGAAACAGAGATCGAACACTTCTAGCAAGCAATAACGTTTGTATTTGTGATCAACAATAGAACAATCCAGCAAACATTTAACCAGGCAGGTGAACTCACTAGAACACCAGCAATTTGTGTAATACTACAAATGAAAATAAGCAAAAACAAGGCATTCACTTGTATGATACAAGTCCAGATAACATATAATTACAATGCTTCAGAACAACTCAATTCACCAAAAAACTGAAACATACACTGAAGTGTTCCTACTTGGTGGCCTGCGCAATTATGTTACTTATTGAACTAGCTTGCTCCTTTGCTGTCTCCACCAACGAATCCTACAATGGAATATCAATTACCTTATCATCAGCTGAATTGAAATCATAACTAAGGTACTGCAAAGATAAAGAAGAGAGTACCTGTGCGGCTATCAATCTTGCTACTGTTTTCTTGCTTGATTCTTGGAGTTCGCCAGCTATTAGAAGCTCATCCAGTATATAATAGGCCTTCAATGTTAAAATAAATAAACAACACATTCAAAGTTTCATACAAAGGATGTGAACATCTACTCAAGAAAAGTTAACTGGCGAGAAGCTGAGTGCATGTAATTCAGATGCATCGGGCTTACACAAAATACCAATGTCTGGCAGGCCAGAGGCAATGGATTGCTAATTAAAGAAAGGTGCAGCTTAAGCAAGTAAATAATACCTTGTGAAAGTTGAAGATCAAATCCAACTCACAGACCTACGAACATAAATGAAAGACCATAATAATGAAGAAACTAAATGTCAGTTAAAGAGATGGTGCAAAAAAAAACAGTCTCGAACAACTTACGAACTAAAATTTAATTCACTTACACTGCCGAAGTAACGGTCCAAAATCTCAACGAAATGATGAATACATTCAAGGACCTCTAATTCATTGTCATCCTGATCAATGCACATGCAAAAGTAAAGACTAGCATATCTGCATTAGACGAACAGTAAAATTATTAATCATCTTAGACTGGGCAACATGGACAAATTAAAGATTTGGATTGCAGAACACATCAATATGCCATGACGTACCTTTTATATACAGCTTTGAGTCCCCTCCATTCCACAAAGTTACAGAGCTTAGGCCCCCGGTTTAGAATCATTCCACTAAGCTCACGGATAACCTTTTTAAAGAACATGAGCAGACACAAGCACATGTCATAATGTGGTAAGTTCAATAGATCCTAGGGGAACTAAGACTTATTAAAGCAAATAAACTTTGTGGGCGTGTGGAAAGCCAACAAGAAATTGCAAATATTCTCATTGCTGGAAATTAAAAGAACCTCTTAGCATTAACTTACAGAATGAGGCAAATAGCTGACTTACCTTAGATCTCTCCTTCTGAGTATAAGGAGAATACCATTTCGTCAACCTCACTTTTCCTTGTCTGCTTATAAGAAGCACGAAGTGAATCTGGAAATTTACACCAACAACATCAGTTAGAACACCATGTAAGATATAGATTAAGCCGTCTTTTCTTGGTGGGGAATCGAAGATTTGAAGATATAAACACTGAACTTAAGTTGCTCCAAGGAAGAGATAATTATTTTATAAGAAAGAACCACGCTTTCATTGAGGAAAAAAAAAAAATGAAACACTACAAAAGGAAAAGCTAAAGCTAACGAGCATACAAGGAACACCCCAGACCAAAGATGCCAAACAACTATCTCAACAAAAAGGGGCTCCAATCCACAATAATAACTTTTGGGTAATTTACAAAAGTCGTTGGGAATAGGCAAGAAAAGGATTCAGGAACTCATGGCTTAAACACACTCACAAGCTCGAGAACAAAAGAAATGAAACAAGAATCACCACTCCACCACTCTGGAGAAGTGCGGATTCTACTACTAGCTCAACAGAGAAGAAACAGCTCCGCCTAAGGGAGGAACAACCAAATGAGGGAGGTAGGACAGACCACGATTACAATCCCAAACCACCTAGCAAGACTAAATCCAAGAACTATTCCTGAAATCCCAGATGCTATACAGCCACATAAACGAACGAGCACGACGAATCCAACAACAAATAGAATCGAAAATTGGGCAATCCGGATGTCGGCTAAGCAAAGATCTGAATCTTTACAACACCAAAAGCACTCAAAATCGATTTTAAGAGCGAAAAAAAAAAATTCAGAAGAAAAAGAGGAAACAATTAAACCATTCCACAAAGAAAGAGCAAAGCAGATCCACGATGAGGAAGACTATAATGCATTGAACAACGCAATTTCAACCTTGAAATAATCAAAATCTAGAAATGAATCAAAGCAATGAAATCACATACCATTTTGCTCTGAAGTTTCAGGAACCAAAGATCTCGATTCCAAAATTCGATCTCTCCGATCAGAGTACAGTTTCTCCTTCGTCGTTCTGCTGTAAATATATTTTGTTCAGAATTCCTACCCGCCAAAGACTTCGGGCTCGAAACTGGATCGGGTTCATTTGGGTCCATTTAGTAAGATTGGGCCTAGTAGTGGGCCTTTGAGCTTTTTTCAAGCCCAATCTCAAGCCTTTTCCAGATCCAATTAGTCGTTTTTCCCGGGGAATTGTTGACGATTAAAATTTTCTAGTCGTTGACTTTTTTATTTAAAAAAACGTTGGCCTTCTCAACGTACGTGAGCGTGTGGGATTAAATTATTAAGGGGGAAAAGTAAAGTATTTTCCTAACCGGCCATTAACATCCCTCAAGACTTTAATTAATTAATTAATTAATTTTAAATTAAATTCAAATAAAGATTTGAGATTTCAACCGACTTTTAAACAGTTGAAACGATATTTTTGATCGACTGAATTATAATTATATTAAAGTTATAATATATTTTTTATTTTATACTTATTTAATAATGATTTACTTTTGATTTATTAATAATTATTTGATAGATGTTATCAATTATATTTCTAAAGTATAAGTTCGTCAACTCATAAAATAAATTATTAAGAATATATATAAATAAAAAAATTCAAGCATGTTAGGATTGGGACTAAATTTTTGTTCTAAAAAACATCTTAAAAAAATTAGTCTAAACAAATTTAAAAAAGAAACACATTTTTAATATATGGAAACTCCCTTTTAACTATATATATATATATAAATAAATAAATAAATAAAAGCAACTAATTTTTAAAAATGAAAAAAAAAATCATCTTATTCATGTAATTTTTCTAAAACGTTGTATTGGATATAATATTCGATCTCATGATGATGTATAATATTCGATCTCATGATGATGTGAGTGAAAGAATGTAAGATACTTGTTAGTTCAACTATTGCAGAATAAGAGAACAAACCATCGAACCCCTAATATGTAACTAATGCATTTGTTTATAGAGTTATGCTTAGATTGACACAAGAATTTGTGCACTGCTATTAGAGATAGTAATTCAATGGCACAAAGAGACCTAAACGCTACTCGAAACAATGGACAGAGGGAAATTATTTCCAAACGATTTACAATGCTGGGAAGAGGAAGGATCTGCAGAGAGGGCAGGTAAAGTGATCTCTATGTAGCCAATTCTCAATACATTCTACATGGAAAAGATGGCTACATCGGTACTGTTGGCTCACCAAATCGTCTCCGGTGAACTCGGCCAAGCAAACCGAGCAAATCTCCTCCTCCATTCCTCCCCTACGCTGCAGCTCTTTAAACCTACAAATTGGAAGTTTTACCTCCCACGGTGCCGACTCCGTCGTGAGCGGCTGACACGTCCAGCCCGACAGAAGGCCGATCATGCTTTCGATCGCCATCTTCAGTTGACACAGAGGGATCCACACACAAGTGTAGAAGACAATGGTGGCCATGCACATTGAACCACGACCTAACGCTAAGCTTATCATTCTATAGCCAAAAACTTAGCACCAGCAGCAGCTTCTTCCTTTGCTTCTCTTTGCTGCTAGTTGCTCTGACAATGGAAGAACCAGAGGCATTTATATACTAGAAACTTGGCTTCCCATGATCAGGTGGGTTGACTTCAGGCCTTGACTTTTGGAGGAATATAACAAATCAAGGATGTTTGACTCAGAATATATTAATGATTATAAAATTTGGGTTTGGGAAGCTTAACCTTATATTGTAAAGACCGACCAATCTTGTTGTGCCCGACAACCAAATTCTATGCTAACAAATCCACCTGCTTGTGTAAAGAAATGAGTCTTGTGAAGTCGGTGTGGAATGATATAAACAGTCTATTTTATGAGCTTGAATTCATACTGGACATGAACTTCGGACTTGAGAATTTTTCCAAAATTAGATAATAGTCAACTAGTTTAGATACATATGATCGGCCGAAAAGTCAAAGGTTCAAATCTTTACTTTTGTCAACTATAGCATAGTTCAGTTGATTTAGATACATATGATCGACTAAGAAGTCAAAGATTTGAGTTTCTACTCTCACCCACTAGAGCATAGCTCAACAGGTTTAGTTACGTATGATCGGCCGAAAAGTCAAAGATTCGAATTTTTGCTCTTGTCAACTAGAGCATAGTTTAGCTGGATTTAGATGCATATGATCGACCAAGAAGTCAAAGATCTGAATTTCCACTCTCACTTACTAGAGCATAGTTCAATAGGTTTAGATTCGTATGATTGGCCAAAAAGTCAAAAGTTCGAATTTTTACTCTTACCAAATAGAGCAGAGTTCAACTGATTTAGATACATATGATCGACCTAGAAGTCAAAGATTTAAATTTCTACTCTCACCCACTAGACCATATTTCAACAGGTTCAAATACATGGGATCGATCAAGAAGTCAAATGTTCAAATTTTTACTCTCCCAACTAGAGCATAGTTCAACTGATTTAGATACATGTCATCAACCAATAAGTCAAAGATTTGAATTTCTACTCTCACCCACTAGAGTATAGCTCAACAGGTTTAAATACATAGGATCGGCCAAGAAGTCAAAAATTTGAATTTCTACTTTCACCTGACAAGAGCATAGGTTAACTAGTTTAGACACGTACCGTCGACCAATAAGTCAAAAGTTCAAATTCCTAATCTCACCCAGAAGTCAACCAAACAAATAAAACTCAGAATTCTTGAGGGGAAGATCTCCTAAATTCCATCGAGTTTCTGTGCTAATATTTTAGTGTGTTAGAACAATGATTCCAGCTGGAAAGAGAGGGCCGGCGCCGACCCAACATTGCACTCAATACTTCAAAAGTCAGTCAATGCCTCAAGTATCTAAATATGCACATGATAACAATATCTTCCATTCATATCTTAATACCATTTTTCTTTTCCATTTTTCACTTATAATAACAATAAGAAAACAAGAGCAGCCACCTCCCTTCCCAGGTTTTGACTAAACTTACACTTCAAGATAGAATAATACCGACCAAATCATACATGCTCCTGGAAAGAAAATACATAATATATCTGATGAGTTGTACTTAGCTTTAAAATAAATGGCTACCTGGCAACGTGGCCTTTCCTTCCTCATTCTCTTCTCCAAAGCCAGGTGGTGTATCTGATCCATATTCTTCACTCTTCTCACCTAAATTAAAATAATATAACAGGGAGCAGTACAGCCATGAACATGAACATAACTCACCACAGATATTCACCTAATCTCGATAAAATGAACTTTAACTTGTGTCTATTTAGTTCCTGAACTTTCAAAAATCTCTAATAAATCACATAATTTTAAAAGGCACCTAATAATTTTTGAACCTTTGAATTTTATGTCCATTGAGTTTCTAAACTTTAAAAAGTGTCCAATAGATCCTTAAATTTTCAATTTTGAATACCACAAACCCCTAAATTTTTTAATCTTGTATCTACTAAACATAAAATTGAAATTTTAGCATTTCATTAGACAAAATTCAGTTTCATATACATAAATCTACTATCAAGAACCTATTAGATACAAAATCGAAAATTTAGAACTCTATTAGACACAAAATTGAAAGTTCAGAGATCTATTAGACATTTTTGAAAGTTAAGGAACCAAATGACACAATCCTCAAAGTTCAAAAACTAGATCAATAATTTAACCTAAAAATCCATTTCTATGTAGCCATTAATGGTAGAAACCAAGGAAATATTCATAACTTACATAAATGTTTGTAAAAAAAAATAATTCTAAGAGGTAAATGGTGAACTTAACACATTTTCTGATGTTCACAATCTATCAAAAAATATCCATGTCATTAACCGTAGCCAATATCTGCCATGCCGTTTGATCCATACAATATTTAACCAAAGGTCAATGAACTAGACTGCACAAAGTATTGAGTTCTCCAAACTTGAACTACTCTTAGAGCTCACTTCAACAGTCGTAGACTGTTCACTCTTGAACCAGTTTTAATCTGGATACTGAGTTTCATTAATTTCAACTTGCGGTTTCTTCTCAGTAAAATGATTGGTATCTTCACCTACATGATCATACAGATAAGCATTAACACTTGGAGAGCTGCATATCCTTAGCCATAACTAACAGAAAATAAATCATGCGGCCTTTTTAAATGAAAACTCCTAATTGATCCATCATAACAATAATGACCAAATATTCTGGAACATAACATTGTGTATGAACTTCCACTCATCAATTCTAAAATGAAATGACATACTAATCTTAAGTTGAGTTCCATCTGCACGTGAACAAACTCTTTCTCTCCCATAAGCTGCAACTTTAGCTCGCAAATATTTAAGAACTGTAAAATTGAGTAGTGCTCCCTAATTGAGCATCCAAGTCAAAATCTTCACAAACAGTTATTCTTCTAGAGTGAAATGTAATTAAGGTTGTAGAGAGGAATGCACACATAACTCTTAGTTCGACACAAAAGTCGTGAATATGTTACAGCAGGACAAGACATTTTGAGTATCATTTAAAGGCAATTTGAACCTTTCCAATTAGGAGAACTCAAAGTGATTTGATACATGTAAGTTCTTTTCCCTTGTAGATGGTGTTGATAAGAAAAGGCAGATGAAGAAGAAGAAGAGAAAGAGGGAGGGAGGGGGTAACAGCAACTCTAAGTAAGATTAACAGCTTAGTTCTTGTATGCTTATGCTTATGCTTATGCGAGTGATTTTGGAAGCTGTTAACGGATGGGAATATCTTATTGTCCATGGTCATGGGTTGGGCTAGCTTTACGTTGAATGATTCTAAAACTTATAAACTTGAGCAGTGAGCTTGAGGTGGACAAGAGGAAATCAAAATTAGCTAAGGTAAACGATCTTTCTTAGTGAAGATAAGGATCGGGGGGGAAGGCCTTTGGGCTTTGATGACAAAAGGTCTTTCGTAAATATTCAATGGAAAATATTTTACACAACATGAGGCGCTTTCTTTAGAGCCACTCCCTTTTGTGGGCTTTGTTTTTTGGATTTCCATGCTTCATTTTCTGAATGAAAGGTTGTTTGTCTCATTAATACATACATGAACCACCACTTCTATAAATCATAGCCATCCTAGACTACTAATGAAAATAAAAATAAAAATTTAATAAAATCTAATTAAACAAAGGTAACTTACAGGATATTCTCCTTTTTTTTCCTTTTCCTTGTTTTGTATCTAATCATTTTGGTACCCAACAATTCGTATAAGCTTATAGATGCTATCAAAAGATTGAAGACAATGTCAATTGCAAACCTGTCGGTCATCTACTCAAATTACTCCATATAACATATGGTAAACATATCTTGAATTGGCGAAGGAATTGCATAAAAGGGAAAAGAAAAAAGACTTACAACTTCTTAACCACGACAAGAATCTCAGAAAAATTCCTTCTTTTTCTTCCCGAAGATTAGTTCCCAGATATGTGGAGCAAATGGGGCTCTTTTATTCAAGAATTCTCTTAAAGCTTTCTCATTAATCAAGAATCCCTTTTGTTTTAAGGTTTCTATGACAGTATGAGCTTCGTCCTCCCCCTTTTCTTTGCATAACTCATCAATTAGGCCGACAAAAGTGGTTAGATTTGGAGAATGCCCAGATTCTAACATCTCAATGCAAAATGATACGGCATCCTCTAATTGTTTGGATTTGTACAGTCCCTGTATCAAGATGCCGTAACTGAAGGCATTGGGAGAAATGCCATTATTCTGCATTTTCCTGAAAATCCTAATTGCTTCATCAAGCTTCTCGGCCTTGCAAAACCCATCAACAACAGCAGTGTAAACCACAACTTCTGGAATTGTACCCTTCTCACGAATCAAACCAAATAGTTTCATTGCTTCTTGGATAAGCCCATCCTTGCAAAGCCCATCAAGCATAGCAACAGCGTTGGGAATTAGACCAGTTTCCTTCATTTTCCTGAATATCTCATCCGCTTCTGGAGGACACTGTGGTTGCGATTGCTCCCCTTGCATTGATTCAGAAAACTGAGCAGAAGAGCTCGGCTCGATTTTCTCTGTACTAGTACTCTGATTGTCAGTGTTCAGCTTGAATTTTTCAAGAAAGCTAAAATCCTTCTGAGACAAAGACTCATTCCTTCGCCGCGACATCGGCCCTTCGTTTGCGAATCGGGACGAGGAACCTTCCGAATGCCTATTAAACCGTTGATTCCGATTATCCTCAGGGTAAGGAGCAGATACTTCCCCGGCGAATTTGGGAACTCGACGAGCTTCCCAAGGATCCGGGGGAGAACGTCGTTGCGGCGGGCTGCTTCTCGGCTCGGACCTTGAGAAGTTCCAATCGTCATCCATGGAATTGGAGCTAAAACAGCGAGATTCCACCGGCGAGAGTGACAAATCCGGCGTTCGCAATGGATCATGGAGCAGAGGAAAGCCTCTTTCCCAATTCCGAATTGTTGAAGACAAAATCTTCGAAACTCGAAGGCGAGATTGTAATTGCATCTGCAACGCTCCCATGAGAATCTCGAGCGAAGAAATTATGAAGAGATTGCTAACAGTCGGCAAAGGAACGATGACGATGGAGGGAAAAATGGGTGTAGGGTTTTAGCGAGGGAACCAAGTGTATAGGTTTGGGCGTTCCATTATTTATTAAAAATAAAGCTAAATTCATAAAAATATCATTTTTAACTCTAAAATTTTTTAATAATATTTTTAAATTTTCATAAATAAAAAAAAAAAAAAATTACCATTAAATTTTAACAATCCAAACCTATCACATCACGAGTAAATATTGTCCTCTTTAGACTTTCTCTGCTGGGTTTCTCTTAAGGTTTCAAAACGCCACTTGTCACAATTGCACTCTTGATGACAGCGGACTTGCGATTATGCAGCACTCACTTTCCAACGAGTGAGCGAGGGTAGAGAGAGATTTTCGAAAGAGAAATTTTGAAAGAGACGTTGTATAAACAAACAAGAGAGTAACAACAACTGCTCACAGTATATATAATCATTGGCAGGGAGAAGTTTCTACACCCTTATAAGGAATGTTTTGTTATCCTCTCCCACTGATGGGAGATCTCACAATCCACTCCCTTTGAAGCTCAACGTCCTCACTAGCATACTGCCTTGTGACTGACTCTGATACCTATGTTAGATAGGTATTTATAGCTTCGTTCAAAAAACGCTCAGTATAATGTATTTTGTTTTTAAGTCTATTAACAGTGTCGTAACGGTCTCTAAATAAAATTGCACAAAAAAAAAATGAGATTCTAATAAAGGTCAATGAGTATTATTTAAAATTTTTTAGAATTATTTAAAATTTTAAAATAATTTTTTTGAAACAAATTTCTAAAGAAAAAAAAATAAAAAATTGAAGGATAATTTTGAATAATTTAAATAATTGTTAATAATAAATGAATTTTAGGAATTAAAGGGTTGGGCGAAAATTATGCATTTCGGCTCACTATCAACTTATCCATTTCGTACCAAATTAAACGAAGCTCCTTCGTCTTGCCGAGCTCAAGAATGATACTTCTTGCTCTATGTTCTTCTTGAAAGACCCAGAAATTCCTGCTTCTGTAACTTCAGTTTCCTCACAATTAGAGCTTTGATCGAGCGCAGAAATCAATAAAGACTGCTTGCTTATCCATTTGATTGAAGAAGGTGAACTCGATTTTCCTTGTGTTTATCGCCATTCTGCATTGCATTTCTCTTTGTAAAACGGAGGGTTTTTTTTGAATTTGGAGTTCAATTCCTATTCCCTCTCGTGATTTTGCATTACTTGCTGGTAATTGTACAGTATTTTTACGAACATTTGGTGGATTTATGAAAAATCTGTTTGTATGCTGAATCTTTCAGGGTTTTATGGAAATTAGCGGCAGTCGAAATGGTACTAGTATGCTGTGGTTCTTCAGGGACAAAGGATTTGATGATGGAAGCATTGATAAGATGTTTAAAAAGTGTAGGCGTTTGGAAGGTATGCAGAATGAAAGAGCTGCTGAAAATTGGGAATATTTGGAAGGAATTGGGATTCAAAAGAGGAAACTCCCTTCTGTTGTTTCCAAATGTCCTAAGATTCTAGTTCTTGGTCTCCAAGAGAAAATTGCTCCCATGGTTGAGTGTCTTGCAACACTCAGCACTAAGCCTCGTGAAATTGCTACAGCTATTGCCAAATTTCCTGGCATTCTTTCCTATAGTGTTGAAGAGAAGCTATGCCCACTTTTGGCTTTCTTTCAAGCTCTGGGTGTCCCTGAAAAGCAGCTTGGAAAGATGATTCTACTCAACCCGAGGCTTATTAGCTACAGCATTGAATCGAAGCTCATTGAAACTGTGGATTTTCTTGCTGGGGTTGGGCTAACGAAGGATGGGATGATTGGAAAAGTTCTAGCAAAAAATCCATTTCTCATTGGATATAGTGTTCATAAAAGGCTCCGTCCTACTTTCGAGTTTCTGAAATCGATCGGTCTCAGTGAGATGGATCTTCAAGCAGTTGCATTGAAATTTCCAGACATTTTGTGTAGGGATGTGGACAAAGTTTTGAGACCCAATTTGGATTACCTGAGGAGAAGTGGGTTTAAAGATGGAGAAATAGTGTCTTTGGTGACTGGTTATCCTCCTATTTTGATCAAGAGCATTCAACATTCTTTAGAACCTCGGATCAGATTTTTAGTTGAAATAATGGGAAGAACACTTGACGAAGTTGCCGAATATCCCGAGTTTTTTAAGCATGGTTTGAAGAAAAGACTCGAGTTGCGGCATAGATTGTTGAAAGAGAAGACAACGGACTTTACCTTGAGTGAATTGTTGGAATGCAATCAAAAGAAGTTTATGATGAAAATGAGTTTGTTATGAGGCTATGCTTGGAGATTTAGGAACCATATCCTGAAAGAATGTTGTTTCTCAGCATCTTTACAAGTTTTGTTGCCTAATAATTCATTTTCCAGGCTTCTAGTTAAAGTTTAGAGCCTTCGTCCTGCCGAGCAATTGTTTTTAGCCCTGGATTACCCTTCCTTCATTCACGGTTCATGCTTTAGGCTCGTTATGGTGTCCCTTGTGTTTGAACAATTCAAATGGAGTGGAGTACATACAGAGTACTCTCATGTAACTCTTTTCCTTATGTTGTATGGGTTGAGATTTGGACCCCTGATCCTCCCTTGTAGTTTTCATCTTTACTGTTGAGAATTTTTGTGCCAGAATTTGTACTGTTCTTCGACCAATTATTATTAACAGTTCCAATGAAATCTTGGGTTTTTGCATCTGGGGGAGCATCTCTTTGAAAATCATAAGATGTTTATTACTTGAATGCTAACCAAAGCCCTGGGATGAAAGTCACCTCTCCTGTGATTACCTTAAACCCCTACATTAGGGTGTTGAAAACTTGGATTAGCAGTAGAAATCGTGTTTTTCTGTGCAGTTTATATCGATATTTACATGTTTCTATAGTTTACACTATGCATACAAGAAATTTCTTGAATCTATGCCATGACTGTACTCCACGGCCTATGAATAATGATATGCAAATTTTCACTAGGATGCTTCATTGTTTTCCAAGCCTGCCGGTCTCATCCTGAAATATATTGTCATTCCTATTGCCTAAATCTTGCATCATTATTTTGAGGTCTTCTGTTGTTGCAAGATTAAACATTATTCTCTGTTTCTGTTAAACAGACCGAACATTATTAGAACAACGGTGTAATTGTCGGGATCAGATTGAAGATGATAACAACTTAGAACTTGGACTTGAATTTTTTTTCTATTATCTGTAATCTAGGAAGTTCTTAAACCCCCTTTGATTTATAAAGAAAACATGTCAATCTTAATTGTAAAGCAAAAATAATGGTACAACAGACAAGTGCTAGCGCGATGTGCAGAAGCAACCGGAGGAACATCTCGGGACATTGGCGAGTTTGAGCCCAGGTATACATATCCCCTTGCATATACCAGAGGGTGAATAAATGATGTTTTCTACAATTTGATGACGAGCTACATGTTTTTCAGGTAAGCTTCGAGACGGAAGGAGAGGACTAGCTATGGTGAAACTTCATGGAAGAGAGCTGTTCGTGTTTGACAGTGAAGTGAGAGTGGTATTGGTGGAAGTAGTGCTCATGGGAGGCCACATGAAGGCTGGCTTGAACAGAGGTACTTGAGGTGCTGGCAAAGCTCCGTTTAAAATTTGGAGTATAGCCTGAGTTTGTGGCCTTTCACTTGCCGTGGGATGTGTACATGCCAACCCAAGTAGTAGAAGCCTCCTAGCTTCATCAACCACAAAACCATTGCCCAGCCGGTTATCGACAGCTTTTTCGATGTGTCCTTCACGGTGTCCCTTCCACACCCAATCAATTAGAGTACACAGATTTTGCTCGTCTTCAATAGCAGCTCCTGGTCTCCTGCCACAAACGATCTCGAGCACGACTGCTCCAAAACCATATACATCGGTTTCAGGAGTAGCCTTCCCTTCATGGAAGCATTCAGGAGCAACATAACCCATTGTGCCTGCAACTCCACCACATTGCAGGTCTGCATAAGAGTTTCTTTCAGGATCCAAGGCTCTAGCAAGGCCGAAATCCCCTAGACGAGCATTGAAGTCGGAATCAAGCAAGATATTGCTTGATTTGATATCTCGGTGCAATACTTTCTGGTCATACAAATTATGCAAGTAATGCAACGCAGATGCAACTCCTACAAGAATTTTATAGCGATGTCTCCAGCTGAGAACATCCTCGTCAGCAACGTCGTATAGGTGATTCTCGACGCTTCCATTAGGCATAAAGTCGTACACTAATAAAAGCTTCCCTTTCTCATAGCACCACCCTGCACAAATATGCAATGCTTATGTGAGTACATTGGTTTGGAATCATGCACTATATATGCTCTTATTACATGTCATTGATGCTTCATGAATGCAAATGAAAAACTACACAAATATGTTCTCTGGCACACTCTTACTACAATATGTTCATGATATTTACCAGGCATGGTAGAGTTATATATTTAACTTGTTCTCTTTCCCCTTGTTTGTTTGGAAGAACAGAAAAATGGAAGCCTTACCTTCTAAACGGACGAGGTTCTTGTGGCGAAGACGGTGGATAATGGTGAGCTCATCCAGAAAATCGCCTTCGCTCTTAATGCTGTCCCTGGAGAATTTCTTGACGGCAATTTCAAGCCTGGAAACAGAATTTGAAGATGTGGTAATGTCCTTATCCTTGTCCTGAAAAACGCCTTTGTACACGACCCCGAATCCCCCATTTCCTAGAACCATGCTTTCATGGAAGTTATGAGTCGCCCTTTTTAGTTCCTTGTACTTGAACTCTCTAGGCATTCCAGGCAACCTCTTCAATGTGCCCTGAACATTTGACTCCTCATCCCTACTCACTCTCCTCTTCTTCCTATAATCAACAAATAACCAAACCCCAATAAGAATTGCGATTAGTATCGGAATTCCAACTCCGGCAAGGATCTTCAACCACGTTAGATTTTTCTTCTCCGGCAGACGTTCCAAATCCAGTGTCCATTCCAAGACACAGTTCAACTGAATCTCTGGGCTGCCTGTAGAAGCAGAGAATCCAATGTATGATTCTTGTTTCACAAATCGTTTCAGGTTTATCGTTTCATTGAGAAGCGGTTTATCAGGTTTTGGATCTTTGTTTATAGACATGTAAACCTGCAAAAGTTTGGCTTTGCCATCATAATCAACCCAGATACTGTGATTAGTTCCGGTCTCTGGGGATAAAACTATGCCAGATTTATTCAGTGAAACAGCCTTCCTTGACTTAATGGAGTTGATGTTCAGACCGATATGGTTGTCGTCAGGGTCGAAATCCTGCTTCTCGGTATCGAATTCGATAGCTACAATTTGATTTCTGCTGTCGCCGTCCGTGGTTGCATTGGTGAGGCCCATCCACTGCCCCCAGCTCTGTTCAGGTGCATCACCAGTCGGAGCTATAAGAAAAGTAAGCCCCTCACCAGCATTCCATTCTTTATTTCTGAAAATATTGATGTAAAAGTATGAGCTGAATGAAGCAACAATGTCATCTTCCTCCTTTTTATCAATATCAGCTAGCCATAACTTGAACGGCTGGTGGTACACAATGCGGCCAAATGTATTTTGAAGGCTAACAACATTGTTCTGCGAGTCAGGAGTTAACTGCAGCGCCCCACCATCGATGGAAGAGCCTCCGGTGAAGATGAAGTCTTGATTATGCTCCCTTTCATTGAATCGAACATACGAAAAACGACGCTCACAGATCGTTTGGCTGCCCACTGCTCCAAAGAGCAACACCAAAGAAGCCACAACAACAACAACAACCAAGGTACTTGAATCTCTCTTACACACAAACATTTTACTCATCAAATTCTTCAGCAACTAACCCAGAATGAACAGAAAAACCACCCGGATTCGTAGATCGGCAACACGGGAATCTCGAATCAGAATTCAGCTAGCTCCTTTGTCAACTGATCAGAGAAGAAGCTAGAGGTAACCCCATTTGCCTTAAAAGTTTAAAGCTTTCTTCCATGAGTATCGCCATTGGTGTTCTGTAATTCTTCGACGCATTAGTTCAATCTTCAAGAAAGCGAGTTTTGGGAAAGTTTGGAAATGATTGAAGAACAAAACCCAAAAGGGGTTTGAGAGAAGAAGAAGAAGAAGAAGAAAGGTCAATTTTTTCATGCTGAAAATGGAGAAAACCCCATTGATAAAAGACTTGTAAGTTGAACACAAGAAGCTTCGTAGAGGCAGTGTAAATATCGTCCACGTTTAGTAGACTGCAGCTCTGTTTGGTGGTCTGGAATCTTTTCAACTTTAAATTATTATTGTATATATCCCCCACTGGCTGCTTTCTCTTTGACAGGTCGGTTGGTCCCACATCGGAAAGGAATTGAATAAATGGTTTATTTATGTGGCCGTTCATAAATTTTCGTACATTTTCCATAAATTTTGAATTTAATTTTTATTTGAGTTTCAAAATGTTATATTTTTCTCCTCCAAATTTGTTTTTAGTCTTTGTATGGTCAATTCGAATCAATGTTGGATTCTTTTTAGTGCCTGGAGCACTCGGTTTGGACCGAACCCTTCTTTTACTCGGCTATATATCTCTTATTTTGTTACCTAAAAGTACCGGAGTAAGACATCGAATTCTTAATAATATCAACCTTTTTTATTATATGATGTATTTCTCTTAAAAATATTGGTGCACGTGTAAACAAGGTGCTTCAGTTTTAATATTACACTTTTATCTTTGAATTTTCATGCCGGCTGATTTTTGAAATAATTATGATGTAAATTTTTTTTATTTAACTTTAATAGCTAAAACTATATTAATTTAATTTTTTAAATTAATTAACGTGAAAATGTAACCTTTTGAAATTTAGACTTTTTTTTCTTTTTTTAATGCGATGAATTTATGATTATATAGAAGTTTGATAATGTGGATACAATGATGTAAAGTACGCGCTTTGGTGGTTGAAATTTTATAGATTTGTTTACATCTTTTATTCGGTGGTTAAAACGTGTTCAAATTCGAGAACCAAAAATATATTTTATTCTTATTTTTTAAAATCAAAAAATAAAAACAAATCATCAAAACCTACAATATCAAAATGAAATAAATATTTATAATATAGTTTTTCACGATAAAGTACTATAGAAGATTATTATTAAATAAATCACCGATCGAGATAAATATTAAATAACGTTTACGGGCTAAATTGAAATATTTGAAATATATTGGCTAAAATAATAAATAAATAAATAAGTTATCTTAAAAAAAAAGATTTAAATTTTTTAAAAGAAACCCTTTAACAACCAATACATTGCTTAAAGTTAAAACATGAATGATTAAGAAAGTTTCTTTCTGATTTTAATTTAATATTGTTTTTTATTTTTGACATTTTGACTAATTCAAAAGTGTAGTTTATAATTAATAATACAATTATCAATAATCTAAATAATATATATATATAAAATAAAAAAAAAAAATAAAATAAAAAAGAGAACTTTTAATTACTTTAAAAATTCTGTTCATATTACTTTATATTTTAATTTGTATTTAATTAGCCTTATATATATATATATATATATATATATATATATATATATATATATATATATATATTATTTTTTATTTTTATTTTTTTGCTTCTAATTTTTTAAAAGTATAATTTTGTATATCTTATTTTATAATAACTACAAGAAAGTTGTTATCTATTTAACTATTGATTAATAATTTATATTAAATATAAAAACTTTTTTTTTAATTTTTTTTTTATGTTTACATGGTTTTTTAATTTTATATTTGAAAATAAACATTTAGAAAAAAAATTATATTAATATTATACAAATTCTTTTTATGGGTATTTTAAGTTTGTGTCAATTTAATTTTTAAAATTTAATTTTGAAATTTTCAATCTTGTTTTAATCTTTTAATTTGTTTCAAATATTTTATTAGATTTTTTTTAGTTAAAATGTCTAACAAAATTAAAAAAAAAAATTAAAGGTGGAAATTAAATTGTTCGAAACAAAAAAAAAAAAAAAAAAATTAAATTACACATAATAAAATATTTTATTAGGTTCATATGCTTTGTGCATGTGATTATGACGTGGAATTTATATTTATATTTTCTATTTTTTTAAGACATGTTGGGATTAGTAGGAATCTTTCCTTTTTCTTCTTTATTTAATTATATGTGATTTTCCTTTTAAAGTAATATATTTTAAATAGGAAATAAATAATAAATGTAGTAGTTTCTTGGTTAGGTTTGAGTTGGTAGCGGAGATCTAGGTTTACCTCGAACAACTTCTTACATCATGAAACCAAATTTTCTCTCAATCTTCCATTAATTGAAGCTTACGATCTCGATAAAATTGAAAGCCTAGATTCTAAGCGCTTTTAATTTATAGAAGCTTTCGTATAGTACTTGATCAATAGGTATAATGAAACCGACCTTTTAAATTTCCATTGACATGTGACATTTTCGGACAACTTAAGGAATGAATCGAGCTTTTCATATATTCATGTAGTTTCAATGTCGATATCAGAAATGAATTGATATTTTCATTCTATCTAGAAACAACATTATTTTACAACATTACACACAGACCAAACACGAACCAAAGAAACAACATAAAATTACGCATGATTTACTTGGATATGAGGCTACCAACAACGGCAGCAATCATGGCTGTCGGGTCGCCGAGCATAGCGGAGACGATGCAGCGAACGGCCCGGCTAGCCATTAGAAACCCTTGCTCAACCTTTCCTCTTCCCCTTGGATGGCTTTGGCATGTCCCCTTAAGGCTTGGAATCCTTGTCTGAACCTCAATGACTTTATTCTTATCCACTTTTAGGTACATAGCTTGCCAGCTCTCTACAAGCAATTCCTTCACACAAGACAAGTGAAGATTATAGCTCCTACATTTCGACTTATAAGACCATCCCGGTCCCCGGCCTCCGCAACGATGACACGGTCCCGAAAGCTTCATACTAAGGTAAAGATCGTGTTCGCCATCATCAAGCACTTGAGGGAGATTTGCGCAACAAGGGTGGAGATCGAAACCACAGCGTTTACAATGGTAAACAAATCCCGAAACGTCATTTCGACAAGCGTCACAGAACCTCGCGGTGGCACCGGGGGGAGAAAAGAAGAAGTCGAAAGCACATTTCGGGTAGAACAGGTGAGTGATCTTGGGAGGGGCCATGGCACAGAGCTTGTGCAAGGTGAAGTCACATTGCAGGCATTGGTAGTTGAAGCCAATACCAGCTTCATGACAGCCAGCACAGTTGAAAGGGGTATCAGTGTGGGATAGATTCAGGTTGTGCCATGGATGGATAGGGTGAAGCACTTGTTTTTCAATCTTCATTGCTTATTTGCTCTTGATTTGCTTGAAATGTGGAAGAGTTGATAGCTTTATAACGAAGAAGGGGCAGTTTGATTTGGATTTGAACACCAAAAAGAGTCGATTTTGATTAATTTTTGGCACAAATCTTGTAAGAACAAGAATAACTTGGAAATGTTAGAACAATTATGAAGGGGTAGAAAGTGGGTTGAGAGAAGGGGAGATGAAATTGGTAAGAATCTGATTCCATGGAAGAAGGTTTTGGCTTAGCTAATTACTTTTAAAGAGTGATATTCATTGTTCTTTTGACCAAACCTGAGCTGATACCCATTGTAGCTTGAAATTTGTAGTGGTTTCTTTGGTGGAGAGCAAAACATCAAGAATTTGTTCTTCAACTTCAAAGTTTCTTTGAATAATGAAGAATTCGTTTGGTTATCTTTTGCTCCATTGATCTCTTAGAAAAGGAATATTTCTCTCTTTAGTGATCCACCGCTAATAGATATTGTCCTCTTTGGAGTTGCCCGACCTCTATAACAGCCCAGGCCCACCACTAGCAAATATATTGTCCTTTTTTAACTTGCCCGACTCTCTGTAATGGTCCGAGCCCACCATTAACAGATATTATTTTCTTTGGACTTTCTTTTCGGGCTTCCCTAATGTTTCATTCCCCTCTCCAACCGATGAAGAATCTCACAATCCACCCTCCTTCGAAGCCTAGTGCCCTCGTTGACACTCGTTCCCCTCTCCAATCATTGTGGCTATCGTTTTTCTTTGGATTATCTGATTCTCTTAAGAAGAAAGGAAGAAATTGTCTTCCTTAGAGTAATTAGGATAGATAAGAACTTATCTTCCTTGGAGTAATTAGGATAGATAAGAACAATGTGTGATGGCCCATTAAGATGGATAAGAACAATTTGTGAGAACAAAAGAATTTAATATAACTAAAATTACACAACATAAACCGAAAACCGACCTTACTAAGCAACGTATATCCCTAATTCTAACACAAAACATCATACGACTATGATAACCTGAACCATATTGTTACCATTGATTTAGTGTTGTTAGCGTTGATTTAGTGAATCTCCCATCGTTCACATCTCTAATAAACTCGAGATCAACACAGGCCTGCATTTTAAACTATATAAACTTGTATTCATATAGTATAAAAGTATATATAATAAAATGCAAGTTTTATAATGTTATATCCACACAATATGACATGTTTTTGGTCAATTTTGGGGCTTACGAGGATGTTCATATTTGAGGATATAATGAAGCATCAGATTTTGTCTGATGATTCATGGGCATCTGGTACAATGAAACAGAAGAGAGATCACTCTCTGTCCCAAATCAAATCAAAGTCAACAACAAATAAGAACAGGACAGCCAAATCCATGAATTTGTTCATTTATTTCAACCATCTTGTCTCTTTGTCTCTACCAAGACCAAGAACAAGAACAAGAACTAGTAGAACAAGAACAAGAACTAGTTATTCTGTTTCCTGTTTCCTGTTTCAGTTTCAGCTCAAAATTTCTTTGGAACCAGAAATCAAACCCAAGAAACAGATCAACGAAAATGATATAAAACTACAACTAGTTTGCTACCACTGACCACTGAGCAGCTAACCAATTACATCTTTCTGAACAGACTACAGCTTACTTCATCACCATACCAAAAATACTACCAAATCTACAAAGAATTTCCTGTACATTCAGTTGAAAGGCTACTGGCATTCCTTATTTGCTACCCAAATCAAGACAGCAATAAGATGAACATATATATATATATATATATATATATATATATATATATATATATATATATATATATATATCAGCAGTTTTCAACTCAGAAATTGATGTGGAAAAGGATACTGATCTGAATAGGTAAGCCAGCAATAAGATGAACATCGCCACTACAAAATAAAGAATCCAAAATCAACATTAAAATGAAGAAAAACCCAAATCAAATCAAATAGAATCATGACATGCTAAAGTAAGCAAATCGAATTGGGGAGCAACTATTACGTGTAATCTTCGTTTTAGACTTTGCGAACTCAAATGCGAAGAACAAGAAGATTAACAAGATAACTGTATGTTTGTGGCACCATTGAGGGAGTATCATACTGCAATGAGGACCCCATTGGATGGCCAGAAATATCTTGCAGTGAAAATAGAAACACGGTGATTGATCTCCAGTGACAGTAAATCAAGAAACTATCACCTCTAAATTGTTGCATACAGGTAGGGGAGAATCAAATACTCGACAAAAAACAGGTTTACATCCCCATTACTAACGTACTTCTCGATGAGACCGAGGTTAGAAATATATTTGGTATTGAGATGAGACGAGGACTCACTATATACGTCTACTACACCTTCAAATGCTATCTTTCATACTAATTTTTATGTTCTGCACTTTAATAGATAATTGCAGTTTGTGGTCCTCAATGTCTTTCAGCATTGAAAAAAGGTTAGACCGGTAAACGTCGCACTTCCGATTTGCACACTCCAATTCGTTGGTAAGCTCGTTGATTTTCTTGTCCAAGTCATCCTGCCGAAAATTTCAAGAGTAAAATAAAGTCAAAACGAAATCGTGTATGTCTCGACATGCAAGGGAATGAAGGATTGTCCAGACCATGAAACTTAGATAAAGATTCATTATGACCATACAATTGCATGCGTTTAGTAGGCTTACATGCCGTCAATATTGAAGTTATGTGCATAATTAAAAGATAAATCTATCCAAGACTAGGAAAAAAACACGCTATCCGAAGTCCAAACATCGAAACGTCCCAAGAAAAAAGAAATTTAACAAGAAAGGATTATGAAGTACTCTGAAACTCCAAATCTAGCAAGTAACCAAGTAATGCAGTGAAAGCTAGAACTTCGAGGAGCAGGTTCTATCGTATACCAAACGCTTATGCATACCGTAAGATCCGACCACCAATATAGTTAAAAGGTTGATCAGTTGAACTAAGTGTAGAAGCTTGAAAGAAAACAAAGTAACAAACTCCAACACTAAACTAAATCTGTAAGGTGCTAAAAGGAGTAGAAATCCCGCTTTTCCTCTAGCTAGAAATCTTGAATAACGAATTCCAGTCAAATCAAAAAACAGAACGGATAGATACAAAAGACAGTGAACTTCTACCTCTGACATGTTTTTACTCAATATCTCGTCGTGATCCCTGCTACTACTATGATATGTATAGCTTCTGTCGTTTCCAGGGTCCATTTTAATACGCCCATTGATTGTATAATTTTTCCCATCATTCCTCGTTGTATGAGCAACCCTTTTTGCAGCCTCTTGAAGGGCATCTTTTGCCACATTATACGTATCCACAGTCTTTGCTCCTTCCTCGATGAATTTAAAAGCCTCGTGGCGTAGGGTATTGTATCTCACAGTATGAGATTCAAGATAGTTGTTATAGATATCATTCACATGGTCATCCAACATCACGTTACTCTTCGCATTTCTTGTCCATCGTTTCAAAATGTAATAAGATGGAAGTGTAAGAACATTGGTCACTCTGAAGACAGCCAAGATATGTCCGCACAGAAGGCCTGAGAACTCGAACATCTGGCAACTACAACTTGCTCTCATCTCCAAAACATTGAATTTCACATAGTGAGCTTTATGATCCTC
This sequence comes from Cucurbita pepo subsp. pepo, assembly GCF_057944985.1. Lineage (NCBI taxonomy): Eukaryota > Viridiplantae > Streptophyta > Magnoliopsida > Cucurbitales > Cucurbitaceae > Cucurbita > Cucurbita pepo. Next base: position 10,804,233 of record NC_141812.1, on the reverse strand, counting down.
GCCAAATTTGGCCACTTGATATGTTATAATTTCCCCATCGTCATCAGCCTTCGACGCCATAAAAGTTAATGTGCCAACTAACTCCTCTTGGAATCTTGAGAACAGCTTCCTGGTGTAAAGCTCAGAAACCTGTTTTTCCATTGGAGATGGAGTTTTTAGAACAGGGGAAGTGTTCATTGTATCATAATCTGCTTTCACTTCTTTCTCATTCCGACTCTCTAAAGCTTTTTCATACAGTTTGAAGAACTGACTCAAATTGGTCGAAGCATTCACGTACCCATCAAAATATGAATTCATGCTATCACTTCGCTGGGTAATAGACATTTCAGCGAAAAAAGTATCCCGCAAATACACCGGAACCCACTGCCTCCGAGCAGAGTAAATTGTTTGAAGCCACTCATGATCCCTGAGATCATATCTGTCAACAAGTGATAGCCAGCAGGACTCAAATTCCTCGATAGAGTCGGTCAAATTTACACATTTGTGGAAGTCAGCTTCAAAGCTTGGGTGTTTCAGAAACACATGAGAAAGCATCTCCTGGCATTTCTTGAAAATATGCCATTTGCAGAAACGGTGACGGGTCTCAGGGAAAACTTGTGTAATGGCTGACTGTATTATTGCATCATGATCGGTAGTAATTGACACAGGTGGGCGACCAGACATTGCCAAAAGCCACGTTCTAAATAGCCAATTAAATGATGCTTCAGATTCATTTATTAGAAAAGCACAGCCAAATAACACGGGCTGTCCATGATGATTCACCCCGGTGAAAGGAGCAAAGGGCAGACGATATCTGTTTGACCTATAGGTAGTGTCAAATGTAACGGTATCCCCAAAGTAAGTATAGTTCATCCGAGCCTTTGGATCGGCCCAAAAGACATTGCCCACACACTGATCCTCCTCACCCTGCACCGCATAGAAGAAGTTCGGATTTTCAGAATGCATTTGCCTCAAGTAATCCAAAAGCAGTTGAATGTCTCCTTCTAAGCTCCTTTGGCGATTATTCCTCATATAATTTCGACAATCAACCTCAGTAAATCCAACTTTACTGATTCCTCCATACTCCTTTATCAGTGCCGACATAATCCTACGAGGACCCATCCCAGCAGCCTGTAAAGTATCAATTAAGGTCTTTGCTGGACCTGATATTTGCCTATGAGACCGCAAGCAGTGCACCTGATCAGGAGGAACTAACTCATGATTATGCTCTCTAACAAATCCAGAGACAACCCATTTCCCAGAATCGTGCATCTTTACAGACAAGGATGCTTTGCAACCCACTCTAGTGATCGTTCGAGGGCGCTTAATTTCTCTATCTTTAGTTCGCTTCTCATTCATATTCCTGAAACCCTCTTTGGCACAAACAAATTGCCTTTGTATAATCGCTCCATCGCGCCTAGACCGACGGGACGAGCTGACACGAGTACTGAACCCAACACGTCGAGCATATGAATTATAGAAAGCTTTGGCAGCCTCTTCAGACTCGAATTCCATTCCTTCATAAGGTTCAAGATCCAAAAGATCACCCTCAGGAAGATATATCTCACCACTGCCAGCGCCACCACCAAGGCTACTCAGAGGAGGGCTATCAACCATTTCTTCATCCTCAATGGAATGATGCACCATACCAATAGAATAGTCATCTCCCTCCCTCCCACTGCCTCCTCCCAATCCAATATCGAACTCAATCACTTCATTATCCATATGAACACAGTTAATGTTTAATCAGAACTTATTTTACAAACTCTATATCCGTTCCAACCAGGTGAGTGAAAGCTTTGACTAGAAGAGATCAACCACTCAGCAACAACAAAACAACAATCTCATTAAACCCATAAATCTACCGTAGAATAGGAACATGCGAAGACAGAGAAATAACATAACCGACCTCGCAAATGAAGCCAGCCATCTCATCTCAAATTCGAGCGATGGCCACAGTACCCATTAAATCAAACACAAAAACAACCAAAACCCATTATCCAGAAAATCAATTCAGACTTCAAACCTCCAACTATACTCGGCAAAGACTCGATCAATCAAAGGCGAGGGATAACCCACTGAGGGGCTCCAGTTCCTGGGGTTCAAAAAACCCTAGAAACGAAATTTAATTTTGCCGGGAAATCGAAAGAAGCGGGGAAATTGGGGGTTTAATCTGGAGCGAAAAGGAAAGAGGGTTATATAGAGAGAGAGAGAGAGAGAGAGAGATGGAGAAGCAGAAGTGGAAGATGAAAAATACCGTGGATGAAGTGGAAAATTGGACGATGATCGCGAAGAGACGGTGCGAAATCGTTGAGAGTTGGAGGTTGGCGATGGATTCTTCGTATGGAAGCGCAGCCTCCTCGAAGGCTTCAAAATTTTGGAAGGTTTTGTTCCAATGGTTCGCCGATTACTCTCTCAAATGCACGCGTCCCCTCACCAACGCCAGATTGAAATTCCGAAATTATTGAACGCATTTGGATTTGATTTATTCCATCAAATTGAATTTGTGTTTTTTTTTTTTTTTTTTTTTTTTTCTCTTTATCTTTATTTTATTTCAATAATAATAATAAATAAATCAAATACACGGATTGGTTGGTTCATTACTCTACTCGAGGGGTCGGAACCCGCCCCGAACCGAAGATTCTCTATTTGACGAAAAATGGACGAGGGAGTGGAGAACATTTTTTTTCCTGTTAAATAAACGGGATCGAGGTAATATTTACATATTTTTTTAATTGTTAAAAACTATATTATAATGTTAAAATTTTAATTTTTAGAATTAGGATGGTAGCGTATGAAATAAATTGATTTTTTATGATATTTTTTTAATAAAGATTATATTTAAAATTAAAGATTTAAAATAATTTTTTTAAAAATAATTCTGAGATGAAATAAATGAGAAAATTTCGTGCAGACCAGAAATGAAATAGGTGGCAAGAATGGGGTTTTAGAAGGCTTCCCCGTCCCATCCCGCCCCTGGACATCTCTAGCCCCGACATAAACCAACCGGTCTATAAATTCATGAATAAACGACAGAAAAGGACTTGTGGAGGCTGATTTCAATAATCAACATATTCAGAGCCTCATCTTTTCAATGAAACGAGATTTAAGGAAACGTCGGAAGTGAAATAAACACATTTCTCTCTTATTCCATAGATCGAGACAAATCAAATAAGAAAATGAAAGCAAAAAAAAAAAGTTTTTACAAAAAAAAAAAAAAAAAAAAAAAAAAACAAGTAACATTCTTGAGTTTACATAAATTTAAAAACTTTCAAAATGAATCTAAATTGTTGATGAGTGTGTCCAGAGATATTGATTGAATGAATATCCAATAATTGATATCTGTTCATGGGAATTCAAAGCCTCCTCCCCCAATGGCGGCATCAGCAGCAGTTGGCTTTGGTGGGCTAATGGCTATCCACAACAAAGAGAGTGTGATAGCAATCAAGCCTGACCAAACTATCACAATTGTTGGCGTTTTTCCTCTTCTTCCCATCAACCCTTTAGCAAAAGGATACAAATGAGCCAAAACCCAGAAGCTAAAGAAAGCCCCACCTATGAACTTGCTCCATTGTGGCACTGTGCTGTATATTGTTCTTGAGAATGCTACCACCATGGCTATTATGTTCATTAGGGCTATCACAATGGGAGGAACCATCAACGACGTCCATTTCACGAGGTATAAGTCTGCGTAAATGTCTTCGACGTCGTCTCCTGATGACTTTGATGTTAACGTGAAAGATATCTCGATCCCTGCTACCACCTTTAATAAGCCTTGGACCACAGCTGCTAAGTGAGCTGACGTGCCTGAGATCATGGGTTAAAATGTTAGTGTAAGATCTTATATCGGTTGGGGAGGAAAACGAAATACCCTTTATAAGGGTATGGAAATCTCTCTCTAGTAGACGCGTTTTAAACACCTTGAAAGGAAGCTCAAAAGGGAAAGCCCAAAAAGGACAATACCGGCTAGTGGTGGCTTGAGCCGTTACAAATGGTATCAAAGCTAGACACTAAGCAATGTGCGAGTTAGGAGGCTGAGCCCTGAAGGGGACGGACACGAGGCGGTGTGCCAGCAAGGATGCTGGGTCCCGAAGGAGAGTGGATTAGAGAGTCCCACATCGATTGAAGAAGAGAACGAGTGTCAGCGAGGATGCTGGGCCCCGAAGGGGGTGGATTGTAAGATCCCACATTCGTTGGGGAGGAGAACGAAACACCCCTTATAAAGAGTGTGAAAACCTCTTCCTAGCATACGCATTTTAAAAACTTTGAGGGGAAGCCTGTAAGGGAAAGCCCAAAGAAAACAATATCTGCTAAGCAGTGGGTTTGGGCCTTTACAAATGATATTAGAGCCAGACACCAGGCGATGTGTTAGCAAGGAGACTGAGCCCCGAAGGGGCGGACACGAGGTAGTGTACCAGCAAGGATGCTGGGCCCCGAATGGGGGTGGATTAGAGGGTTCCACGTCGATTGATGAAGGGAACGAGTGTCAACGAGGATGTTGGGCCCCGAAAGGGGTGGATTGTAAGATCCCACATTGGTTGGGGAGGAGAACAAAACACCCTTTACAAGGGTGTGGAAACCTATCCCTAGCATACGCGTTTTAAAAATCTTAACGGGAAGCCTAAAAGGGAAAGCCCAAAAAGGACAATATCTGGTAGCGGTAGGCTTGAACCGTAAGCGTATTAAAGTTAACGGTTACCTGAAATGAGCCAAAACTGTTCATTTCTCCACCATTCTTCCAAGCCAATGCCAGACCACTTGACTTCCAAAATGGCTAAGGAGATTAAACAGACAGTGATGATGAGAAGGTACACCAAGAAGGTGACATTGAGTGTTTGGACAATGAAGTTGCCAGAGAAAAGGGAGAGAGCTGGGAGGAAGCAGTAGACAATGAGGAAGATCGAGGTGAAGGGGTAGATGCCGACGTTGAGGTAGGCGAGACGTTGCAGAATTTTGAGGCGTCTCGAAGCCAGCAATGCATTATTTTTCGAGAAGAAAATCTCGACCGAACCCGTCGCCCATCGGAGCACTTGGTGAAGTCGATCAGTGAGATTGATTGGAGCCGACCCACGGAAGGCATCGCGCTTGGTGATGCAGTAAACAGAATGCCATCCACGGTTGTGCATACGGTAGCCAGTGACCACATCCTCTGTCACCGAGCCATAAATCCACCCTACTCGCTCGCCCCATTCCGTTTTATCCTCATACCTATTCAATGCATCCATATCAAGTTCAAAGTTGAGTGACCTATTAAACATTTTTTTAAGTTCATACCAGCAAGAAATTACGGAGACAGATTCAGCAACGGTTGCAGCATCGAGGGGTTGACGAGGAGCCCGAAGAACACCGGGAGGGCGTCCATACCGAACTGCAGGATGATCAGCAATCGGGCGGCCTTGAAACTCGGCAACCGGTATCGAGTCAGCCAACATGGTAGAATTTCCAAAACGCTTGGGAAGTAAATTGACATCAAGGTCAGGATCAAAGTCAGTGGATTGCAAAGGCTGTGTTTGCAAAGGTTGTGTTTCAGAGGAATCACTTTTAGGCTTAACCATATCGGGTTGAGGCGGGTCGAAACCGTAGAGGGCGAAGCGACGAAACATACAACCCGTTCCGACGTACACCGGACCTTGTATTCCATCGAGCGCTCTCATATTGCCATCAAAGAAGACAGTATTATGATTGGCATATCGATCAGAAGGATCAATGCCTTCAAATCTTTGAGGGAATTGGATGTAACAAATATCCTCCCCACCACGGTCCATCATGAAGCACATTCCCTCTTTGATGGCTTTGCAGTTATACACATAATGGTCACAATCAAGGTTGAGAATGAATGGACCATTTGACAACACGGCCGAGGCTCGTACCAGGGCGTTCATGGCGCCTGCCTTTTTGTTGTGATCGTATCCAGGTCGTTTCTCACGAGATACGTATACGAACATTGGAAGACGAATGTCGACGTCTGTGAAGTCTATGATCTTCTCGTCTGTACTCCCCAATAATGGGTCGTGGCTTGGAGGCTTCAACATCACCTGTAAAATTAATTACAGTAAGATTGTGAGATCTTGCCTCGGTTGGGGAGGAGAAGGAAGCATTTATTATAAGGGTGTGGAAACTTCTCCCTAACAGACGGGTTTTAAAAATATTGAGGGGAAGCCCGAAAGGGAAAGCCTAAAGAGAACAATATCGGTTAGTGGTAAGCTTGGGCAGTTACAAATGATATCAGAGCCAGATATAGGGGGATTTGCCAGTGAGGAGGCTAAGCCCTGAAGTGGGGTGGACACGAGGCGGTGTGCCAACAAGGACGTTGTGCCTCGAAGCGGGTTCCACATAGATTGGAGAAGAGAACGAGTGCTAGCGAGGACACTGGGCCCGAGAGGTGGATTTTGAGATCCCACGTCAATTGGGGAGGAGAACGAAGTATTCTTTGTAAGGGTATGGAAATTTCTCACTAGCAGACGCGTTTTAAAAACTTTGAGGGGAAGCCCAAAAGTGAAAGCTCAAAGAGGACAATATCTATTAGTGGTATAGGCTTGAGCTGTTACAAATGGTATCAAAACCAGACATCGGGTAATGTGCTAGTGAGGAGGCTAAGCCCCCAAGGGGGGTGGACACGAGGCAGTGTGTTAACAAGGACACAGGGTCCCGAAAGGGGGGGTGGATTGGGGGGTCCCACATCGATTGGAGAAGGGAACGAGTGCCCGACGGTGGATTGTGAGATCCCACGTCGGTTGGGGAGGAGGACGAAACATTCATTATAAGGGTATGGAAACCTCTCCCTACCACGAGATGCGTTTTAAAAAGCTCGAGAGATAGCTCAAAGAGGATAGTATCAGCTAACGATGGGTTTGAACCGTTACAAAGACAAATTTAGCGTTTGAACATACCTGAAGAATTCCTGCATGATCACCCTTAGAATGGTCACCAGAAGGGACAACCCAAGTACCAGGCCAATGGCTTCCATCAGCCATCCATGTTGCTTTTTGAACCTTAATTGGCTCCATGGGATCTCCTCCAGTTTCTTTCTTGTGTTTCCACATCTTCATCTCCTCTCTTGCATTGAAAGCATCCGATCGCCTCCTAATCGCGTCGGGAAGCCCATTTGTTCGAACCTTAAACTCGTCGTACTCTCGCTTAATTTTCCTTCTATCCTTCACAAAATCCGACCTACTCTTATTCTTCGTTGGATCCACTTTTAAACTAAAATAGCTTTCGGGATTTCTCGGCTCGATATCATGCTTACGACAAAACGGCACCCACAAATCCGCAAAGCTAGCAGCCTCCGCCATCGCCTCGAATGTCAAGAGTGCACCTCCATCATCAGAGATGTAGCAAGCAAGTTTTTCAACCGGATAATCCGCTGCAAGAATGGATAATATCGTATTCGCCGTTACAAGAACCGGTTCCTTTTCAGGATCCGCTGTGGATACAAACATGTCAACTCCCGGGAGATCGGAACGCCCGGTGGGATTCAACGGAGACGGAGCATCGAACTTGTCGTAAAGAACTTGAAGATCGGTAGCTCGATTAACGGGACATACCTTCGGAATTTGATCGAGAATCCAAGAGAAAGCGAACCATATTTCACATACTATAGACATCAACCATAGCCATATTGCATCCTCATTTGGATGTTGCACTCTCCAATGCAAAAAGAAACCCAACACCACAAGTCTTATCAATATCAACAGCCTGCAAACGATCATCGATTTTACGAACATATCGATAAATATTTGAACGTTTTCGAACATGTAAAACGAAATAAACCTGTATGGACTTATGATGCTAGCCGGGATCGGAAACGTTCGACTCAGCGGTTTCCATGGCTTGTCCATCGACTCCAACATTCCTTCACGGAACTTGTCGTCGTTGCCATCACCGTACCCGTCGTCTTGATTCAAGTATGCATTGCCAACACCATAGGTTCCTTTTGACTCAAACAACCATTTGTTGTGATCAAATTCTCCACCTTGGTTTAGCTTCATCATTGATTTAGACCCATCATGGCCTTTTAATTGTAATGTTCCATTAGAATAGTCATTAGAATCTTCATCATAGTCACCCACTTTGTAGGGCTCTTTGCATCCAGGACAAAGCCCTGTGTCCTTCAATGCATCGAGATAGCAATCCCGACAAATTCTAAACCTGTACCGAACCGAATGACACGTTCAAAATAACGCTCGGGAGTTATGAGAATATTTGCTAAAACCACTGCACCTAAATGGTGTGAAAGGATATGAAAATAACAATAAATGAATACAAGATATTTGTCATGATACCTATGGTAAGTCGTAAAAGATTAAATATGATATATATGGTAAACTAGAATTCAAAATAACGCTCGGGAGGTTAGACCCTTTGAAGCGTTTTTTGTAAAACTCAAAAGTTTAAGCGGATGAATGAATTGAACCTGCATTCACAAGGAGTGATATCTTTACCCCGCTCGTCCTTCATGACCTTGCCATCACAAGCAGGCATGGCACAGGACGAGCCTTTAGCTCCAGCCATTTGAGGATGAGTAACCTCGGAATCGATCACCTTATCCATGAGATGTGCTCGTGTGACGCTGTTGAATCCACCGGTAAACAGCGAGTTTGCGACGTATTGCTCCTCCGCTTTGGTGGCTATCGATGTATCCATCGGTTGATTATCCGGGGTTGGAGGAATATGGACGGTGTAGTTAATATAATCCCCCGATACCTCTCCGGACATGTCGAGATCATCTCTGGATAGGCTGACATATCGGCCACTCGACGTTCTTCGTGCGAACTTAACCGATTGTCCACTTGAACCTCGATTGGCTGCAGAATTCGACGCCCCGCCCGGGCTGCGAATGGCTTTCTTGGATGTTTGGTTGGTTAAAGTTGCCATTGTTGATGTTGGTTTTTAGGTCCAAATGCGTTTGAGTTTCAATCAAAACTCATGTTCTACCATTTTCATGAAGCAAAAGATATGAAAAGAAGTTGATTTTTAGCTCAGAGGAGAGAAGAAATGGGAAATGTGTTTGAAATTAGAAGCATTGCTCCAAGAAGTTAGGAGAGCAATGGTGGAAAATTGGGGACATAACATTGACGGATTGATCCAACGGTAGAGATGTGTGGTTGGAGACACACCAGATTGGTAGGAGGGTAAATTTAGACATCTGTGTTGAGGATTTTAAGGATTGTGTTTGTGGAGGAAAACGTAAGAGATTTTCGAAGCCTGTTGGTTAATTTGGATTATTTTTATGAGTTTTTATAAATTCTAAATAAATAAATAAATAACTATTTTTTAACTTAAAAGAGACGGTTCTAATAAACTTTCTTTTGTCGGGTCAAGCTCAACCTCCAACCCAAAAATTAATCCAATGAGTCGAGCTCGTGAGCTCAGTTATGGGCTTGATTATCAACGTCACCATCGTTCATTGTCGTTTTCCGTTCTTTTTCTTCTATTTGTCTCTCGTCCTAAGTAAATTTTCAAAAAATAAATTAATTAATTAAGAAAAGAAGAATAAAAGGTGTGTACATTTGTATATTTAGATAATTAATTAATTAATTAATTTTTTTTTACTAATTTCATTTAAAATCAATTCAAAATAACCCATTTTCATAAATTTAAATACTTAAAAAAAAACATAATGATTAAAAAGATAATTTTAAACTTATTTTAAATAAATTTAAGTAAAAATAATTATAAATCACTCCGAAATTGTCTAAATTGATATTTAATATAGTTATTAGTCTAAAGTTTTAATTAATACAACCTATAAAAGAAAAAAAAGTTCTATTCAATAATATAACATAAGTACGTTTAAACTTTACTCAATTTATTTTCACCGCACTCTACTCTACCCAACCCTACGCATTTATACAAGTTCGGAGTTAGATGGCTGGATTTTGATGGTTGAGTCAATAAATTAAAAAAGATGCCATTAAAATTGACATTAAATCAATACTCAATTGAATTGACTTGTTTGTCATAAATACGAGAATGAAATAGGGGAGGGAAAAACAAAAACTAGCAATTGTACCACGTGTTGTGAGTCAATGGCATGAAATAAAAAAAGAATAAAATAATAATGAAAATGTTAGATGAACACGACTCTCCACAATTTAAGTATAAACTCTCATGACTTTATTTTAGGCTTTCCGAGGAGGCTTCACTACCAGAAAGAGTTTTCATTGATTATAAACCCAAAACATTCCCTAAATTAATTGACGTGATACTTTCATAGAAAAAGAAAATAGTCAATTGTGCCACGTGTTGTGAGAGTCGTGGCTGAAAAAAATGAAAATATTTTGTCGGTAGGTTGGAAAACGAGGAGAGAAAACAGTGGGACACGTGTCATGAGGAGGTAATTAGACCATTTTATAATACTTTCTTTTTTTTAATAATTAATTCAGCCCCACGTGTTGAGTACTCAAAGGCCAAAATAAAATAAAAATAAATACATTTATAACTTGACCCCATTTGATTTCCTGTTTTATTTTCTTTTTTTGAATTAACCTAGTGCCACGTGTCAAATTTACGTTACGTACTTTGCCACGTCATCAACCATGTAAGATTTTTCCCATCAAAATGAGTAGGAATAATTGTTTCCAGCTTCTAAAATACTAAAATTGTGATAAAAAAAAAAAATTTAAGTTTGTTAGAGAAAAATAATATTAGATAGAAAAGGACAAAATTTCGTCACAAAATAATACTTAGAAGAAAATCATATTTTTAATTTATGTAATATTTTCAAATATCCTAATTTTAAAATGAAAATAATTTGATATTAATATTATTTAAAGTAAGGAACAGAAGTTACACAGAAATTGAAACAGAAAATTCAAGAAACCATTGTGTTTTATTTTTTTTATTTTTTAGTTTTTATACATTATTCATACCTCCGCCGTGGACGGCGTAGCACCGGCGAGTTTGGCGGTGGTTGTTGTGGAGTGTGAAGAGACTAGGAGGAGGATGAAACACTGGGGATGTCTCTGCTTGATCTGTTGTATTTCAAGTGGCTTTTGACGAGCTGTCCAGCTGCAAGGGCAGACATGAGAGAGAGCTCTCCAGCAAGAACAGAGCCTGCTACAATGGTGGCCAATAGCCTTGCGTTTGAGCCTGGCGCTTCTCTGTTGGCGCCCTTAACTCCAAGCAGATTCAGACAAGCCGATTGGGAGGCCAGTTGTGTGCCCCCACCTATGGTACCAACCTACATAACGAAACCCAATGAACACTATAACAGATGATGAAAGTCTCACATCAACTAATTTGAGGAGGGAATGATCCTCGGTTTATAATCAAATAATACACTCTCTGTAACGACCCAGATCCACCGCTAGCAGATATTGTCCTATTTGGGCTTTCCCTCAAGGCTTTAAAACGCGTCTGCTAGGGGAAGGTTTCCACACCCTTATAAAGGGTGATTTGTTCTCCTCCCCAACCAATGTGGGACATCACAATCCACCCCCCTTCTGGGCCCAGCGTCCTCGCTGGCACTCGTTCCTTTATCCAATCGATGTGGGACTGCCCCCAAATCCACCCCCCTTTGAGGCCCAGCGTCTTTACTGGCACACCGCATCGTGTCTACCCCCCTTCGAGGAACAGCGAGAAGGCCGACACATCGTTCGGTGACTGGCTCTGATACCATTTGTAACGACCCAGATCCACCGCTAGCAGATATTGTCCTCTTTGGGCTTTTCCTTTCGGGCTTCCCCTCAAGGCTTTAAAACGCGTCTGCTAGGGGAAGGTTTCCACACCCTTGTAAAGGGTGATTTGTTCTCCTCCCCAACCAATGTGGGACATCACACTCTCCATTGGCACGAGTCCTTTTGGGGAAGCTCAAAGCACAGTCATGAAAATTTATGCTCAAAGTGGACAATATCATACCATTGTGTATAGTCGTGTTGTTCATCTAACAAACTCAATACACTGAGAAAAAGAATACATTTAGAACTTCGTTTTAAGGTTTCCACACCCTTAGTTCTCTTCCGGAATCAATGTGTTATAAATAAGTTTTCGAAAGAAGTTTCCACACCCCACACCCTTATAAAGACGTCCTTTAGAAAGAGATTTTCACCCCCTTATAAAAAAAATGTTTCGTTTTCCTCCATAATCGATGTGAGATCTCTCAATCTACCACTCGAGACAATTTCTCCTCCACAATCGATATGAGATCTCACAATCTATCCCCTGCAAGATTGTCTGGTAGAGAAGTTTCCACACTCTTATCTGCCTCGGGACAATTTATCCTCCACAATTGATGTGAGATCTCACAATCTACCCTCTCTGGTAGAGAAGTTTTCACACCCTTATAAACAATGTTCTCACAATCTACCCCCTTCAAGATTGTCTGGTAGAGAAGTTTCCACTAGAATGTTTCGTTTACTCCCCAATCGATCGATGTGGGATCTCACAATCCACCTCCGTTTAGTAAGGAGATGTTTCCACACTTTTATAAAAAACATGTTTCGTTCTCCTCCTCGACTAATGTGGGATCACACATTTCCAGCTTAAAATACTTCAGATGCTAACGAAAATAAGATCTAAACCTAGAAATGCATTATTAGAGATAAAAAATTTGAATTTAATCCAATCATATGAATGAAGTATTTTGTACTTAGAAAAGAAATTATTCCAAATGAATTGAATAAGGAGAAGGGAAAAGGAAAATTACCTCAATGGAAGGCATGGTAACGGACACGTGAAGATCCCTGCCATCATTCACAGCTTCCATCATTGTAATGCAGTGAGAACTCTCCACGTTCTGTGCAGGATCTTGGCCAGTGGCTATGTAAATGGCAGTGACAATGTTACTGGCGTGAGCATTAAATCCACCCAGTGCTCCAGCAATGGCGGACCCAGCAAGGTTCTTAAGCATGTTAAGTTCCACCAAAGCCTCCACGTTGGTTTTCAACACCTTCCTCACCACATCGCCTTTAATTATCGCCTCACAAACCACCGATTTTCCCCTTCCTTCTGTTAGACGAACACGACTCTCCACAATGGTATGATATTGTCCACTTTGAGCATAAGCTCTCATGGCTTTGCTTTGGGCTTCCCAAAAGGCCTCATACCAATGGAGTTAGTATTCCTCACTTATAAACCCATGATCATTCCCTAAATTAGTCGATGTGGGACTTCCATCATCCAACACCTCCCCTCGAACAAAGTGCGCCTCCCCTTAATCGAGGCTCGACTCCTTTGGAGTCTTAGTCATTTTTGACTGCCTTCGAGGAGGGGCTTGGCTCCTTTTCTTTAGGAGTTCTTTGTTCGATATTTGAGGATTTGAGGATTTATCAATCTATTGGCACGACTAAGTTTAGGGCATGGCTCTGATACCATGTTAGACGAACACGACTCTCCACAATGGTATGATATTGTCCACTTTGAGCATAAGCTCTCATGGCTTTGCTTTGGGCTTCCCCAAAAAGGCCTCATACCAATGGAGTTAGCATTCCTCACTTATAAACCCATGATCATTCCCTAAATTAGTCGATGTGGGACTTCCATCATCCAACACCTCCCCTCGAACAAAGTGCGCCTCCCCTTAATCGAGGCTCGACTCCTTTGGAGTCTTAGTCATTTTTGACTGCCTTCGAGGAGGGGCTTGACTCCTTTTCTTTAGGAGTTCTTTGTTCGATATTTGAGGATTTGAGGATTTACCAATTTATTGGCACGACTAAGTTTAGGGCATGGCTCTGATACCATGTTAGACGAACACGACTCTCCACAATGGTATGATATTGTCCACTTTGAGCATAAGCTCTCATGGCTTTGCTTTGGGCTTCCCAAAAGGCCTCATACCAATGGAGTTAGTATTCCTCACTTATAAACCCATGATCATTCCCTAAATTAGTCGATGTGGGACTTCCATCATCCAACACCTTCAATCCAGTTCACGGCAGCGGCCTTCTTGTCAGAGCAGAAATTTCCTAATCACAGCAATCAAATGATTTTTAAACGGTTTTTGGAATAAATTCGAATTCGTTGTTGTGATTTTGTTGTAGTTTACACTATTGTTAACTTACCTGAGATGCCGATGACATCCATGTCAGGGAAATCCTCCTGCAAGAAATCCAGAACGTTCTGCACACCTTTAGAGACCATGTTCATTCCCATGGCGTCGCCGGTGCTGCACGAGAATCTCATATAGAGGTTTTTACCGGAAATGGCGCATTTGATGTTTTGCAATCTCGCGAATCGGCTCGATTTGTTGAAAACCAAAGCCAGAGTCTCGAAATTTTCAGGTTCTTCGAGAAAAATCTTGAGTTGAGCGGCTCTCTTCGCGGTGGCGAATCTCACCACCGGAGCTCTGGTCATTCCGTCTCTCAACAAGACGCTGTTGGCTCCTCCAGATAGGTGAATCGCCTTGCATCCTCGATTTGTGCTCGCAACCAAACATCCCTCTGTTGTAGCCATCGGCACTGAAAATTCTTTTTCATCGAGCAAAAGCGGACCTGCAATACCTACCGGAATCTGGACGTATCCAACTGGCATCTCACAGCACTGCCCTAAAATCGAAGCGTAATCGAAGCCGTCCAGAGGCAAACCGGAGAGAGACTTACTGGTAATCCTCTGAAGCGCCTCACGGCGGATTGCCGCCGCTCTAGCACAGTCTCCGAGCTTCGATTCGAGAGAGTACGACGGAGTAGTCCCAACCACCACGGATTTCACGATTTCCTCATCTTCTTCGTTCAATTTGATCGGAACTGGCAGCAGATCAACCGATTTTGGTACAGACAGAACTGTAGGTGGAACTTGAGGAGAAACAGCACAATCAAGCGCTGCACCACACGGCACTTTCCGCGAATCATCTTTAACAATGGAACGCTCATCGTCGTCCTCCGACGTCCACGCTTCCGCCGTCGGACGGAGAAACAGAGACTGAACAAAATCGATGCCGAAGAATCCAATAAGGTACACGAGCGAGGGTACTAAGGCGACAAGAGCAACGATCTCCAATGGAGTAACAAAATGCAGAGGAACAGAGTTCCGGATCTTCATCCGCCACTGGCCGAGTAGATAATACACGACGGAGAAGAACAGCGTGAAGAAGACGGCATTGGTGAAGTATAGAGGGAGGGCCTGAGCGTCGGAAGACTTCGTGGAATCTCCGTTGACGGTGTTGGTCGTCTCCTTCACCTTGGTAGTCGTCGACTTCGTCGATCGGCAGCGGGCGTCCATAATGATACTGAAGTTGAAGGCCCAAAACGCCGGCGCCGGATCGGACGATGGTGGCCGTAGAAGGAAATGGGCCGCTCGAGAGAGAAAGAAAGGAGGCGAAATAGATACAGATGCAACGGTAACTGGCGGCGATACTGGATCACGAAAAAGAAAAAACCAGTTGCCGGTTCGGACCTGAACGGAGGTTCGATTGTTATGCGGTATTTATAGGATTCTTTTTTGCTGTGAAATTTCTATTTAAGATGGGTCCTACTGCAAGCAAAAATTATTTAGTTTTAGTCTCTCTAATCTCGACTATCTTATCCAACCCAACCCAACCCAACCTAACCTATAAAATTTGGTTCGATTAGAATTTTTTATGTTCGAGTTAAAAAATTCGGCTCGATTTATGGATTAGACATTTTTTTGGTTGGGTCAATTAGACTCAAACGAAAATAGGGTTATAACTCAAACTTAATTTTTAAAAGATTAAGAATATTTAATATTTGTAACCGAGGTTAATGATACTGTGAGATCCCACATCGATTGGGAAGGATAATGAAACATTCTTTAAGGGTGTGGAAACCTCTAACTAGTAGACGCGTTTTAAAAAACTTGAGTGGAAGCCTGAAAAGGGAAAGCCCAGAGATAACAATTTATGTTAGCAGTGGGCTTGGACCATTATAAATGCTATCATAGCCAGACATCGGGTGATATGCTAGCGAGGGGAGGTGGACACGAGGCGGTGTGTCAGCAAGGGCACTAAAAGGAGTGGATTTCCCCTTCGGTGAACACAAGGCGGTGTGCCAGCAAGGACACTAGGCCCTATAGGGGTGGATTGAGAGGTCCTACATGTGCCAGGGCACTAGGCCCTAAAGGGGGTGGATTTCCCCTTCAGTGGACACGAGGCAGTGTGCTAGGGCACTGGACCCTGAAGGGGGTGAATTTCCCCTTTGATAGACACGAGACGGTGTGCCAGTAAGAACACTAGACCTAAATCATACAAATTCGGTTGAATTTGGTCGATCGAGTTTTTCAAGTCACCGGATTTTTTGAACACCCTTACGGCAAGCTATGCTCCCTTCCATTGTCTTCAATTTTAATTTCAACTTTATGTTATTATTATCATATTTAAATATTGGTCCCGTCGTAAATATGACGTGAACGCATTTTGCCACTCGAGAATAAATTAAGTACATAAAATATAAACACATAGCAAATATAAAAATAGAAAAAATGGTTCTAACATGAAATGGACAACTAAGTTTTTTAAAAAAATAATAATAATTCATTAATTGTTTTTAATTTATGGTTGAATGCTTGTATTTATAGGTTTATTTAGTACATATAAAAAATAAATATATTTATAGATAACCCAACCCAAGTGTTAAATTAAATATAAATTAAGAGGACCATATTAATAATACGATCATAAATTTGTTTAATTAAATAAAAATATGAATAAAACTCTGAATTATAATACTTTTAAAAAAATTAAATTAAATTTTAGCCACCATTTTATGAGCAAATAAAAAAATAATATTAAAAAATTAAAAACTAAAATAATTGAATAATTGTATTTATAAATAAAAAAAAGGTTTTATAATAATTAAATAATTGTATAATGATTTTAGAGGTACTAAATTAGCTTTAATGAATTAATAAATAAATAAAAAAGAGAGAATAAATAGGTTGGTTTTTAGGTGTGAATTTACTGATTTGACCTTCAAAACATAAGTAGGCTCGATTGGGTTGAGGGACGTTTTTGGAAAAATTTAAATTTCGGGTTGGTAGTAACCCAAATTACTCGACATTATTTCACAATCCAACCCAACCCTCTTTGGGTTGTGTTGTCGGCGTGCTGTAACTCAATCCACGAACATTTTTGTTAAAGATATTTGATTCTCTAGTTTTTTGGTCGAGGACATGTATTTAAACAAGTTTAACTTTTGTTCACGTTGGCAATTGGACGAAAGGGATAAAGAAGAGATCTAAGTCCCGCTCCACGCATGTCATCGTCAAATATCTTTTCTAACGGATTAGGTTTAAATATCTAAGTGTTTAGTCAAGAACGGATATCAGTGTCCGCTCGATCGAGAAGGTTATTTGCCAATGTGAGCCCATTTAATTGGTGTCAAATGCAAGAAGTTTTAGTTTTAGGTCAAATCAAGGAGGTTTGTAATAGCGAAGAGATGATATTGAAAAATTAAATGCATCCATTTCCTACAAACTCCAAAACTACTCACACCAAGTAACCAACTGAAGAGGACTTTCCCTTTCACTTTATAAAGGAATTTACTACAAAACTCTCTTCGTCTTCTTCTCGCTCGCCATCGATCCCAATCGGTTGAAGCTTCAGTGGTGGTCGATGGATGAAGGTGAACGTCGTACTGTTTCTGCTAGCACTCAAATTGTGTATTTTTACTTTTTAGTGTATACGACGACAAAATTATAATATTAATGTCCATATCGATACGAACACTTTAAATCTACTGATAATCGATGTCAATGGATAATGGGTTATCTGTATTCTTTATCTATAAATACAAATAAAAGATTACATGTGAACTTGAACGAGCTAAAAATACAATCGTAAGGAAATATGGAAGCTTGACTCGTATAATTGCTTACTCGGCAAACATATTACACAAATCATTATAAAAACAATGTTAAAGACATATTACTCTCGACTAAAAGATAAGAAATTCAAATACTCAAGAACAATAATTTAAAATGACTCAAATCGTCCTCAACAATGGCGTTTTTATTCGAGGAAAGCCTACATATGGCAACCATATGGGAATTAAATCCCAAAAAAGGATTTAATAAATAAATAAATAAAAAGAAAAAAAAAAGAATTTTCTCTCAAATTTATATTATCAATGCTAGCACATACATCTTCTCTCCACTAGGCAAAATTTTTGGGACTTGGCATATTCTACAAAAAAATGTGGCTGGCTCAAACCTTAAAGCCACCTAGTTATATTATATATATATATATATATATATATATATATATATATATATATATATAATGATTTACAAAGGAATGCTAAAGAATGTGTATATATAATCTTATTATTGCATGATTATTGGGCCTATACATGATTGAAATATGCTGCTCAAAACAATCTGAACTTCTCCAGAGCTATGTTCACTCCTTATAAGCTCTACCAACAATGGAAAAAGTTGTGGAGCATACCTTTTAAATAGATCCCTTTCGAACCCGCTTAGAACCCGTAATGCTGAGGCGACTAGAGACGTTCGAGCAGCCAGTTCATCCTTCCTTGCTGGACCCAAAGGAAGAATCCAATGTGGCACGGCCGGGTTGGTTTCTTTCGGTTGACCTGGCATCTCGGTGCACTTTAAGTAAATATGTAAAATTTCTTCACATAATGTGATGAGTTTGGATTCAATAAGAGTTGAATCGGTTAGTAAGCGGTTTTTCGCGAGCATACTCTCGAGAAAGTTGAGGTGGCTCTGATAAGTTTCGTTTTCGAAGTGAACCACGGGTGGGTCGGATATGTCGAGGATGGAGCATACTTTCTGTAGCTTCTTTTGAAGGATCGTGTCGGAATTCAGTTTCTGGGCGTGTGCGGAAATGGAAGAAAAGATGTCTAGAATGATGGAAATGTTGTCTGATGAGAATGGTTGGGTATGGTTCTTGTAGAGATCAGTAACGACCTGAACAAACAAAGGGGAAAAGTGTTATATATTCTACAAATAATAGAACTTTTCTGAGACATGAGAAGGAAGCAAACCTGTAAGAAGAGGAGTTGCATTGAGATATGACTCTTCATTCTCGAAACAATGTAGGTGGCCGTTTGCAGATCATCGTCATCGAGACCATCGGTTGAAAGACCTGGATCTGAAGCGACATCGACATCATTAGAAGATCGAGAGATCCCGGGAACATTAACGTCATCCATGGTTCTCAGGACCTTGATAAATCCAGGCACAGATAATGTGGCCACTTCCTTCATAGCAAGAAAAATCTCTCTCCATTCCTTTTCAGTAAGCCTATTAGCCAAGTCACCTACCAAACGCATCAACGCAGCGACGCCCGTGCTGGCAGGACCCTTGATCGGATTACTAATGAGTCCGGTCAGAATCCTCACCACGCCGGGCAGTTGAGACCTTATTACACTGAAAAAACTAATGAACAGATCTACTAAACAATCAGCCGCCACTTGACAGGTACTAGAATCCCAGGTACTTCCTTCTGAATGTTCATCATGTTCATTCCTGTCCACTTCTTTCTTCTCATGCAAAGAATTGAATATGGGGAAAACTACGGTATTGGAAACACCAACCCAAAATTGACGTGAGAAAAGATGACCATGATCCTTCAGGATATTAAAAAGTACTTCCAAGGAACTTTTCCTGATTGGTGATCTAGGATCGGATGTTAACTTTGATAGCCCTGAAAGGATAATGGGAAAGTATTATATAGAAAACGTGGAAGTCTTAACAGGTATAGAAAATTTCATTCATAAAATCTTATCCCCATGACAAAAAGTACACGAAAAATGCATAAAAACGTGAGTTCGTTGAATTATGCATCTCGTCGAGCAAAAATCGAGTTTTAACAGAAGTTGTACCTGCAAGCAGAGGAACCCAATAGGAAGCATAATCATCCTTATCTGGGGGTGTGGGTGTAGGTGTGGGTGCATCAAGAGATTTGGATGAACCATTTTCTCCTACCATCTCATAGCAAACAAGTCCCCCTTCCGCAAGTTTTACGGCACAAAACCGGAGGAATGCAATGGCATTGAGACTTACATCACTGTTAAATCTGCTATTTGTAAAAGTTATCAGACATCGAACACAATCAGTAAATGTTGTAGTTTCAGTTTCAGTTATATAAGGAAAGTATTCTCGAACTATTTTTTCCATGGTTTCAAAAGCCAATAAGACAATGTTCTTCCGCTCATCAGCAGCAGCAGCAGTGAAAACCTGAGACAACAGAGACGACTCTATTACACCCATGGTAAAAAAACATAAAAATAATCATCATTGGGAGGAGAGCCAGTATGATCTTGTTCATGGAATCTACTTAATTTTCCTTGTCTAGAAGCATAATAATATCATATAATATGTTAAAGATTTAACACAAAAGATTAAATCAGTCCGAACCTAATAATTTAAATTTTAAAGTGCTGTAATTTGGATTTTCAGTTCAATTTCATACATTGAATCCCTTCCCTGCTAAAATTAACAGTCAAAAGTGTTGATTAAAAGTGAAGTTGAAGGTAACAAGAGAAGGCGAACTAAAATTTAAGAACAGGAATAGATCTACCGAATGGAATACAAAATATTGTGATACCCAAATTTTATTACTGATGTTCAGAACTTACCATGAAAACACTTTTCCATCCAGATTTCACATTATTGACCCGACTGAGAACCATCTGCGAAATGCATCGAACTATTAATTCCCTAATTTCCGTGGAGTTGCTTTTCTGCATAACGATTACGAAAGGTCGCAGAAATTCATTCTGGAAGTTATAATTTGCAAGCTCCTCACGCTCCAAAAATTTCATGGCGAGCTGTCTCAGTGAGTCCATTACAAATATTGCAACTGACAGATTTTCTGATAAGCCAACTGACACAAAGAAGTCAGAGAGAACATTCCACATGCGAGACCACACCAATCTGATGCGGTTCATGTTGTAATGCCTGCAAGAAACAATGTTGTGTGGTGATTTTCTCATTCCATTTCTAAATATGGACACAACAGAGAGCCTGAAGAGGCGACACGTTATGAAAGTTTGAAGCATTTGCTTAAACTGAGAGATTTTATAGATATAAATTATTTGTCATGGAACCCTATTGTACAATAAATATCATTATATAAATAGTTATTTCAACCTAAAGACAGCAGAGAAGACACATTATGAAAATTTGAAGAATTACCTAAACTGGAAAGATATTATAAATGTCATGGAACCCTGTGATATAATAAAGATAATTATATAAACAATACTTTAAAGCTAAAGATTTCATCACTTTAGGCCATTAAACACCATGCAGATGAAGCAATACAAGGTAAGGAAAAAGAGAAAAGATCTTACGCCACTTCAACTAATTTGGTTAGGCTGAACACACGTGGGTCTGTAGGAGCCTGCAACTCTGCAATAGCAACTTTGCAAAGGGCCTTTACAAATGCTACAATTGCTTCACCGTTCAAGCTTTGACTATGAGCAAATACGTGGTTCAACTCAAAATTGCCTATTTGATCCAGCAAATTCAAGTTTGAAATTAGGTGGTTAATCTGTTCGGGAGTTACAGGTCCGGGAGAATTCGCTCTAAGTGAGGTGCTGTCGTATGAACCTCCACGAACAACAGCCATAACAGCTGGATTTTGGAGACCTTTTTTCTTCAGAGTTGATAAACCCATCGACTTCAGTGCTTTCTCTTCAGCTTCAATATTTGACGTTGTCAAAAAGGATACATCTGGTGGTGCACCCTCTCCCAATAATTGTAAATTCTCAATTCTAGAGAGACATGTAAATATGTGCTCCCATGCCTCTTGAAGAAAATCACCATCCTCTATGGCAATCGATATTATAGCCTGCACGTATGCATTGATTCAGAGAAGAAAAGAAATTACTTTTTGAGAACAAAAAAGAAAAAAAAAAACACCCTCACTGACTCACAATAATTGACCATACAACAAAATTTTAAAAACCAGACTATGTAGATAGCTGTTCACGTATTATTTAACATGATTTGACAAAAATAAATGGATCCATAAATTATTGTCCTGCCTTCTAGCCCTTATAAGAAGGCTTATTCCTT
This sequence comes from Cucurbita pepo subsp. pepo, assembly GCF_057944985.1. Lineage (NCBI taxonomy): Eukaryota > Viridiplantae > Streptophyta > Magnoliopsida > Cucurbitales > Cucurbitaceae > Cucurbita > Cucurbita pepo. The sequence goes on along the minus strand of NC_141812.1, from coordinate 10,782,318 downwards.
AACATAGTGTTCGCACATAGGACCTGATTTGATAAGCATATGCATCAAAGCAGTGGAAAAACGGGCATCTGTTTTATAGACTAATCTCAATTCATTTGGGCAATATAGAAAATCACCCTTCATGGGACAACCTTTTAAGAGGAAAAAATTGTTTTCTGATTTAATGATGAGAATACGCATACCTTCACAGCTTCAACATTTTTTTGTTTCATATCTGCAGCACAATGAAGATAGGTAAACTTAGCCATGGACGTCACGAAAGCATCCCGTTGAGTCTGCAAGCCCATGACAGCTGTGACATGCACAGCATGCCGAAAGCCTAATAAGCACTGAGAAGTAGCAACATTATCATCGCTTTGGTCAAGAGTCACACTAAATGCCGCCAACATAGGACCCCAGCAGACTTCCGCCATAAACCTCAATATTGTTATATCAGTCACAGCGTGATAAACAGATCTGCAAATGTAGATAAAATAAGTCCCATTTTTTTATAACAAGAGTAAACTCCTAATCTTTTAGGTGCACCAACCAAATAAAATACTCCATTGACAAATATAGATGATTCAATACAACATATACAAGGCAATCTGATTATCCACAACAAACTAACAGAAAGTAAGAGCAAGAACGAAGACATACTACTCTTTATAGTATAGATAGAAGCAATCATGAACCAGAAGAGCTTTGCACCTTCAAATTACAATGGAAAACAATTGAGGTAAAGAAACTCAGTTTCTCACTAGCAGATTAAATATTAACTAAGATTTCATTTCATAGCTTACTCAGATTTTCCAGACTTCGCCTTAAACTGCTCCTGTATGTGCTTTATAAGAAGCCCATTGGCGCCAACGGCTTTCTCTTCTGTCTGCTTCCAAGAAACTAAATTGAGTATACCATCGAAGCCCAAAAGTTTGTTGATGCTAGTTGCCTGCTTACTTTGTGAAGCTGAAGAATCAGAATTCATCTTAATTTCATGCCTAACAATCTGATCATAGAGAGTACCAAGATACTCATCAGGTAAATCCTTGCCATCATCAATTCCTCGATTATTTCGGATAAAATCAGCTTTTGTCATCTGAATATCCAACACCAAAGCACATTGCACAATAGAAGTCAGAAAAATATTGAAGTACAGTAAAATTTAAAAAAAAAAATACAACTCAAACTTCTTATATCAATGTGTAAAGAAGACTTAAGAATAAAAACTAACAGTATATGTAAATGTTTTCAGAAATAGTTATATGCATTCACCAGTCACCACACAAGGAAAAATATCTCCAGAAATCAAATTTTATAAACCTTATTCATGCATTAAGTCTGACAATATTACTTCCATGAAATCCATCCCTGGACAACTTCACCATCCAATATTCTGACCTCTTAGACAAGTCAAAGAGATTATATGAAAGCTCCACAGTAGGAATTAATAAAAAAGACAAATAGGTTATAGATCAGGGTCATCGAAGTAACCTAAATATCATCTAGCGTTACAAGCAGCCTGTTAAACCAATATGCAATCAAATGAATAAGTTAGAACCAAACCTTTTCTTTCACCATGTTATTATGAGCATCCGTGTTCAGCATAATTACAGAATAAGCAAGAACATAAGCAGTATCTGCACTTGTGAATGAACCAGGGTTACATTTACAGTACCGCTCAGCAAACTTCTCCATGATGCGGTCAATCTTTTGTGCCTCTCCTGGCAACCTGAAGCCTCGCAGGAAAAACCTTATTGCTTCGCCAAAGTTCATCGCATTAAAATTAAAGGCATCAACGTAAGCATGCATAACTTTCAAAGGGAATTCCTCCCTTTCACCCAAATAATCCCCAATGACTGTTTCATTCAGGCCGTTGGTATTCTTGAGAAAAGAAGCCACCTCTTCAGGAGAACCACCAACTTTTTTTGTGCTAATTAGAAACTCAATACCCCTGGAAGGTTTCCTATTGAACAGCGAAATACCTTTCTGAACATAAATCAGGAAAATTGTCAGAAGAATGTGCTTCAGGCTAATTACATCCAAGTTGAAATTTGGTGAAATTACCAGACAAGATCTGAGGAAATTGTCAATGCAAGTAATAGCAACAATTAGTAAAGAATAAAATGTGAAAAACAAGTAGGATTAACCAGATGACAAGTCAAGAAGGAAAGGCAAATACCAAGAAGTAAAGTGCTTTTTAATTGGCCAAAATGATATTGTAAACAGATTAACCTTCCTCCCTCCAAAAACTCCAAAATAATCACGCGATAAGAGCCCTTACTATTAGAAAGTAACTGAACCTAAGCAAGAGCATCATCTACCCTTCTCTTCCTCAAGAACAACTCCCCCTTACTTTGGAGACAATGGAAGAAATGCAATCTATAACCCAGGCCAGAGTTCCCAACTGTAAACTCACTCTAGAGGATGTCTTATCTCCCTTCCTCTTTTGTTAGTTTCTCCTTACTCATAAAATAGTTAGTCACCCAGAAAGAAAGAAACAAATAAGTAAACAAATAAAACCATCAACAATAACAACTTTCATCTCCAGTATCTTCAACAACTCAGTCTGATCTTTTGGCTTTCACCTTAACTTGGCTCTCTTTATAGCTTTCTATTGGTGTAATTCTCCGTTCTCTAATTATAGCCTCTAATCATCTTTTCTTCCACTACCTCACCAAAGAAAAAAAAAACATTCCAATGAAATGCCATCATAGGATTTATCCATTTTGTCCTAACTTGAGCCTTTAGACTGCTAGAACAGGGGCCACCACTAGTCACCCACATAAATAAAATGTAACAACTAGAGATTAAGTAATGCTCAAACCTGGAGTTCGATTTTGTAAGCTCTTCGTTGCTCAAGTGTCGCAGCATCTGAGAACTCAGAATTTCCATCTGATTGAAGCTCAGGGTCAACAGCAGCTGTTTCTTCCCCACTTAAAGGATTCTCGGGAGAAGCATCGTTCTCAGAAGTCTTGAGAAAATATGTATCATCTAGCTTCAATTGTTGGTCCATCCAAGTTCCCATTGATTTAATGATGCTTACTAAACACTTAACAGATTCAAGCCTAAATGAGACATCCTGTGCTGGAGACAATGTTGTGGTTGAACCAGAAGGTGGTCCAAGAGCAGTTTTCAAAAGGCCATTCACCATCCTGCACGTGTCAATGGGGTATAAAGTTAACATAAAAATAACAACGCCAAACAATTTGTATCGAGTCAAACAAAATAAATATGTGAAACTAAAGATATATACAAGAGCAGTACCTCTCGAAAATATTTGGGGAATCAACATCGCAATCGTAGTTGACAAAAATATCGACCATAATCTGTGAATCTTGAGATATCTTATCCAACAAATTAAGCGCGGTCATTTTCTGCAAGAAACTAGGCTGAAGTACATTCTCAAGCACTCGGAGGATAAGCATGGAAAAAAAGATACCAATTTCTGCTTTCAATCCTGATCTAAATTTTGTCAACAAGCTCGTAAAAATAGAACATTGAAGCTGGAAGATGGCCATCACCGACAGGGCACTGTTTTTTAATAATGATAAACAGAGAAATTGCTTGATAGAATTGAGAAACCTGAAACCAGTAGTGACAGAATCTGTCACAGTTTATCCAATCAACAATAGCTTACTACACAGTACTTGGACAAACTAAGAAGTTCATTTTGAAGTAACGTCCTGATTGCGATGTCTTAGACACAAGGATTTTTTTTCTTTTTCTTTTCGTAACTATAGCCTAGCTCAAATCCTCCATATTTGAGAGGTTGTGTCGTTATAGCTTCATTTGGGAGCGGGGCTCCATGCCCCGTGCTTTTTGTGATTAATGCATCCCAGTCTCTTATATTAAAAAAAAAGGTTGATTTTGGAATGAGATGGCATATGCCATAAGAAGCTTGAACATGTTCTAGATTTGTCAAAACAAAATAAGAAAATATGCTGACTGCCAATGAAGATACCTAGTTTAATAAGATAACATTACATAATTTAAAGGTAGAAAATTAATTTGGTCAAAATTTTGCAGGAACAGGGAAGTTCAAGGCAGTTCTAAAGATGTGTACAAGAGTATCAGTAAAATGATCAATGGAGAATGAAATGCTTGCCTCTCGTTAGAGCGCCAAACCGGGCCTGCATTACCCATGACCACCTTTAGCAGTTCCAGAGACAATATTTTCCCTCTTAAGAGGATCTGATCATCTGGGTGCTCCGGTGATGAGAATTTCATCGACAATTTACACAAATTCTTAAACAAATGGAATCCATCCAGCCTAATCTTACTACAACCACCTGATTCAGCTCCATCCTCCACTTCTCCTACATCAGATTCACCTTTATTGTCACCTTTCAGTGGCGAAGCATGGCCATTCTGCAATTGTGCCGAAAATGAATAAAGCTTCAAGTCCGCAATCCCTTCGCTAGCATCCATTATCTCGTTAATAAAGTTCTGGCAAAAGTATAAAGAATTGCCTTCATTCAAGTTCTTATCTGTAAATTCCAACAATTCACTCACAGTAATTATTCTCAAAGGAGCATCCATGGAGTTCTCCTCCGCCCTACTGAAAACAATGACCATTATTTGAGCTAGAACGGATTTCGCACAGATCTGATTCGTAACACTTAAACCACCCAGATAGACATTATAACAATTCCGAACAACAGTAACCAGACAATCCCGGCGGATCAATACACAAGGGCATCGAACCGCAGAGAGCAACACTCTGAGAACAGTGAGCTCAATTCCTTCATCACCTAGACCTCCCGACTTGCAAACAGACTCAATGATCTTATACATAATGGATTTGGCACCGGAATTCGCCTCGCCATCCGGCCGCTCGATCTCCCCACAGAAAATACCGCGGGAGAACAATTTGAAGACGCACTCAAGCGTGGGCTCGGAAACCTTGACGTAGGCGGCATCAAGAGCCAAAAGGAGGGGTTGGAGCACAAACTCCGCATCAGCCGGTGAAAGACCAGCAATCGGTGATGCGGGATCAAGAGCAGCCTCCTTAATAGAATCAAGCTTATCGAGAACGGATTTGCAAGAGGAAACAAGGTGAGAATGCTTACGCCAAGCCGCATTCTTAACGATCTTGTCAAGGGAAGGGCCGATCGCACGGCCGCATCTGGACGTGCCACCTAGTGTTTGCGAAATCGACATTGGTGCACGATGAAAGAACACACATCCATTCAGCGAATCATGGTGCGAAATGGATTGGATCAAAGAGAATTACCGGTTTATAGCTTCAATTCAACGGAAGCTAAATCCCTTCATAAGAACTGATTGCTGATTGCTAGTCGATTTTGCATTTCGGGGCCTCGATTTGTTGGCAAGTAGCACACCCTGTCGAAGCCTGTCCCACAAAATCACACAGAAAGAAGAGAGGGAAAGAGAGAGCCGATAATTCCGTTGTCGGAAATTTTTCATTTAAACGAAACCGTTGGGTCGATCTCGCGTGCATCACACGCGCCTGCTTAATTTTAATATTACAATTTTCATTCATTTATATTTTACCCAACCTACTATTATGACCCAATTGAATGAAATTTTAAAATATATGGTATTATATTTAATAAAAACAACGTTAGATTTAAATTTTTGTTAAAAAAAAATGGTGGGTTTCGATCAAATTACTTGATAATTGATTTATGCACTGACCAAACATAAATTCCAAAAAGACATTATAACGGATTTCGCACGATGGATTGGATCAAAGAAAATTACCGGTTATAGCTTCAATTCAACGCCCGAATCGAAGCTGAATCCCTTCATGAGACCTGATTGCTCGTCGATTTTGCATTTCCATCTTTTGCTTGGGGCCTCGATTTGTTGGCAAGTAGCAGACCCTGTGAGTCGAAGCTTGTCCCACAAAATCACACCGAAAGAAGAGGGAGAGAGAGAGAGCCGATAATTCCGTTATCGGAAAGTTTACATCGTAACGAAACCGTTCGGTGCATCACACGCGCTTGCTTAATTTTAATATTAAAATTTTCATTCATTTACATTTTACCGAACCTATTATGACCCAATTGAATGAAATTTTAAAATATATCGTATTATATTTAATAAAAACAATGTTAGATTTAAATTTTTGTTAAAAAAAACGGTGGGTTTTGATCAAATTACTTGATAATTGATTTATGCACTAACCAAACATAAATTCCAAAAGGCATAGTCGATGGACAACAAGTGAATATTCCTGTACTACTCCTTGTTGGTCCCAATGGACGGAAGAGACTAAGTTAGTCAAAAGAGGGCTATCGGTTCAAGGACGCAAGGTGTCCATGTGAAAATTCTTATACTATCCCTTGTTGGTCCCGAGGGACGGAGGAGGGTAGGTTAGTCGAAAGAGGGCTATCAATTTGAGGATGCAAGGTGCCGATGTTTTTTTAGGGTAAAAGGGTAGAGAAAATACCTCAAACCAATGTTCGAGTACCGCTACGACACTGAAGTAACCAATGTTATACTCCCAGGAAAAGCTCGAACGACTTTCAACAAAAGGGTACCTGTACTCGAACCCGACAAAGGTAGAAAGGTAGAGAATACCTAGGACGCGAGACAATTCTCGGCAAAATAGCCTAACTTAGCAAATTTACAAAAAATTTTAAATTATTTTTGTAGAAATTAGTGAGAAAATGGCAAACACAAGAGCAGTACCGCCCTAAATTAAATTGCACAATATAATTATGCGTACAAAAGCAATAAATTAGACCAATCAAATTACCTAACTAATATGGACGTTATAAAAATATAGAAATCAAAATAAACAAGAGCGGAAAGTATATAGACCAAAATGAACCAACGTCAACCAACGTCAAGTACAGAAATCATAGTATTTAAACCGAAAAAACAGCTACTTGCAACGAAAGACAATACATGTTTCGGCTTAACATTGGTTTTTCTTTCGTATAAAACCTAGTTCAACTAATCAGCCAACTCGGGTCGTAAAAAGCTCCAACAAGTGGATGATAAATGTTGGAATCATCTATGTTGGTCTAGAATCTAGATAATTGGATGGTAAAACAGTTATTTTGCAGCGAACCATACAAGTTGAAACGTTAGAATGGATCAAAAAGACTTGAAAAAGACGAACTCGAATCATTCTCAATCGAGCCCTCGGCTATCGTAAAACTGGAACCAGGTTCCAGTGACATGTTTTTTTTACCCTTTTCAAGCTCAATACATACTGGATATTCCAGGCACAAACATCAGCAGAAACACAGGCAACAGGCAACTGAAAACAGGATGCTACCTTACAAAATACAGATTACGCCTCATCTGTTGGTTATTTCTCATAACTACGATAACAAAAAGTTAGAAACTATTTGGACACATTTCAATGAAAAGCCGATCAAAACTGTAAAAGAGTAACTTCAGTTCGGGACCGACGCAGGGGCAGATGACTCGAAAAGGGGGCTATCCTGGGTCACTGAATCCCAGTCAATTTGTCTAAGAATTTCAAACCTGTCATTAAGTGTCACGAACCTGACTTGAGGAGCAACGACACCGGACGATCCCGCTTTATGGAGTAAGACCATGCTGGCCCCCATATCAGGGCCATGAATTTTCCCAGTGAGTAACAACCGTAGTGGCATGAAAAGTGATTTTCCCTGCCATTTGTGGTAAAATTAGGAAGAGGTGATTCTGATTTTTCTACTGAGTAGTAAATAATATGAAGAAGATGTGTAAGGAAGTGAGAACTCAAATTATAAAGAGCCAGTGAATTGAAAATTACCTTGCGTTTTAATGATTTACCAAAAGTTTTCACCCACTTCTGCCAGCCAGAAGGGCCTTCTTCAAGCGCACTGAGGATTTCGCCACTATCATATGCAGCTATGAGGCTGGCTGAGAATTCAGAAAGCTTATCTTCTACAAGAGGCTTAGCTTCGGAACTGCAGGCATTAGGAGAGTTTTCAACCATCCATAATTTAAAGAAATTGAAGATATCAAGTAACGACGTCCCAAGTCCACCACTTTGGCCCGTTACGTATCGCCGTCAGCCTCACGGTTCTAAAATGCGTGTGCTAGGGAGAAGTTTCCACACCCTTACAAGGAATGTTTCGTTCCCCTCTCCAACCAGTGTAGGATCTCACAATCCACCCTCCTTAGAGGCCCAGCATCCTCGCTAGCACACCACCCGGTGTCTGACTTTGATACCATTTGTAACAGCCCAAGCCCACCGCTAAAAAATATTGTCCGCTTTGGCCTGTTACGTATCGTCGTCAGCCTCACGGTTTTAAAACGTGTTTGCTAGGAAGAGGTTTCCACCCCTTACAAGGAATGCTTCGTTCTTATCTCCAACCGATGTGGGATCTCACAATCCACCCCTCTTGGGGGCAGCGTCCTCACTGGCACACCACCCGATGTCTAGCTCTGATATCATCTATAATAGTCCAAGCCCACCGCTAAAAAATATTGTCCATTTTGGCCCGTTACATATCGCTGTCAGCCTCACGCTTTTAAAACGCGTCTACTAGGGAGAGGTTTCCACACCTTTACAAGGAATGCTTCGTTCTCCTCTTCAACCGATGTGGGATCTCACAATCCATCCCCTTTGGGGCCCAGCATCCTCGCTGGCACACTACCCAGTGTCTGGCTCTGATACCATTTGTAACAGTCCAAGCCCACCGCTAGAAAATATTGTCCGTTTTGGCTCGTTACGTATCGCTGTCAGCCTCACGGTTTTAAAACACGTCTACTACGGAGAGGTTTCAACACCCTTAGCAGAACTCAAATCAACTTCACCAACTTTGTAGTCTTACTTTGCAAAAAACAATATCATGGTAGTAACAACAATATGCATGAAATTCAACATACCTTGCCAGCGTAGTGTGCAGAGGATAGGACAGAAGGTTTGAGAGCGCCTTGTCAGCATCAGTTACCAAATCAATTGCATCTTTTAGCAGCTGAACTGATTCCTATATATAAAATTACATAACTCCCCGTGCAATGATTTCATGATTGTAGCACACATTATGAAAGGAAAAATGCATTGTTATATTCAAATTAACAAAGCATCATTGCCGCACAGAAAAATAAAACATATTGAAGCGACCAGCGGTGTGACATAAGGAGATGGTTATTCCACCATAGTTCTTTACTGATAAGATATAATACTATTATAAAGTTACATATAAAGATTCACATGCAAGTTAAGGAGCCAGGAAGCATGATGAACGGCTCTGCTGCAATGGATGGCAGAGGGTCCGTAGTACCCAAAGTACTGGAGTCATTCTGTAGCCGGGAAGGGGCCTAGAAATGCTTACTACTACACAAAACTACACTTGGCTCTACACATTTACAAAGCTAACCCCGGTCTAGTCCCTGGCAGAGATAAGGAAGGGGGCTTGAATCCTTATTCCTTATCCCCATCTTCGCCCAGGCTAACGTTGAGGGCAAAGCGGTATCAATTTAGTAAACTTGAAATTTTCCTCTATCCCTTTAAGTTTAGGTGGCTTGGGAGTAGGAAGTCTCACAGAAACATTCCTCCTTATTCTAAGCAGGGCCGGCTTATTCTCAAGAGACAAAAGCATCAAGGTACAAGATCACTGTCAGCTAAAAAGGACAGACATGGATAAGAGACACAACAAAACACGGACACAGCGACATGTCAATTTCTTAAAGCTTCGTACTTCTCATAGTAAGTCTAAGGTATGGAAAAAGATTTGAATTTAGCAAGATAAAGCGCTTCGAGTCGCCATAGTCACTCTTTCCTAGACCTTCAGCTCCTAAAATTCTCCTGTTTCTATGTCAACTGAAGTCCTTTTCTGTAAGCTCCTTTCATCCTTGGTGGACACTTTATTTACTCTTTTTATGTGATCGTTCTTTTATGTTTACTAATATTTTCAGTTTCATATCCAAAAGTAGTTCCTACACAATAGCCTCTTACCTCAATAAATGGCCCCTCTGATTCTGTCAGGACACCCGTGCTCTTCCAGCGCTCACCAATAAGCTTGGTCAATTCCTCAGATGGAAGGGCTCTCAAATGCTGACCATTCATCCACCTAGTTGTCACGAACAGCAAACATATTAGCTAAGAACAATTACAAATTCAAATTGACAAACAAATAAAATTTTAGTTACATTGTTAAAATTGAACTGCAGGGACGTGCTTCTAAGAGCAAGAAAAATTGTACCCACTTACAGTCAAATCATTCTTACCTTAACTTGGTAGAATCAAAAACAGCACCACTTCTGTTTACACGGCTAATTGAAAACTTTTCCACTGTCAGTCCAAGAAGACAGCCAAAGGGTAATTCAGAAACAAACTTTAAAAATCGTTAGAATAAAGACCGGAAAAGAGTAAAAAATGTTGGATGATGAAAGTCCCACATCGACTAATTATCATGGGTTTATAATCAAAGAATACTCTCTCCATTGGCGTGAGGGCTTTTGGGAAGCCCAAAGCAAAGCCATGAGAATTTATACTCAAAGTGGACAATATCATACCATTGTGGAGATCAGTTCACCTAACATAGTATCAGAGTCATGCCCTAAACTTAGTCGTGCCAATAGATTGGTAAATCCTCAAATGTCAAACAAAGGACTCCAAAAGAAAAAGGAGTCGAGCCTCGATTAAGGGAGGCGTACTTTGTTCGAGGGGAGGTGTTGGATGATGAAAGTCCAATATCGACTAATTTAGGGAATGATCATGGGTTTATAATCAAAGAACACTCTCTCCATTGGTATGAGGCCTTTTGGGGAAGCCCAAAGCAAAGCCATGAGAGCTTATGCTCAAAGTGGACAATATCATACCATTATGGAGAGTCGTGTTCATCTAACAAAAAGAATCAATAATAGAACCACAGATAGAATCACAAACCAAGTTGTTCGAGAGTAAAAAACTCGTTCTCGGTACCATCCCCCCAACCTAATAGAGCCAAGTAGTTAACCATAGCCTCGGGTAGATATCCCATCTCCCTGAACTGCAAAGCAGAATTTACAGAGATCAGGCGGTATTTATTTCTAATTTAAATTTGCATATCACACTTAAATAAGAGCTTTAAGAAAAACATTGGAATATACTAATAGACATAATATATCACAGAATATACAAGCTTTTACCAATGGCATAAGACTTATACAACCAAGGATTACCTGACCAACTGATGTTGCACCATGTCGTTTTGACAGTTTACTACGATCAGGTGCAAGAATTAAGGAAACGTGTGCAAAGTAAGGCATTGGGAAACCAAGAGCCTGTAACATGAGGATTTATTGACGAGGGAAATCGAAGTCCTTTGATTAGCATCTGATATAGGATACCTGAAGGGAAAAGGGATGTGCGATTACCTTATATATCAGCGCCTGCCTAAGAGTGTTTGGTAAATGCTCCTCTGCCCTGAAATGAAAATAATTAGAAAATTAGTTAACATATTCAACGTAACGGAAATTCAACAAGCGGAACGTACTATTCAAGGAGAGAATAAATGGAACAGCAAGTTCATATACGGAGGATCAGGTTATTACCTTATGACATGTGAGATAGCCATGGTAGCATCATCAACAGTGACACAAAAATTATAGACAGGTTGCCCATTGCTCCTCATAATTACAAAATCTCCAAGTGTATTCAAGTTCCAGCTAACCTTCATGACACTAGCAAACAAAGTTAACAACAAGATACAACATAATTTTGATTAATGGGGTTGAGTGAGTAATCATTATTAATTGTGGAGTTGATTTGTAGCTCTTCAAATCCTCTGTCCTATGTCAATGTGTGTCAAACAAAAGAACCCCACAGAAGAAACGATACAACCTCTCATTTTTCGTTTCCTTTTAGTTGTTTCGAGAAATATATCGATCAATTCCGATTTATTCTTTTTCTGTTGATTATTTTCAAATCGAGATGTATTCAAGACAAGCGATGCCACCAGGGCAGGGCAGGGCAGGAATCAGCTATAGAGAACATGCAGTCTGGAGTCGACAAACTATATAGGCAAGATAACAAAAGATAGGTGGAGAGCTTACTTCCCCTCGGATGAGATCATTGATTTTCAAACTCCCTTCTTGAGGCACGCGAAATCGATACGTGTAAGGGGTACCCTTTTCCAATTCTTCCTGTGCTTCTTCATCAGTAGCAGTGGCCCACTTTCCCATGTATACAGGTGGAAGTTGCCTCAGCTTTGCGACCTCCTTCATTTTTTCTAGTTCCTGAAGAGAACGACAGTAACATTGCTTAAGTTATCAGAACTTCAAGATCGATAAAACATAAAACATATCATATATGATAGTTCTGATTACCTCGTTTGAACAAAAACATCGATATACTTGACCGGATTCTAAAAGCTTCTCCGCATACTGTTTGTATAACGTATTTCTTTCTGATTGTCGGTAAGGACCGTAATCTCCTCCAGCACTTGGACCTGCATATGGTGAATCTCAGAAACTAATAATAATGATGAAGTAAAGAGCTCCATTCTTACTTCTTCGAAGAACATAACATCAAAAATATAACTACGCATTCAGGAATGCTCTAAAAATTGTATACTGACTCAAGCATTATGATACTAAGTCGAATGAACCGATGCCAATACATTAAGACAAACAACATTAAATGCATAAACTAGAATTGAGACGAAGCAAATACTCCAAAATTAACGCATGACTTAAAGCTGGAAGAACATAAACACCTTCATCCCAATCAAGACCAAGCCATGAAAGATCTTTCAACACGGCCTCCTCAGATTGTCGAGTGGACCTTTCCAAGTCAGTATCTTCAATTCTCAGAACAAACTTTCCACCATTGGCCCTGAGACATCGAGTTCGTAAGTACGAAACAAAACAATGATAAACAAGTAAAATGGAACTTGGACAAAAATGTTAGGAATCACGGATCTCCACAATGGTATGATATTGTCCAGTTTGAGCATAAGCTCTCGTGGCTTTACTTTGGGCTTCCCCAAAAGACCTCATACCAATGGATGTGTATTCCTTACTTATAAACTCATGATCATTCCCTAAATTAGCCAATGTGGGACTCCCTCCCAACAATCCTCAACAATCTTCCCCTCGAACAAAGTACGCCATAGAGTCTCCCCTGAGATCTATGTAGCCATCGAACAGCCTACCCTTAATCGAGTCTCGACTTTTTTCTCAAGCGCCCTCGAACAAAGTACACCCTTTGTTCAACACATGAGTCACTTTTGACTACACCTTCGAGGCTAGCAATTTCTTTGCTCCACACTCGAGTATTCTATTGACATTGCTAAATTAAGGGCATGACTTATATACCATGTTAGGAATTACGAATCTCCACAATGGTATGATATTGTCCACTTTGAACAATAGCTCTCATGGGTTTCCCCAAAATGCCTCGTACCAATGGAGATGTATTCCTTACTTATAAACTCATGTTCATTTCCTAAGCGAATGACTCCCTCCCAACAATCCTCAACCTACCGATAACCAAAACCAAGCGCAATGATCACTGAAAACCTAATTAAACAACGAATAGAAGCAAAAGGAAGAGTCAATAAAACAAACCTAGCAAACAAGTAATTGAAGAGCGCAGTTCTTGCTCCACCAACATGAAGATTTCCAGTAGGCGAAGGAGCAAAACGGACTCTAACTTCTCCATCGACCTTATCCACGGACGCCGACACCGAAAAACTCCTTCGAAATTTAGGGAAGCATCTCTCCGCAAAATACAAGTTTGAGTGATGCAGAATTGGAGGATTCAGCATCGGGAAGGCCCTAATCCTCACCCATGGCGTCCCTACTATAGTCGCCATCCGCCGCCGTCCGCAGAGCTTCTGAGGTCCGACGCCGACGGTCGTTTACCGGCAAATGGTTTAAGGATAACGAACTGCAGCTGATACAGCTAAAGCGATTCAGCTGGCTTTCTCATTTCTTACCGTACACGATTACGCTATATGAACTGAGCCCACCAAAATTATCATAATAATATATATATATATATATATATATATTTTTTTTTTTTTTTTTTTAATTTTTACAAAGGTTAAGTTAATTTTTCAACTTTAAAATATATTTCTTTTTATTTTAAAATTTTAGTCCAAATAAATAATTAATGTAATAGATAAAAACTCAAATATAATACACAATTATTTTTTTTGTGCGGGATTAAATATTTAATTTGAGATAAAAACATGTAAAGTTCAGTGTCATTAGTCGTTTCAATTTTCATCTCCATTAAAATTTTCATTTATTTTTGTGGGGATTAGAGCGGGTCGTGGGAGATTTGTGAGAGTCGGAGGCAACTACAAGGATAGAGACGAACAATATATTCCCGTCTTCGACCCCGTTTAGCTAACAATAAATCTCTCTCTTTGTTTCTTCTCCATTTTCGTCCCGTTTGGATAGGTCCCCACGAGTTCAATAAACATGTCTATTGTGTCATTCATGAATATATCAGATGTTTTTTTTATTAAATTAATAAAAATATTCATTTTATTTGAAATATATAAATAAATGTTTAATATTTATTTCAAAAATACTTTTCAATTTATAATTTTTTATTAATAACATTCCATTTTAAAAAAATAAAATAAAAATATTAAAATTTAAAAGTAATATTAACCCCTTTAAAAAAAATTAATTTTTTTATTGATTGCAATAATATTTTTGTTATTTTTTATTTTTAAATTTAAGGGTAATTTTGAGATTTTACACCATAATAATTTAGGTTTTTTTTTTTTTAATTTAAAAAATATATAATAACCACAAACCGATTAAAGACAGAAAATTCGTCGATGAACAAGTAGGCGGGAGGGACTACGCGGGAGAGAGATATTGAAGGATGAGTTTCTTAGCAACTACTCCGTCGCCGACGATTCTCAGTCCGCCGTACACGTTACTGGGCTCCGGCGGGAAAGTATCCTATCTGCGACTAGGCAGGGTGGAGGGATATCGGCGAGTGACAATGAGAGGCGGAAGTGAAAACCGGAAGCCGTTGCAGAAGGGGAGGAACCTCAGCATCGAAGCAATTCAAGCGGTACAGTCGTTGAAGCGAGCTAAGAAAGATTTACAACAATTGGACCGAGTGTATGATTCTAAAATTAGACGCTTATTGAAGTTCGATATGATGGCTGTCCTTCGCGAGCTCCTTCGCCAGAACGAGTGTTCTTTGGCTCTTAAGGTGATGCCTCTGCACTCGACTTCTTTGTTTATTTGTACATTTGAATGATTAGTAATCGGAAGTATTCGATCATGATAGTTGTCGATATTTAGAGGTATCAACAGCAATGGCGAGATATAGATTTTTGTCTTCTGTAATTCGTTCGATATTCTTTGCTGATAGTCTGTATTACTACTTTCCATTTCTGAGTGTTAGGTTTTTGAAGATGTTAGAAAGGAGGACTGGTACAAGCCTCAGGTTTCTCTGTATGCTGATATTGTTTCAGTATTGGCTAGCAATGGATTGTTCGAACAAGTACAAATAATTCATTCGTACTTAAAAGCAGAAACTGACCTAGCACCTGAAATTGAGGGGTTCAACAATCTTCTGAAGGCTTTGGTTAGTTATAATCTAGGTGAACTTGCAATGGAGTCGTATTACTTGATGAAAGAAGTAGGTTGTGAGCCAGATAAGACTTCTTTCAGGATTGTCATAAAAGGATTGGAATCAACGACAGAATCAGTTGATTTAAGAACTGTGAAGAAGGATGCACAAGAGCTTTATGGTGAATCACTTGAGTTTCTAGAGGAAGAAGATGAAGCAGCTACCGGCATATCGACGCACTGAGCTGCGGATGAACTTGTGGCGAGAAAGATGGCATGTTTATGCTTCCTTGGAAGAAACCTGAAAATTCTAAGAAACTTTCATTGGATATGAACTTTAATTGTATACCGGCTTAAGTCAACCCGGGCTTAGCAGAGGAAATCTGTGATAACTTTTACGGTTATGTTGGATCTCATGAGTATTGGATGAATTGAAATCGGTTTACAGTTTACTCTCTTCTCCATGTTAATGCTTCGGTTTCTCAAGCTTCTGGAATCCAAAACCTCCCCTGATTAGCAGTGTCACTAATCTATGCAGATAAGAGCTGATCATCTTGCAACATACTTCAGCCACTCTGTTGCAAGCATGAGAAGTTCATCTAAGTCTACTCAAGACAGAAATAGAAGAGAACAATCTGAAGTATAATGCAAGGTGGTTGTTACATGATTTCTTTTTCGTTCCAAAAGTACCGAATTATACGTAGTAGAACACATAAGGTACAAACCCGGTTCGGGATTGCTGCGTATTTCTGTAGAAACATATATAGTAAGATGAAAAATTATGTGGGCTTTACGCCCAGACTGCTAATATTGTGCAGTTTGACTCTGATATGATGATCTCGAGGTTTAACATGCCGGTATCCTTATGTTCAAGTTTCTAGTTTCGATTTAGATTCCTTAATTACATAACGATTTCAAAATTGTTTTCCTTCAAATGTCTGCCCAAACTGCCAGTTTGCAGGTGCAACGCTGTAGGAAGTAAGTGTTCTTCCACTGCTAGAGGTAACTTCGAACGAGAGAGGTTGCCCATGAAGATTGACATTGCTTTGCCAGTTCTGTCCCCAGTTCCTTGCAAGTGGTATCCATCCTGTTCTTGATCCTTTTACCTTCACTGCCACTAATTCACCATCCATCCCAACATTAGTAATCAGAACTTGAAAGAAACGAGAATTTCCACTAACCGTGAACCTCAATCCACCGCTTCGATCACACCTCGTCCTACACACATTCAAAACAAGTTTTTTCCCCTTAGCTGAGGATGACAAATCGTTTGAATCTATATGCATTTAGATTGATTCTACCTCCTATATTGAACTGGCACAATATCTGCTTTTTTCTCTGATATTTCAGCAAATGCTGCCTCTGACATCTCAAAATGTTCTTTAGGAAAATTACACCAACCACCATAATCGGAAGATAGGCCGTAATTTGGAGGACAGAAGTCGGTGGCTGTTAGAACGACAGTCGGGCTTCCTTGCAAGCACCACAAGATGTGGTCAACACATCTAAGCTCATAGCAAGCTCCACAGGTACTCCCTCTATTAAACAACATGCTACTCAATCCTGCGCTATATTTTCCATAGCTAATTTTATGCAGATCTCCATATCCACATGCACCTTCTGCAACATTAGTAGGAAAAAAGAGCATTTGAAATACTAATTTCCCTCCCTTTAGGTTACAATATTCCAGACATGACTATCTTGAAAGTGATTATAAAATGGTCAAAAGCACTTTTTTCACTCATAATTCATCTAATATTTGGTTTCTAGGCTTTTGTATGCAATTCTCAGACTATCAAAATTAAGCTTCGGATTGATAGAAGCATGTTTCTAAATGATTTTGAACGTGACAAAAATGATTTTAACTATTTCAAAATCACTCACTAACATGTTCTAAACATTGATTATCGAAGTTATGATTTCCAGTTTCCCCACCTTTTGAAGGTAACCCTTGAACACTCATATTAGAGCTTTTGCAAACCCAGAAAAGCACCATCACCATGTTTAAACACTAATATAATCCTATGAGCTTTCAGACGAAGGAGAAGAGTACCTGTAACAATGGACCCATCTGTTTCTTTGGAGTATGTTGCAGTAGCAGATTTCCACTCTTCATCCTTAGCCGCAAAGAGATTGGGTGTTTGCAGAAGAACCAAGTAGACTACTACAGCTACAAAGGCAGCCATTAAAGAAGAATATAAGGTCTTGAAGAAGCCTGTGCAGTATGTATACCTAAAATGAGGTATATTTCCTTTTGAATTTTTTGTTCCTCCTTTAAGAAAAGCCCCTCCCAGCCTTCTTTTTCATCATTCCCCTAATTTCTCGCTGAAATGAAGCAGGCTTCTCTGATTGCCGGAGCACTGTCCTGAAAATAGAAAAACTTTGACAAATCTCCAATTTTGTAGCCCTTCGTTCACATTGGTGGCGCGTTTAACGAGGCTAAGGAAAAGACACGCACCCTGTTCTTATATCTTCTAGGCCGCCGCCGATAATGGGGGCTCAACGAAGCAAACTTGGAGCCTCCATTTCTGCCATTATCGAGGTAGAACGAAGGGTTTGAGGCTTTATGAAAATGGCGGCGGCAGATACAGAGGCTACAGAGCAGAAAGCCATGGAAGCCAGGTATGTGTTCCTTTGCATTTTAAGATCCATGAATAAAAAGAAGGTTAAGTTAATAAGAACTCAAAAAGTGGCTGTCTTGGTTTTGATTGTTGGACCCGAATGTGTTTTTAAAAGAGTGGCTTTTGGTGGTTTAATGGCTCATCTTTTCATAATAACAAAGGTAGTGGATGTTCCTAAAAAAAAAAAAAAAATATATATATATATATATATAAATAAAGAAAAAGAAAAAGAAAATTAGTGGATGGGTCCCACAGTTGGAAGATGTGGATGGCGGGATAATGAAGCCGTTCTCTTGGCGGGAAACGGTGCTGAAAGACTTTTTTTTTTTTGTTTTTTTTTATGGGTTTCTAGGGGTTTTTAATTTTTAATTTTTATTTTTGTGGGTCTTGAAATTAGTTTCGTTGAATTGAATTACAAAATTGGGTTTATGTGGATTAGGTCTAGTTGGTATTATCCATTTGATTCTTATGATTCTTAAGTTTTCATTTCATTTGATGCATAAATCATATTTTACTTAGACTTAAAATAATTAACTAATTTAGCGGGTCAAATTGAAAATACGAGCTCTACAATTTTCTATAATGAACGACTCAACTCTTAAAAATTTTGGGCTCAAAGAATAAAATATTTAATATTATTTTAAAGGTTGTTTGATATTCTACTTTTGTGATTGTTGTAAAGTGCATTTTTAACCTTTGATAGGATTTATAGGATTGGATTAAAGAAGTTGAAGTGAAATCAAATTAAAAAAAAAATTAAATCACAGGAATTAAATTGAAAATTAGGTCAAATAATTTAACCATGGATTTATCATTTTATGTCTTTTATATATATATATATATATATATATATATATATATATATATATATAATTATTGTCAAATAAATAAATAGGAATGAAAAAAAAAAAAAAAAAACATTTTTCTCCCCGCTTATCAGGTGGTTTTACCTATTTCTCTTAAAATGGATAAATTTAAGTGGGTACTTCTATTTCCTAAGATATTTTAAAATATGAATTTGTACAAAATAAATTGCATTCAAGAACCAATTTGATTTTTACCTTTTGAACTTCATTTTAATTAATTATGTCTAAGATTTTAAAAATTCCAACTCCTACCATCACCTTGTTAGGATCGATACCTGTTAGCTCTGATACCAATGTTAGGATCGCTCAACAACGCACACACTCATCAAGATGGACACAAAGATTTAAATCTACCACATATAATCTAACAAATATATCTCTATCAAATCCTTTACCAAATATCTATCGAAATATTTTTTAAATATATCTCACACCTAACAAAAAAAAAATGTATAGCTCACCAATCAACTGAATTTTTTATTTTTAAAAATTCAATCAAATCAAAACTGAAAAAAAAAAAAAAAAACCATATCCAATAACTCACTAGGCTTGATATCCGTGTAGTCTTGTCTGTCCGTAATGGTCGTCACCGTCCTCTTCGTCGATTAGCTTTCTTGTCCTACTTATTTGCCTTCGCCTTCCTTCTTGGATTCCCGATTGCCTTCCTTCTTGGATTCCCGATTAGCTTTCTTGCCCTACTTATTTGCCTTCCTTCTTGGATTCCTGCACTTAGAGGTTGTAGCTACTTGGGGAGAGGGAGGAATGGAGTTCCAGGCAATTTCTTGCAAACCCCTTCATTATCAAAATGGAAAAGGTTGGATTGAGTAGTCTAAATTGGTCGGATTGTCGAGTTATATAAATACTTAGTCTAAATTGGTCGGATTGTCGAGTTATAAAATACTTTTAAGGGCAGGAGCGAGGACTCAAACTTCTTAATTAATTTTTTATTTATAAAAAAATTTAAAAAAAATGGATGAGCTTCCCTAGTTTAATGAAATAAAAATTAAGCTTATAAAACTATTTAATGAAATAACATTGGAACCAAATGAGAGAATTCAACCAAAAGAAATAATTATAAACATAGCTATTCTTCTTGCCATATATACTTCCACTGCATATGGGAGAGCCTGAAAATTGTGTGGGCTTTACAGAACATCAATGGCCCATTTTCCATACTATTTTGATCAATCAAAATTCATTCACTAAACCTATTTCGTCTTCCATATGCAAAATTTGTTCATGTGTACACTAGAACCTCTAATCCCTCAAGACATCAAATAATTAAGGAATACATCATCTTCGGGATGAGCTACGGGAAAACTTACCAAAATTGTTCTTCATGTGTCGATTGATATTGTCTTGCCCCGTTTCGTTATGTTATTACATCTTTCAAACTAACAATGCAGATGGGGTCTTCAATTTTTTTACTAGAATCATCATTTTCGTCATCGCTGGTACTGGTACTACTCTCATTCTTTTTGTATCTCTTGTTATTCGGCCAAGTCTTATGAAAGTTATACATATTGAGTGTTGTTTGATCTAGAGTCCCTTCTCTATAAACAAAATTACCTCCTTCTTCGTCCATTCGACGCCACTTTCTATTTCGATCATGGTTTCGATACAATGGCAGTCCTCTGCAAATAAAAGTAAACATTAATTTGTTTTCATATTTAGATTCACAATTTACGAAAGAAAAAAACACTTTACACGCATCATGAACAGAATCTCAAACAAAAAATTTTAGGAATACAACACATAGTTATACATAAAAAAAAAAAAAAAAAAAATACTAAATTAACAATTTTATATGAATAATAAAATTTATTTTAAAAAAATAGAAAGATAATAGTTGTGTTTGGAATAACTTTTGAGAATAATTATAGAGTGATTTATAAAAATAACTTTAAAATATATAGGAAGAAAAAGAATTGTAACCAATAGAATCATAAATATAATAGACAAAGAAATTAATTTGATTATAAAGAAATTTAAATTATAATGATGCTAAGTTACATAATTAGTTTTTGTATTTAGATTTAAAGGTAAATTTTATCCCTAGATTTAATTTTAGTTTAAAAGACGTTTAACTCCAATTGTGTTTATTTGAAACTAAAAAACGAAAATTTTGAAATTTAATTAAAAATTCAAAAATGTTCTTAAAAAATGTGAAAAACTCACCAAAAGCATAATGATTGAGGAAGCTAACAATAAAACAAAAAACAGAAATCATCATCAAACATTTTTTATACTTTAATCCTTACTTTAGGGAAAAAAAAACTATCTAATTTATGAAAAATATATTTATTATCTATACACGATCATCTTTATGATAGAGACATAAATATGAAATTTAATGAAAATAAAAAACCAAAATTGACTATTAAAAATTTAAAAGATTTAATTAAATTTGAATAAGTTAAAAGATCAAAAAAGTTCAATAATAAAATTTAAATTAAAAAAAAAAAAAAAAAAAAAAATTCATGAACTTTATAAAAATTAGATAAACTTTTTTTTTTTGGGTGGTCATGTGTTAGGTGATAAATGCAAAAAGCATGTGAAATTTACAGTATTATTGCCTCTGCCTGCACTACATCTACATGCAGGCGTGGAGTTTCGTGCTGTCCAATACTTAAATATAATCTTATAAAAATTAATTAATTAAAAAAAAAACAACAAATACAGAATAATAAATAAATAAATATTTCTCGTAAAAAGTAAATAAATCTTGTTTCCTTTTCAGCAGCGAAATTAGTTAAATAACAAATTTTATTGTTTGGATTTGAGTTAATGGAAGAAAAAAAAAAAATAGTAATTGTAAAAAAATCATAAAAAAGAATAAAGATATTAAATTTAAATTATGTAACTGAACACAATTTAAAAAAAAAAAAATTAAGATTTAAAATTCTTCACTACAATATTAATTTTTATTGAGTTATTTGATAATAATCTTTTCAGTTAGCTCTAAAATAAATAAATAAATAAATAAATAAATAAATAAATTTATAATTTTTTTTTATTGTTTTCTCAAAATTTAGATTTTAGAAGCAATTTTAGAAAGTTAAAAGAAAACTTTTTTTAAAAAAATTAAAATAGGAAAAATCAAATAAAATCAAAGAAATTAATTTGAAGTAATATTGCAAATTAAAATACTAGTCAATATGGATTATATATATATATATATATTATATACAGGTAAGAGTAATATATAAAAAGAAAATATTGTCCAAAATTGACTTTTCATACTTGGGAGAAAGGGAATAGCCTTAATAGCTTTACCATCTAAGAAAATAATAACTAATTTTACATATATTAATTTTTTTTTATTTTCCTAATTGAAATAAATATAGTAACAAAAAATAATTAAAGATAAATTAGAAGGAATCAAAGATTTCCATCTAATCGATAAGAAGAAAATTTTGCTTAATGTTATGATATTGAAAAGGAAAAGAAGAAGAAGAAGAAGAAGAAGAAGAAGAAGAAGAAGAAGAAAAACTGTCAATCATCAGAGACGAATCGAGTTAATATTTCCATACATATGAAATTCATTCGTTGAAAGAATTTGAAGAAAAAAAAAAACTGAATCAAAATATTATGATTTTTCAGTTCATTCTCGATCAAACCAGTAGTCAACTGTAACTACGACAAGAAATCTCCTAAAATCAGAGTTGAAATTTTAGAAAAGAGCAATCAATTTCGTCATAAACTTGAAAATAAATGAAATGGCGGTGGATGATGAAACGTTCAAAATCAACGAAAAGCGAAACAGCAGCGAAAAAAGCACAGAGAAATTTTCAACCAAAATTAAAGAAAAAGCACAAAAATTAAAAGGATTAAACAACATTGTTACCTAATATGGAAGAGATCGGAGATATCAAATTTCTCGAGATAAAAATTGACGGCATCGAGAAATGCTCTGTACGTATAAATATGAAGACCGTCGATCCTCGGATACGGCAGTCGCGGTATTGGCGGCGGCGGAGAAACAGACTTAGTACGGCAATCTGCGGCGGAGTATTTGTAGGATTTCCAGGAGATTCCGGCGCCGTTGACGGCCGGTTCCAAGGCGATAAAGCCTAGAGTAACCATAATAGGTTCGAGCTCGTCATGCGTCATGATTGGCTTGAAGGTTTTGGTTAACCAGAGGGCTAATTTTCGCATGGACTCCCTCAGGCAGTCCTCCATTATAGACGGCGGCGGCGCTCCGGCGGCTCAATCGGAAGAGAAACTGGAAAATCGCTGGGTTGAGTGAAGGGGAAGTAGAGGGAGAGGTTTTTAAGAGATTTCTTTGGGAGGAAGGGATCTTGAATGTAGGGATTTGAGGGAGAATTTTTTGAGGGGGCAAGTTTGAAGCGGACTGCTTTCATTTGCCCTCCATTTTTCATTAAATTACTTAATTGCCACTATCCTTTTTTTTTTCTTTTTTCTTTTTCCTTTTCTAGATTTTACCCAAAATAAAATAAAATAAAATAAAAGTTTATTTATTTTTTTTTTTTTATCCGCCTCTCGTGCCAAGATCGTTAAGACCTAAAACCTCAAAAAAAAAAAAAAAAAAAAATTTATCGGTATGCTCGGGTCGTAATATGTTGGGTCAAGAAAGTGTTCGATTTCTAATATTGCCTACGATTACAGTATCAGTCTGCCCGGGTCTTAATATGTTGTTCACCCAGAATCATTCTTATTTACAAAACACCTAAATCCGAAACTCGTTTTTTATTTTATTTTATTTTATTTTCGTATTACGTATGAAAAATTGTCACGAGATTAGTCTTTAGACCTAAACAATCAGTTAAAAGTTGAAATAAATTTTGCAGATAAAAGGGGAAAAAGGTGATAGATAAATTGAGAAAAAACCAAAATTAAATAAATGGTGTATTAATATCGTTTGAACGATTTTAATAAATTTGGAAAATAAAAATATTATGATTTAGGAAATAATTTCATCAAATTTTCCCTTAATTATTTACTTTTTTGTTATTGTCCATATTTTAAGGAAATAACGGAAAATTCCTAAATTTATTTGCAATATAATAAAAACAAAAATTGAGATTTAATTGAAGTTAACCTAAGAATTTTAATTTAATTTTCGATCCGTTATATATCTCTAGGTTACGGTTTCCCGTGTTTCGAATCAGTGTTGCCCATTTAAGTAACCGACAACTTTCTTTTAGAAAAATCTTCATCCTGCAATCTCAGGCGACACCCAGAAGTTGACAGGTGTTCTAATGACTCGGGTGAGATGCTAGATCAGGTGGGGCATACTGAACAGACATGGGTCTTGGGGGAGTTTGTCAAAAGGGTCAAAATGAGAAAGAGAGATTATTAGTTCTCTCGTAACCGCTCAATGGACCTTTCGGGAGTTATTCACCATCAGTGTAGCCCATTTAAGTAACCGACAACTTTCTTTTAGAAAAATCTTCATCCTGCAATCTCGGGCGACACCCATAAGTTGACAGGTGTTCTAATGACTCGGGTGAGATGCTAGATCAGGTGGGGCATATTGAACAGACACGGGTCTCGGGGGAGTTTGTCGAAAGGGTCAAAATGAGAAAGAGAGATTAATAATTCTCTCGTAACCGCTCAATTAGACCTTTTGGAAGCTATTCACCAATCAGGTCACTCAATCGTCATTGAATTTTGAACCGTTTTGCTCACGAATAGTGCATCTCGATAATCTATGTTTCAAGTACCGTAGAATCAACAACCATTAAATCGCTCCACTACTAGCTCATATTAGTAATATCTAATATATTCAAGAACAAATTTTAAGTAACCGACAACTTTCTTTTAGAAAAATCTTCCTCCTGCAATCTCGGGCGACACCCAGAAGTCGACAAGTGTCCCAATGACTCAGGTGAGATACGATCAGGCGGGGCATACTGAATAGACACGAGTCTCGGGGGAGTTTGTCGAAAGGGTCAAAATGAGAAAGAGAGATCAATAATTCTCTTATAACCGCTCAATCAGACCTTTCGGGAGCTATTCACCAATCAGATCACTTAATCGTCATTAAATTTCAGACCATTTTGCACATCAATAGTGCATCTCGAGAATCTATATTTCAAGTACCGTAGAATCAACAACCATTAAACCGCTCCATTACTAGCTCATATTAGTAATATACCAAGAACAAAATTTAAATAATTTAAATTGTTTTTATCTTCGTTAAAATTATTTTAAAATATGTTTTTATTAATTTAAAACTATATTTTAATAATTAATTATACACTTTTAAATATTTTTCGTACTATTTAAATTATTAAAAATATATTTTAAAGTAATTTTGGAAATTAGTTTTTTTTTTTTTTTTTTTTTAATTTGCTGTCGTCGTTGTAGAATAAAACGCACCGTTTCGATTTCTTGTGGGCCAGGCTAGAGAGCAAATAGCGGCCGTAGAAAGCCCGGCTCCAATTAGGACTAAGGTCCACTGATTCTTTCCTTTTGGGGCACTCTCTCTTTCTCTCTCCTCTCTCTCCCTCTCTCTCACATCCATTTTTCCTCTGTGAAGAAAGTCATTCATTCACCATCCGCCATGGCTTCTTCACATGCCGAAACCTAACCAGAAATTTCATTGCAGACGTTTGTGGAAGCTGGCTTAGATTCTCGGAGAGGTTGTTGTTGTTGTTGGATTGAGAAATTGAAGGTTTCGAAGTGTAATTGGGCGGAGTTGGCGATGTCTCTGAGAATAAAGGCGGTGGTGGATAAGTTCGTGGAGGAGCTCAAGGAAGCTTTGGATGCGGATATTCAAGATCGAATCATGAAGGAGAGAGAGATGCAGAGTTACATCGAAGAGCGTGAACGTGAGGTTGCTGAGCGCGAAGCTGCTTGGAAGGCTGAGCTCTCCCGTCGCGAGGTGCTCGATTGAATTCTCTTTATTTCCTCTTGTTTTCGTTTGTTTCTGTTTATCTCTCTGTATTTTTTGTTAGATAGGACCGTTCATTGGAGATTACCGGTGAGTTTCGATGGATATACGTGCACATTTTTATCGCTCACGCTATGTTTAATCAAGAAAAGTATTCTGTTTTCGCTACTTCTCTTATACATGCTCGATGTAACGTGAATGCTTGCCATCTGAGTTTTTTAATGCTTATGTAATGTGGAAATGAAGAGTTTTGCTACTCTATCTTACCGTTTCATAATTGATATTTTTTAGCCTTGTTCATAGCATAATTATTAGGGCTGAATTCTTGGTTGTTCTTTCCTAATTACGTTACACATTATCTTGTTGTGTTAGAAATTTCAGTTAAAAAATAAGGTAACGAGAGCTCATGTGTAGTAGGATGCCTTTCTGCTATCTATTCAAATTAAGCATTGCACCTTCTTTATTTCTTCCCCTGCTGTGTGTCTCTCACCTTTTGGGTAGTCAAATGCTTGTTTTCTGGACTTCACCAGCCATTACTGCATGAACTATAGGATGCCCGTTTCCCTTGTTTTTTTATTTTCATGTTTCCCTCCAAATCCAGGAAGAAAAGACAAGGAATGCGGGATGATAAGTTCCCATGGGATGTTTGACATATGTAGTAGTTGGTCTGGCCCTGAACCTACGTGCCTATGACTTCGTTTCTCAGGAAATCCGTGGGAAGATCCTGAATTTGAGACTTTCTATCTATACACCCAAAATCTTCTCTTAAACGAAGTCGTGCTTGGATGGCGGCTCAAGATCAGCCTCATGAAAACACACCTTACCTTATATTACCTGAGGAGGTTCTACCCCGTGGAAACGCTCTTTAATGGGAAATTAGATTTATGGGGCCTGGAGTTGGATAGTCCAAGTTCATATGGTTTCAAAGAGTTTGAAACTTAAGTTTATGGAGCCTTGAGTTGGAATTGGATGGTCTGAGTCCATATGGTTTCAAAGTGTTTGGAACTTTAGGTTTATGGAGCCTGGAGGGTTTTAAAGAATTTGGAACTTAGGTTTATGGTGGTTTATGGTGCATGGAGTTGGATAGTCGAAGTCCATATGGTTTTAAAGATTTTGGAACTTAGGCTTATGGAGCCTAGAGTTGGATAGTTCGAGTTTATATGGTTTCAAAGAGTTTGGAACTTAGGTTTATGGAGCCTGGAGTAGGATAGTCCGAGTCCATATGGTTCAAACAGTTTGGAACTTAGGTTTATGGAGCGTGGAGTTGGATAGTTCAAGTCCATATGGTTCCAAAGAGTTTGGAACTTAGGTTTATGGATCATGGAGTTGGATAGTCCAAGTCCATATGGTTTCAAAGAGTTTGGAATTTAGGTTTATGGAGCGTGGAGTTGGATAGTCCGAGTTCATATGATTTTGGAGCCTAGAGTTGGATAGTCTGAGTTTATATGATATCAAGTAGTTTGAAACTTAGGTTTATGGAGCTTGGAGTTGGATAGTCTGAGTTCATATGGTTTCAAAGAGTTCGAAACTTAGGTTGATGGAGTCTAGAGTTGGATTGTCCTGAGTTCATGTAAAGGAACGAGCTATAGATTCATGGGTTGGTTTATAGGTTCGTAGGTTTATGATCGACATAAATTAGTAACTAGTAAGATCAGTAAACCTGTGGTTTAGGACAAACAAATAGACTTGGTTTCTTAAACTTCAGGTTATATAAAGTCGACTAGTGAACCAAACTGGCAATTCTATTAGTTTTAATGGTGCAGCACAACATAGTAAATTCAGCTCTAGCTAGACAACTAAGTTAGCAACAATCACATAGATTATCTTCTCTTGCCTTCAAGTCTACGAGTTAGGTGCAGAACAACTCGAAGTTACCCAATAGGTATGTAACAGCCTAAGCCCATCACTAGCAGATATTGTCCTCTTTGGGGTTTCACTTTCGGGCTTCCCCTCAAGGTTTTTACAACGCGTCTACCAGGGAGATGTTTCCACACTCTTATAAAGAATGCTTTGTTCTCCTCCCCAACCGACATGGGATCTCACATATACTGGTTGTATCGAGTAGTCAATAGAACAATTCAAGTAAAGAGGTGCTTGATTAATGTTTTTCCTCCCCTTTTTGTGCTTCAATCAATTGACCCATTCATCCCTCAAGATTCTTAAAACGCATCCGCCAAGGAAATGGTTCCATACTTCTTATACTTTGTTCTCCTCCCCAACCGATGTGGGATCTCACATATACTGGTTGTATCGAGTAGTCAATAGAACAATTCAAATAAAGAGGTGCTTGATTAATGTTTTTCCTCCCCTTTTTTGTGCTTCAATCCATTGACCCATTCATCCCTCAAGATTCTTAAAACGCATCCGCCAAGGAAATGGTTCCACACTCTTATAAAGAATACTTTGTTCTCCTCCCCAACTGACGTGGGATCTCACATATACTTATTGTATCGAGTAGTCAATAGAACAATTCAAGTAAAGAGGTGCTTGATTAATGTTTTTCCTCCCCTTTTTGTGCATCAATCAATTGACCCATTCATCCTTCTAAAAAGAAAACTTCTTCTACTGCTGAAAACAATGATAATGATAAATGTGAAACCAAAGATGGCTTATCATCATGTTTTGATTTCCTTTTTTCCTCTGCTCTTTTAGGCCGAGATCGCCCGACAAGAAGCGAGGTTGAAGATGGAGAAGGAAAATCTGGAAAAGGAAAAAAGTGTACTAATGGGAACTGCATCAAATCAAGACAATCAAGATGGAGCTCTTGAAATTACTGTAAGTGGTGAAAAGTACCGATGCCTTAGGTTTGCAAAGGCAAAAAAATGAGGCTGACATAATTATAGAAAAAGGTATTGTCTTGTTTGTGCCATGTTCTTCCTCTTAAGCTTCTTATAATTTTTTACAAAGCAAAATCATTAGGGTTGATAGCTTCTAAGATGTACATGTAGGTAATTATTTGCTACATTATCATGATGCTAGCCCTTTTATTAATCATTCCATTTCATTTATTTAGTGAATGAAATCAACCTCCATCCCCATCCTCTCTAGAGATAGACTTCTCTCTTCTCTTTTGGCAAGAAAATGCATAAACACGAACTACTTGAAGATAAAACAAGATGATTGTAACGACTCAAGCCCACTGCTTACGTTTCTTTTTTAACTAAAATTGATAATATCTACTAGCAGTGAGCTTGAGCTGTTACAAATGGCATCAGAGCCAAACACCTGTTGGAGATCCACATCGGTTGGGGAGGGAAACGAAACATTCTTTATAAGGGTGTGGAAACCTCTTCCTAGTAGACATGTTTTAAAACCGTGAGGTTGACTGTGATAAGTAAGACGATATCTGCTAGCGGTGAAATTGAGCTTGATTATAGATTTTTCGAACATCCTCAATCTAAAATGAGAACAAATTATTCAATGCGGCTATCTCGTAATAGCACTTGAATGAGAATCTAAAATTTGCAGGTTCTTTAATAACCACGAACAATAAATTTAATGTACTTTCAAGTTTCTCTCATATGTTTATTAGTGCAAAATTATCAGCTACATTGCGATGACATTTGGACATTTTTCAAATCCGTTCCTCTTGTCATAACAGGAAATCAACTTGAGAATCATAAACTCCGTAATTTGCTATGGCAAGTTGAAACCTATTCCATTTTGGTAAAGCTAAGACGATTTGTATTTGTTGACAATAACTCGAGTCTCTAACTTTTGATCGAGGATATGAGCTAGTCTTAAGTTAGCAATTGGGTTCTAGAGTTACACGAGAGTGTCGTCGGTTAAAAATGCCTCCATTTTGACATAATTACCCCTCATGTTTGTCAAAGTTTTCCATTTCTGCCCTTCCCTTCAACCCTCTCATTCTAAAACAGCTTAAAATTTATCTCTTTTTATTTTTTCTCAAGCATATGCTTAAATATTCGATAAATATTTAGAGATTTAGAAAAAAAAAAAAAAGAAAAAAAGGGGGTAAAACTTGTTTTATTGTAAAAAAAAATTGGGAAATAATTTTTAAAATCAAATCTTAAATCATAAATTAGTATATAAGATTCAAATTTATGGTATGAAGTATGAATGAATGAATATATACGAGAGAATCTTCCATATTGCATGAATCAAAAAGAACAATGGCGCGCAAGGCACACGATCTCCCTGCAGTTCTTTCAAGTAACTCCCAATCTCAACCTCCTCGCCGGTCTGGAGGTCCGACGAGCTTCCGGTTGCCGGAGCGATGGCCGATTTATTTCTCTTTTCCATTCCTGCGACGGTTAACAACCAGAGACTTAGTGGGGGGAAAGGAGTTAGCGACAGTTAACAATGGCGAATTCAAAATCGCCTCCATTTTCTCAGCATCTCCGATTGCGAATTTAAAGCCAAGTACTCTTCCATTCATGAATCAGTAAGTTAAAACAATCTCTTCCGATTTCAATTTCACTGAGCAGAAGCAAGGTTGTTAAGCTATTGGCATGAATTTCCCCTTTCGCACCACACTGTTCTTGGTGCTCTCATCTTCCTGTTTTAGCTCAGTTCTTAGTAAAGGAATATTGGAAGCAGACATTTCAGGAAGCTTATTGCGTTACAGAGCTAAGAGTTCTCGTGTTTTCAGTGTTAGAAGCTTTGGTGCTCGAGCAAATGGCTTAACTGATGATAGCAATGTCTGTTCTATGTTTGTTTGTGTTGATTTTCCTTGAGATTTTATTTGATGAACCGAATACCTTAATCTCTGTTTCTCCCTTCACCCGTTGAGCCTCGTCGCTGCTGCAATTTCCTGTAATTTTTGTGCCATTTTTTGCTTTTCCGTTAAGTTCATTGTTCATCAGGATTTCCACTAGCTGTATACTCATATTTAGAATTGTTGAGTCACATGTGTTCTGCTACTTAGCTCAATTTCTTGCTTGCTGGAAATGAAAAACCAGTTTCCTTCCAAATGGAGAGTTTGATTCATTACTTTATGTTTGATTCAATCCTGTTAAAAGGGGTTTTAGGTGCTCCCCTAACAATCACAGGGTTAAAAGTTACTATATATGTAAGATTTCTCATACACCAATTTGTTTTGTTTTCTAAACTCAACAATATATTATGATGTTCTTGAGTAGGAAGTGGTTTTGGTCCGGCAAAAAATGCTCTCAAACACACCCTTAAAAGAGTAAAAGATTAAGAACACTTTTCAGAAGTTTTCATTTGCTTGTGATTCAGGCCTTCTCAGAAACATGGAGAATGGCCTGTGGTTCAGCTGGAGTGGTAACTTTCCTGATTCCAAAAGGAACCTATTTGGTTGGTCCAGTTAAATTTTCAGGCCCTTGCAAAAATGTGTCGTCTCTAACGGTTAAAATGAAGGCAAGGGTCTAATCTTCCACGTATTTTCATCTTTGACGTCGAGTCCGTTTGGTCTGAGCTCGAATTTTCTTTTGCAGGGATATTTGAAGGCATCAACAGACCTGTCAAAGTATGGTTCTGGTGCAGGCTGGATTGAGTTCAGATGGATGGAGGGGCTAACGTTGACTGGAGGTGGAACCTTCGATGGCCGAGGCGCTGAGGCGTGGCCATTCAACAACTGCCTTGATGACCACAATTGCAATCTCCTTCCTACTGTAAGTTCCATTCCACATTTTGTTCTGTTTGATTCTTAACCAATTCGTGTCTTGAAACATTAGAAATTGTAAGAACTAGTGAAATTATTTCAAAGAATCATTTCAAACTCGTGCCTTAAAATATTAGGAATTGCAAAACTGTTCTGTTGCTGTTGTTGTTGCTGCCATTTGTAACATTAGCAAGATTCTTACAATGATTCAGTTCTTTTTCAGAACTTGAAATTCGTGGCTATGAATAACACGGTTGTTCGACGCATAACTTCGCTAAACAGCAAGTTCTTTCACTTGGCTTTAGTACAATGCAAGAGGTTCAGAGGTAGCAATCTCAAGATTTCAGCTCCAGCAAATAGTCCTAACACGGATGGTATCCACATCGACCGAAGCTCTAACATCCATCTTTCTCGATCACATATTCAAACTGGCGACGACTGCATATCCATTGGACAAGGGAACTCTCAAGTCACAATCACCGGGATCAATTGTGGACCGGGTCATGGGATCAGGTATATAGATTGCTGCCAACAAGTATTATGCTTCTGTCATCATGAACTTGTATTCAGCTTACTAGAAACAGCATTCTGGACAACATGTGTTTTGTTCATTGCAGTGTTGGAAGCTTGGGAAGATATCAAAATGAAGGAGATGTAAGCGGATTAGTAGTTAAAAATTGTAGCCTCACAGGTACCACCAATGGGATCAGAATCAAGACATGGCCAAATTCTCCTGGCAGCAGCTCAGCCACAAACATGACATTTAAGAACTTCGCCATGAACAATGTGTCCAATCCAATTATCATTGATCAATCATACTGTCCATTCAGATCATGCTCTTTTAAGGTATGCCAGTGCTCTCTCAACATATATATTTCTTTTTTCAAAAAAGTGATTGCAAAGTTTCCTTCACGTGAGAACGGTAACGGTATAATATTTGTTAAGTTTATATCTCATTTTAGTCCTTAGACTTTCAACTTCGTTTATATCTCATTTTAGTCCTTAGACTTTCAAGTTCATTTATATTGCATTTTTAGTTCTTAGACTTTCAAGTTTGTTTATATCTCATTTTAGTCCTTAGACTTTCAAATTCGTTTATATCTCATTTTAGTCCTTAGACTTTTAAGTTCGTTCTTAGACTTTTAAGTCCGTTCTTAGACTTTCAAGTTCATTTATATCTCATTTTAGTCCTTTGACTTTCAAGTTCATTTATATCTCATTTTAGTCCTTTGACTTTCAAGTTCGTTTATATCGCATTTTTAGTTCTTAGACTTTCAAGTTCGTTTATATCTAATTTTAGTCCTTAGACTTTCAAGTTCGTTTATATCTCATTTTAGTCCTTAGAATTTGAAGTTCGTTTATATCTCATTTTAGTCCTTAGACTTTGAAGTTTGTTTATATTGCATTTTAGTCCTTAAACTTTCAAGTTCGTTTATATCTCATTTTAGTCCTTAGACTTTTAAGTTCATTCTAAGACTTTTAAGTTCGTTCTTAGACTTTCAAGTTCATTTATATCTCATTTCAGTCCTTAAACTTTCAAGTTCGTTTATATCTCATTTCAGTCCTTAGACTTTCAAGTTTGTTTATATCTCATTTTAGTCCTTAGACTTTCAAGTTCGTTTATATCTCATTTTATTCCTTAGACTTTCAAGTTCGTTTATATCTCATTTTATTCCTTGAACTTTCTGAGTTCGTTTTGTCTCACTCTCTGAAATTACAAATTTGTTCAATCTTCTATTAAGTCTTTTAGTTGCCGAATTTCCAAGATGTCTAGTTTTTAGCTATTCTGATACCTACATTTTTCTAGTCGGTGGACTTTCAAAAAAGATAACTGATAAAAGTTTCGAGACACCAAAATAGACGTTCTCAAAACGAAAATGGACATTTTGAAATCTTAAACACCAAAAATAGAATAAACACGAAAGTTTATGGGCAAAAAAGATACCATCTTAACATATTTTTTTGAAAGTTCGGTTCATAAAAGATCATTTCCTAAACAAATTTCAAAATCATTGCAAAAAATGATTATATGAACGTGATTCATTTGAACAGGCACCATCTCTAGTGAAGCTGAGTGATATTTACTTCAAGAACATAAAAGGAACCTCTTCCTCTAAGGTGGCTGTGGCATTAGAATGCAGCAAGGGATTCCCATGTCAGAATGTGAACCTTGAAAATGTTCACTTGCTTCTTTCATCAGGTCAAAATCACCCTTCTTCTACTTGCAAATATGTTAGAGCCAAATATATTGGCACCCAAATCCCTCCCCCTTGTGCTTAGCCTTACAACAAATCATATGATTTTACCTTATTTATGTTGCAAGCCATGTTCTTACGTTTTTAAACATTGTCTTATGCACTTATAGCTTGTGAAATCTTGAAACCAATATCCTTGATGCAATATGGCTATGTTCTTGCTTATTGCTTCGGTGTTCTGTTAGAACTGGTTGATGGAGGGCCAAGCTGTTAGAATCACGACTCTCCACAATAGTATGATATTGTCCACTTTGAACATAAGCTCCCATGGCTTTGCTTTAGGGAAAAGGCCTCGTACCAATGGAGATGTATTCCTTTCCTATAAGCCCATGATCATCCACTAAATTAACCAATGTGGGACTCACTCCCAATAATCTTCAACACAAGCTTGCAAACTCAAGAGGTATTTGAAGCTTTTCTTTTTTATAGGATTGTTTGAAATTGTTCCTGAGATCAAAATATGAAGATATGATATGCAAAAATATGTGTCGAAATATATTTATATGTATATCGGAGATCTTGTATCTTAGTTATCAAGTTATATCCAATTTCGGTTGTCTTTGGTAAGATGATTTTTCTTTTAGGAATATGCAATATTTGATTTTTTGGTCGTCGAGAGTATGTACTTTAACTTGTTGAGTTATGTTCGGTTTAGGAAAAAATTCAACTGGTTTAGACATGCACCATCGACCAGAAGGGCAAAAGTTTAAATCTTCAATCCCACCCGTTGAATAGAAAAATGTCCCTTGTAACGCTAACGCCCCAGATCCACTGCTAGCAGATATTGTCCTCTTTGGGCTTTCCCGTCTACTAGGAAAAGGTTTCCACACCCTTATAAATGGTGGTTTGTTCTCTCCCCAATCATGTGGGACATCACAATCCACCCCCTTCGAGGCCCAGCGTTCTCGCTGACACTCTTTCCTTCCTCCAATCGATGTGGGACCGCCCTCAAATCCACCACTTTTTCCCTTTCAGGCTTCCTCTCAAGGCTTTAAAAACGCGTCTACTAGGGAAAGGTTTCCACAATCATGTGAGACATCACAATCCACCCCCCTTCAGGGCCCCACCTTTACTGGCACACCGCCTCGTGTCTACCCCCCTTCGGGGAAGAGCGAGAAGGCTGGCACATCGTCCGGTGTCTGTCTCTGATACCATTTGTAACGCCTCAGATCCACCACTAGCAGATATTGTCCTCTTTGGGCTTTCCCTTTCGGGATTCCCCTCAAGGTTTTAAAACGCGTCTACTGGGGAAAGGTTTCCACACGCTTATAAAGGGTGGTTTGTTCACCTCCCCAATCAATGTGGGACATCACATCCCTACATAGTCAAAAATCTCGAAAAAAAGACAAAAATATTCTTAAGGTCAGCTGTTGTAAGGTTGGAGTCTCGAACCATTAACCTTCGAGATATTAATTGATGTATCTATCCACTAAGCTATATTCAAATTGGGATAAAGAACTTAACGACATTTTATCTGCATTTTGGTTTTAATTGGAAGACTTGTCAAGTTGTTGAGGTTTAAATTTGCAAAAAAATTGTATATTCCACCGTGTCAATGTTTTTATTTGTTGAATTTAACATCATATGAAGGTCCGAAATTTAGATATTTGATCTATTAACCGAGAGCATACGTCTTAACTAGTTGAACTATGCTGACGTTGACATATTAATAAATGAGTAAGAGTCGAGTTAACATGTGGCTAATTGTGGTTAACTCAATTAATTAAAGCATTAATCACGCTAATAAACATCAATTAAAGTTAAAATTTGTCAAATTAATAAACTATTAACATTATTAATAATTAAGTAATATCAACAACATTACATAAAGGAAGGAGGACTATGAGCGGATCATATAAATACATAAAACGACACGTCGTTTCCTAATATTTCCCTCTCCCAGCGTGGTCCGATTTTCCTCTTCCCTCCGCTGCTTCGATTGCTCTGCATGAGCCTGCGTTTCAAGCGAAAAACCTCGGGAAGCTACCAAGATCGCAGTCGCATCACATCTTAGCTCGCCGGAGATGGAGAGCGCATCGGAGCTAGTGCCATTTCCACTGCTGCTCACACCGATTGAGTCCAATTACAGAGCCTGCACCATCCCTTACCGTTTCCCTTCTGATAATCCTCGCAAGCCCACGCCCATTGAGCTCTCATGGATCGACGTCTTCTACAATTCCATCCCTTCCTTCAAGTACATCTGATTTCTCTATTTCTTCAATTTCGCTTCTGTTTCCGTCTCTTTTAATTGCGTATTCGATCAATCTGTTCTAGTTTGCGATGTGGATGTTGTCTGATTTATTGAATCTTTGTTTCTGTTTAATCGGTTGCTCGTCTTTTTGAATGCCTAGCAGATAGAGAGATTTCAGTCTGATTGATAGTCGAGATTGGTTTTCTTTCGGTTAAAAAAAATTTGTTGGATCTAACTCATCGTTCGTTTTTCTTGTTTAACTTGTGCAATCGGCAATATACAGCTATCTTTGTGATTTTTTCTTTGTTCTTCACTTTTTCCATGAAGATTTTCTGCCCTTTCCTTGTTCCCTCACGTTGTTTTCCCGTTTTTTTTTTTGTGTTTATAAGTGTCAAGTTTAGAAAAATATTGATGGCTATCTGAGACTTTGGTGGTACTTCCCCAATCTTATTGATATTGGTTTGACATTTCTAGAGAACGGGCGGCGAGTGATCCCACAGTCCCAGATGCCGAGGCTAAAGCTGAAAAATTTGCCCAGAGGTGAACTTCCTTTGCATGTTGTTACATCAAATATATTTTTTTTTCATTCTGCCTCATTTTTCAAAAAAAAAATTACTTTGCTTCTTCCTAGTTAGGATCATGATCAACATATTAGAGCAAGCAGAGCTGCTTTATTTAGGAAATTGTTCTTGATTTAAAGAACTAATCGTTTGGATCATATCAGTTTTTCAGCTTAAGATTAGCCTTCCTGCACCTAAAGAATACACTAGTTCTATGGTGTTTCAGCTATGGGACTTATCCTAGAAACAAATGATATGGGTCTCATTTTGTGCTTTTGTATAATTTGTTGAAGGTATGCTCAAATACTTGATGACATGAAGAAAGATCCTGAAAGTCATGGAGGACCTCCCGATTGCATTGTAAGCAAATTTTAGTATTCCTAAATAAAGAAATAAGAATATGCTCAGCTGACGCCTTTTAGTTTTCATGTACTGACTAATTAAAAATTGTAGCTTCTATGTAGACTTCGGGAGCAAGTCCTGAGAGAATTGGGATTCAGAGATATATTCAAGAGAGTGAAGGCAAGTATATATGTTTCTTCTCTTGCTTCAAAAAGAAGAAAATTGCAAAACTGTCACCTAGAAATGGTGGGAATTGGAAAATTCTTACGTCTTAAAGGGGGACAATAATGATTCTTGTAACTGATAGAAATCAATTTACACTCTTTAGAGTGTAGACTAGCATGGATACCCTATGACTTGATAAAGATGTAAAGGTCCTTGGAACCACTGGTTTAAAATCTCCCTGGGGTCAAGCAATCAGGGTTATTGAAGATGTCATGAGCTTCTAATTTCTAAATGTTACATAGCTTGGTGATATTCACCATTTTCTCCGATATGTTGATAGCTAAGGGATTTTGGATATAAAAAAGAAAAAGAAAAAAAAGGGAGTAATGAGTCATATGACATCATTTATGATTACACACTTCTGATGTATTTGTATCTTGCTTCCCAACTAATAGGATGAAGAGAATGCAAAGGCTATATCCTTATTTGCTGAGGTCATTCGCCTGAATGATGCCATTAAAGATGATAGTAAGCGCTTGGAGAATCTAGTTAAAGGAATATTTGCTGGGAATATTTTTGATCTTGGTTCGGCTCAGGTGTGTCAACCTTCCATTGGGAAGTGTTGTTCATATTGTTTCTTGATGCATGCACATCTTTATTTTTTTCTAATAAATATAACTGATTCTAATTACTTGAGGTCATTTTGAATGTTAGTTTGATGTGAAATTAATTCATGTTTTGAAGCTAGCTGAAGTTTTCTCAAGGGATGGTATGTCTTTCTTAGCGAGTTGTCAAAATCTTGTTCCTCGACCTTGGGTGATTGATGATTTGGACACATTCAAACTCAGATGGAGTAAAAAGTCATGGAAGAAGGTTAGTTCTGAATGTGATTTTCTGCATGTGTTCTATTTTTTATCATGAAAGTTCATATCTACTCATAACTTGGTTATTTGTTGAAGCGAATGTATAACAGGACTTTTTTACATTATTACAGGTTATAATATTTGTTGATAATTCCGGTGCGGATATTATTTTGGGCATTTTGCCATTTGCTAGAGAGTTACTCCGGCGCGGAACTCAGGTTTAGCTGTAGATGTGGTTTATGCATAATACACAATCATTCCATTTGCAAACTCTAAAATTTACAATCGAATTCTTTTTTGTCAAATTAGACTACATGTTTTTGTGCTAGTTGAAATTGATTGAAATGTTATGTAACACACAAAGAAGAGAAAATTGTATTTTGTTGTTCATAATTGTACCTTGCATGATTGCTCTGTTGAATTATTCATTTGATGCTTATGTCAAGGAGTTATAGATTATCTATTTGCTGTCTGAACTCTGTACAAAGGAAAATTATATTCAAACTCAAAACTTTTAGATTCAGCACGGAAATAGCTGTACTGATTAGGTTGTAAAAAGAAATCCCAACTCTTACCTTCCCCAAATTGGCGTGTTTTATCGTTTCTGAACTTGTAAACTATGGTTCCCCTTTCTTCTTGTACCATGTGTTCTTTTTGTTTAGTGAATATTGCTCAATTTATGCTACCTATGAAGAATAATCTCTCATCCGGAAACTAGTGATCGAACCTGTGAATCAGTCTTGTTGACATTTTAGTTTACTTGGCAGTTAATACTTATACTTTTACTCCCCCCGAGGATAAATCCCTTACGTATGAATCATTCTATATCTGAGTCTACAGGAACTTTTATAAGTTTCTATGATATCTTTTTCTTGAATGATACCATAAAGCTTTTTTCAATTCCAATTGTGTACTTTTCTGGAAAAAAAGGTTGCTTTTGTAATTAACTCTTTTTCTATGTTGCCAGTTGAGTATATTTAACTTGTTTTCTTTTCATCTGCAGGTTGTCTTGGCGGCCAATGACTTGCCCTCGATTAACGATGTAACTTATCATGAGCTAATTGAAATTTTATCTCAGGTAGCTGAGAGTAATATTTCCTAGTATTTATGAATTCAGTTTATTTATCACTTCTAATTTAACATTTGGCAACTTATCAGCTGAAGGATGACCGTGGAGAGCTTGTGGGCGTCAATACTGCCAACCTTTTAATTGCCAATTCTGGCAACGATTTGCCGGTAAGACATATGTAGATTTTTATGTTAAACTTGTTGAGTGGATTCATTGGTTTTTCATATTGTTCTATTAGTTATGGGTGAGTAATTTATGTTTTTGTTTCCTTTAAGGTCATTGACCTTACTCAAGTATCCCAGGAGCTTAGCTACCTGTCAACTGATGCAGATCTAGTTATCTTGGAAGGAATGGTGAGTTCTTATCAGTTCATCATGCTCTACTAAAATTAAATCTGAAGTGAATTTATTGTGCTTTAAATTATAAAACTGTCTTATTATCTTACTAATGTCGCAGCAAATTTTGGTTTTCCTCTGTATAGTTCTTATTCAGTTGCAGTTTGAAACTCATTTGACAATATTTGAGGATGTTATTTAGAAATACTTCAAAGCTTTGGGAGTAGATGGTAAAATGGAACTCTTCGAAGTGGCATAATTGAAATAAACCCCAAACTTTAGGAGTACTTTGTATAATTTATCCCACTCTATTTTTATATCATTTGCTTTTCAGTAATCTTAAAATGATTAAAAGCATAGAACATTTCTAAAAGAGTCCTAACTTTGGCTTTCAAAGTTATGACTTTTTTTTCTTTAACGACACGGTGAACTGAATTATTTGAACATCCCCTACCTAGTAATAGATATTTCTACGAGTGAACCGATGACTGATGAGATGTTTGTTTTTTTATTTGACATTTGCAGGGTCGTGGAATTGAGACAAATCTTTATGCTCGATTTAAGTGCGATTCGCTAAAGATCGGCATGGTAATGATTTCACTTTTGTGATCATGAATGTTGTTGTCTCAAAGTTAGCCTAAGCAGTAAACAGATTTGTTCATTTACCAGTGCTTTTTCTGGATTTACAGGTAAAGCATCTGGAGGTTGCACAATTTCTTGGAGGAAGGCTCTACGATTGCGTCTTCAAGTACAACGAAGTTTCTAGTTGATCATCCTTTGGTATATTTTACCTCATTTTTTTTATATCATTAACTATTTGATCCTTGTAGGATTATTTAGACCCCGCTGTTGCTTGAAAAATACCTTGCTTTATTTATATGAACGAACTTGAGTCCATTCCGTAATTATGAGGAGACGGGAGGGATGTATTTTTTTTTTTTTTAATCTTAGAAATTAGCAAATAAATATAAAAAAACCTGGAAAATTGTTGACATGCTGCAGTGAGTAATTTCCCTAGTCTGCTGCATATGAATATATTTTTATATATTAGGTAAAACTTGTCTCCAGTAAGTCTTGCCATTCATATGCCAATTGGATGGGTTTTTTGATGTTTTTCTTTTTGGTTCTTTTGTTTCTTTGTATAATGGCTTAGGGTTTCCCATCTCTTCTCAAGTGGGTTATTTCTTTGGGAAATTGTGCTTAAATTCATATGTGACAATTCACCCCAGATCTCTTCTTTAGTTGGGGGAAGAATCCGCACGAATTGAATCGTTTGAGGAACATATCGAGAGAGGATTGGATTTGGTTAGACAATGTGGTTGGTAAACAAGGATCGATTTTTTAGCAAGGTACGGAATGTCTTGTCAAATATTCAATATGATTCCACGAGATTTCCTCTTCTCCTGTTGTGATTTCATTTATCAATGAAATTCCTGTTTCTATTGAAATCTCCAAACTATATAGAGAGTTTGCTTCATTGGATTAATTCTCTTTGGTTAGATAAGAAGCCATTTGGTTGATTCCGCAAAGTCCTTCGGTTTTTGGTCCATATGAATTCTTTACTGTAATGTAGTTTGTTCCCTGTGATGAACCATACCCACCGGCTGTCACGCCGTGATCCATGTCGGTTCCACAACGTCCCGTGAAGTT
The DNA here is from genome assembly GCF_057944985.1 of Cucurbita pepo subsp. pepo. NCBI lineage: Eukaryota > Viridiplantae > Streptophyta > Magnoliopsida > Cucurbitales > Cucurbitaceae > Cucurbita > Cucurbita pepo. Next base: position 10,741,514 of record NC_141812.1, on the reverse strand, counting down.
GAAGGACAACCCAATGATTTCACAGTTGGGTCTTGATGAAACCATCCATTTTGAATTGTTTATCAAGGGAAGTACGACGGTTTATGTTCTTACCCCTTTATAGAATTGGAAATCTCCACCAGAAGCCTCAATGGCTACGATGATAGGTTGATGACTCGATCAATACTTTTAGGAGACTCTGTTCATCGTTTGCTGGCACGTCTTCATAACCGCTAATGGTTACTACCTCAAATCGTTCCTAGGGATTATAGTAACACTGTTTTTAGTAAATATCTGGAATGCAACCTTCATTTATGTGTGTGTTTAGAAGATTAAGTATTTACCTTCTCTGATACATCTTCCTTCCTCCATTAGATATGGATAGTCTCCCTCCCTTACGAAGTCCAGAATTAGACATTATGTATTCGAAGGTGTGATCCATCGAACCGCCATAGCATCCATTGTTGAAGCTTCGGTCATGGTCGACCAAGCAGTTTGGTTTATACTCCGCACTGCTGCTACGGTCGAAAATGCCTCGAAACTTCCTGCATTGCAATCATACTTTCATCATGTGGGGAAATTTTGAACTCTTACCATAACTAGGTAGAGATAAATAGATAGGAAAAGAAAGCGACCACAGGAGCCTTAGTTCTTGACTGGAGTAACAGCTTCTCTACTTCTCCAATCAACCCAACCGACTTGAGCAAGTCCACCACATCTCTGTAACTAAACCCATGAGTCGACCTCTTCCTCGGAAACTCGACCTTCAGTCCCAAATATTTACTCTTGTACTCTTCATGGCTCAGGTCTGCAAAATTCATTCATCCCCAACCAATAGCTAGAACCCTTCTTGTTTGTCTCTTCAATGTGCTTCAAATTGTCAACGAATGTCCCAAATCTATGGAGCTTCTCTTCAATGCTCTGATACGTTTTACTGTGCCTCGACATGCATTACTCAAACAGCTCGATGGGTTTATCCATGGATGCTAAGTGCTCGGGGTAATAGCCTACAGTCGAGAAATCATGAGCGATAGCGTTGGTGATTAATAAAGTTGCAGAGAAGATCAGGGCTGTTATAGGAGGAAAGAAAAGGAAAGGAAAGAGCTTGGTGAATGAGTAGAAAGGGGTGAAGATTCTCTTTATATAATACCCATTTTTGAAGCAGTTTATACCATTTTTGTCAATACTAAATAGCTATTTTCAATTTGTTTTTATTTAAAATTGGCTCAAAATAATTTAAATAATTTTTAATAAAAAAAAATCCATAATATATTATTATTATTATTAATAATTAAGTGGAGAAAATAGGAGAAGATGAAAATATGAAAAATTACTATTCTCTATTTGGTTTTCAATTTTTTTAATTAATATTAATTTTTTTATTTAAAAAAAGTGTTATACACCTATAAAACTTTAATTACAACAAAAATTTAATAGAAAGTTTAAATTGATTTAACTATAAAAGTTAAGAGTTTAATTTAAATGTAATAATTAATTAAGAGTTTTAATTGATATTTTTCGAGAAAAATCATAAATAACAATCGTGTAATATTTAATTCTTAGATAAATATAATTTTGTATCTATTTTAAAAAATATCAAATAAATTTCTCAAATTATAAATTTTTGTTTTAACAAATATTCGACAGAGTAACAAAAATTAAATTAATTTATCGAATAAATATGAAAATAAATTTTATATCTAATAAAACATTAAACATATAAAAAAAATTTAAAAAATATATATTAAATATAAATATAAAATTTATGTTTAATGAAACTAAAAATTACGAATAAGCAGTAGTTTATTAGAAAAAAAAAAAATATATATATATATATATATAAAAGATAATTTAGGAGCACTAATTCTTCGGTTTTAATAAGACTTGAACTTTTTTTTTGGGTTCGGTCTCGAATTTCTAAACCGAACCGGTCCTTAACCCGAGTTAAATACTTTAGACCTTTCCTTTTTTTTCTTTTCGGATTTTAATTTCGCTAGATTATTACGTCACCTTCTTCCTATTCTTCTGTAAATAAAACCCTTTTGGACTGTAACATTGGCCAAGCACCATGGAGTTTTATCAGACGGATTCTCAAGCACTTTTGTCACAGCTTCGTCGTCAAGAGGAGCTTTTGAAATCGAAAAGAAGGTATGTGTTTTTTACGTAATCGGCTTACGATTCCGTTTGCTTGCGCTCTGTTCTTACGATGTGTGGAGGAATCAGAAAAATATATAAGGAAGTTTTTTAATTATTGATATGAGAATTTTGACAACATATTTCTCTGTTTGAATTCAGTTTAGTTGCTGAATGTTTGCATATAAATGTAGTGCTCGGACGGCATTTGTTTATTTTAGTCGTTTGGATGTTGATGCTGCAGTTTCCGATTTGCCGGAAACGGATTCAATAAGTTTAGAGTGTGGCATTGATAAATATCATCGATGGTTATGGCATGTGATTTTGGATGAACGGCTAACAAACGGATTGGATTTGAATGATATCTGATTCTCTTTTTTGAATTTATAGTTGGAGATGGTGTTTTAGAATTTTTGTATTTCATTGTGAACTCATGAGGGAGTTTGTAAGTAGGATTTTCTGGAAGAACTGAATATGTTGAATGTATGCAGATGGCTGCTGGGGCTTCCTACTTCTGTATCTGGACCGAAGTATTCTGATCATTCAGACATTTTGAATAAACGGTAACTGAAGAAGATGTATTTGACTAATCATATATGAAATCAGTACATTGGTTTCCTTACTCTAATGAATGATTCGTGGCTTTCTTGTTAGAAACTTGCCTGAATCGTTGCTGAGAGAAGATGATGTAAGTTAGATTTTCCCCTTTTTCATTCCTTTGATTACTTTACTTTGTACAAATTTGAATGCAGTAGTAAACAATTCTTCCTCTTTTTTTCCTCAAATAACTTTGGATCCTTCTCTACTATGCTAGGTTTAAGTCCCAACTTTACAATATGATTTATATAATTATCCATTTTTTTGAAAATGTGAACCATATCGTCTGTGTTTTGTCATTTTGAATCTCTCCTTTTCAGGTTTTTTTTGGGACTGTCAAAACAAGAGTTGAAGAAGCTTTTGGAGTGTTAAATATTGAAACAAGGCATCTTGGTATTCGAGCTGATCAAATATTAGATACTTGCAAAGTTAGAAAACTCATCTTGTCATGTCTCGATGATCTGAGCACCAGGGGACTTTACGGTCTTGCTAAAATACTTTCAGAAGACTCGGTCAAATTGGAAAAAACTCGATGGAAGCTGAAAAGGGTCATCAGAGAATTTATTCCAAAAGTTCTAGGAAGGAAAAGTCAAGATTGCTATCAATTGGAAACTTTTAAACGAATGTCTCAACTTCTCAATGACACAACAAATTTTCGAAGAATATGCTCAGCAACTTCGACTTCCAGTACGACATCATTCCATGATGCTGCATCACAGGTACTTTATGGATTAGGAGACATGCCCACCCAAGTTCTCTTAGCTATGCGTCGAAAACTTGAAGGAGTTCGATTTTTGCCTCAGATAAAATATCGCAAGCCTGGGTGGGGTCGTGATCGTCTTATTAATCTTCTTACAAAAATTAGTAAGAAGATGCTTTCATCGCTTGGTGAAGGAGATGAATTGCAAGAATCACTTGCAAAGGCCATGGCAGTGGCTGATTTATCACTCAAACTAGTACCAGGTCGTCATAATTCGTCCGTAATTGAGTTTTATCCCTTCTCACCCCAAATAAAAACCTTGCACAATGAAATAGTAAAAGCCATATGGTTTGTTAGTAAGAATTGCAACATTGAGAAGCTCAAACGGTTGAAGTTTTTGTTGGATCCTGATGCTGAAGTGTCTCATAGGTGTCTAAGATCTGGTATTAAGAGGATGTTAACAGACTATCTTTTTGAATGTAGTGATATGGACACTGTGCCAAAGTCTCTTTTGAAAGCTTTAGCTATGATAAAAACAGATTCTCGAAGTGCGCCACATTCAGTTCTCCCACAGGATGAAATTGGAGACGAGGTTGAATATGTATTTAGTCTGAGTGCTCAGATGAAACAAGTAGTTTGGGACTTACTACCTAACTGTGACTTTGAACATGACTTTGCTGATGCATATATGGAAGAGTTAGAAGAGAGTGACGATGATTATGATGATAACGACGATGATATTTTTGATGGCTTGCCTCAAGAAGACCATGGACCCCACTCTGTTTTCGTTGAAGGTATGGGGGAATCAATGCCAGCCAATCTGGATTATGCATCAGTGGGGAATATCTTGTCTCCTAGTCAGGCGTCCTTGAAAAATGCAGATGTGGAGCGTTTCGAATGTTCTAAACCTACCCCATTTACTAGGGAGGGTTCTTTAGATTCTTCTTTTATTTACCACCCTTCATTCATGGAACCCAAAGTTCAGCCAGATACATATAACCTATCTTCTAACCAACAAGTAGGGATCAAAGACACGCCAAATACTTTGTTGGATAATCGCACTACGAGTTATACCTCAAAATCAACCTGTTTAACTTCTTTGAACATGTCGTGTCCAATACCCCAGATGGAGCCTAGTAAACCAAGCACGTTTAAGAATCATTACCTTGTGGTTCAAGAAGTTTGTGATGAAACTAGCATGATTGCTTATAATTTCATTGGCCGCTTGCTAGAAGAGTATGCAAAGAGTGAAGGCATAGAGTTAGATTGGTGCGCTAATTTATATCTAAGTTGCAACTCTTCAGTTGAAGAAGACCTTCCTGGTATGTGTTCTTAAATTATAGATGCCTTTGTTTGGAGTCTGATTTGAGGCCTTTACTACAGTATTTATTGAATATTACATGAAAAGAACCTGTGAAGGCCTAGTTGACAATAGGGTTGAGGCACTTATTAGGTTGACAAATCAAAGAAAAGCATAACTAGTTAGTAATAAGTTGATTTTTTCCCTGATAGAAAATTATTTTAGTTAGACTAAGTTTGTTAGTTTCATTTTGTATTGTCAGAAGTTGAACAGATTCGTATTAAGGCGAAGGGAGGCGGTTCAGTAATTATTCAAGTTTGTGAGGAGTTAATACCTTCTCTTTCTAAGAGGTATGACGATTTAATGATTTCTATGTTCGTGTTCGGTAAAAAAATACTCGTACGTTGACATTCCACTTTATACATATGCTTTATTTTCGTTTCGGCCATTAAATTTTTGCATGAATCTAGAATAGGATCTGAAACATATTTGTGTGTGATCATGTTGGCAGTGGAACAAAGAGACTTGAACAGTTGCTGATGACTGAAACAAAGGGATTTTGTTTGTCTGAGTTAGAAGTTGGTCTTTGGGCAGTCTGATGGTGGAGCAACCAGAATCGAATCACTCGAGTTCATCCCAGGGCGCAATGAAGCAGTTGATATTGTGTTTGAGGAAGTTCGTATGAGGCGTTTTGGTAAACTTATGTAAGTAGATATATCTTATTATGAATTTAATAGCATTTTCCTTCAGTAGAAGATGCATCATTGTGAGTTTGATATCCTGCAGAACTAGTTAGTGATTTATAACATTCGTTTGTTACCTGTTCTTAGAAATGATTTTGAAACGGTTAAAATCACTTTTTTCATATTCAAAATCACTCCTAAACATAATCTTAATCTTTTAATATTCCGTTTGATGACATAAAAATTGCGTTTAAAGTTGTAAAACCAAACATTAAATTGATTTCGAAGGGTAGTTTTAACTATTTCAAATCCCTTCCAAACATGCCTAGAATATACTCTAACTAGTTTTCTAATTCATTAACGGGCACGATATCGATATGTTCATATCACATCTTCATCATGAGATCGAAAAAACTTGTGCCATTGAAACATTTAGTATTTACAAATAGATCACACTAACACAATGGCTTTCTGGCACAGCAAGAGGCAAACTAGAATGGCCGGAGAAGAAAAGGACAGCCTCATAGTCCGGGGAGCTGAACCACTTCTAGTAGAGTTATTTCTTCTCTACTTCCCTCTCTCTCTATCTCTCTGAACTTACTCGCTCGAGTTACGGGGTTTCATTACCGTGACGGTAAGGTTACGATATAACTTGAAAGTAATTAGTCCGAGGACATTTTTAGTGTCCTTAAGCTGTGACTTGATGAACCCTCTTTATTATGCAGAGCTTTCAATACCCTTGGCCTTCGACGGGTCTCGTTTAAAATAGTACCGATTCTAATTGGTTCGATATTCAATCTCCGATGTCGAAAACCGAGTCGAAGGGAACAGGAAAAGGTGGTTGCAGTAGCCAAATTCTTCTGTTGTGTTGATGATGAAAGGTAGATAAAAATGAGGTACAAAACAGCTGAAGTACAAGATGAGGAGGAAGGGGGAACTTTTGAGTTTATTATTATTCTTTTTTTTTTTTCCTATTTGGATAATATCCACTTTTAATTATTTGTATTAATTTTTTATTATTTAATTAAATCAGTTTTAACGATTGTACTTCAAATTTACCATCTTACCCCTAAACTAAAAAATGTTGCAATTTCAACGTTCTAATAAGTTCTCGCTCAAAACATTGTTAATTTTTTTAGGTTTCTTAATTTAAATTTATTGATTTTGTGTAAATGAGTTATAGAGTTTATAGAAATTTTTAAATTTTTTTAATTAAAATAATTGGGTGAATTAGCTAAAATTAAATAGAGAATAAAATTTTCAAAAATTATTTTACTTGAGACTATTTTAATAAAATTTAAAGAAAATTGATATAAGGGCAATTTTGGTAGTTTTGCAAAATACAAGGAAATAGGCCCAATAAGGGCCCAATTCCCAAGTGTCGTACATTCAAACGGGTCGGAACTTTCGAGGGTTAAATTGGTAACAGCGCCTGAAGTTCAGCTACGAGAACGCTCATCTGACTCCAACTGTTCGGCAATGGTACGACTCAATCATCTTTCCGATTCTCCATTTTCATGGATTTTTTGGGTCTAATTCTTATACCATACCTGGTCGGAATTGTTGACCGAATGCTATCGCTTCAATAGTTGCAATCTCGAGTTCTAGGTGCGTATTTTGTGATATAATTGCTCTACTATCATTTTCTGGATTTCGTTGTTTGTATGCTTACTTCGATTGTTCCGTGAATAGTTTTTTGGTTATTAGTTTTGAATTTTTCATGCGTGTTTTTTAAATTTTTTTGGAGAATACGTTTTTTTACATCTAGGATTAGCTGATTTGATGATGTTTTATGTGGATTTCTGTGATTCGTCTTGCGTTACTGATGTTAGTGTATTAAGCGATCATAATAAGTGGAGAAGGCTTACTACTATTTTTTTAAATTCTGGAGTCTGAAAATTCTACTAATATGATTGTTAGCAGCAGTGGGAGAGTGAATTGAATTTCCATTTCTTTGTGAAAAATGCGAAGAAAGAGACTAGGAAGGAAAATTAACTGAAGGAAATACTAAAACTAAGCGGCTAATATCATATTGGGAGATAACTTTGGGGCGGGGCGAGCGTTGTGGCGGGGTGCCGTTGTAGGAAGGAAAATTTTCAGCTGTTTTGATGGGTTTTATGCTTCTTGTTAGTCATAGGTTATTCCATTTTACAAACTTGTCCTGTAACTTTTTTTTTATCATGTCCTCTGCTTTGATTCATGGGTAATGTTCTTGATCATTGAACTGGACATGGGCATGTCGATGGCTTGTTGCTCTTGTAAAATTTCTTATTTTTCAATATCAAGTTAATAATGTATTACCTGCTGATAGTTCCGAAATTGTATTGTTTTCACAGGCAGTTGTTTAAATCTTGTTTTACTGTTGCTGTTGTGAAAAAATGGTGGGAGATGCTCGTGTGCAGGTTGCAGCATTTTCTGTGGCGTTACCCTCATCCTTGGTTACCCTTCCACATAGATCTTCAAATAGGTTGTCTTATCATCCCCCATTTGGTCTAAAATCCAAAGTAAAGAAGATAAAGGCTTCATCTGCTGATGCTGGACATAGTCAGCCACCCTCATCTTCAGAAAGAAGGAATCCGCTTGCCCTTTTTCTCGATGTTCCTCGTACTGTATGGAGGAGAACATTGCGTCCATTGAGTAATTTCGGGTTCGGTCGAAGGAGCATATGGGAAGGTGGGGTTGGGTTGTTCCTAGTGTCAGGTGCTATACTTCTTACACTCAGTTTGGCTTGGTTGAGAGGCTTTCAATTACGGTCTAAATTTAGAAAATACTTGGCTGTCTTTGAGTTTGCTCAGGCTTGTGGTATTTCGACTGGAACTCCTGTAAGAATTAGAGGAGTTACTGTTGGCAATGTCATTCGTGTTAACCCTTCCTTGAGATGTATTGAAACTGTTGTTGAGGTATGCTTCTAATTCATACCCTTTCTCTGATTGACTGTAACGTCGTATTTTATCTTACTAAGAATGTGTTTGAGATCGCTTTTGAAAAAGAAAAGCTTTTAAACAAAAGCACTTTTTCTATTAATACTTTGGGAAGAAGCATTAACAATTGTTTCTCCTAGAAGCACTTTGATTGCTTTTAGAGTTTTAGAAGTCACTTTGATTATCTAATCAAAACTATCAAATCTTGATAGATATTTTAATGAACTAAAAGGTAGTCTATATAGGCTTGTTAACAAAGAGGGTTACCATTTTTTTGTGCACAAACTAAGATTTACCTCCCGTTTTGCAGGTTGAAGATGATAAAATCATTATACCCCTTAATTCATTGGTTGAAGTAAACCAATCTGGTCTTCTTATGGAGACGATGATTGACATTACTCCCAGGGATCCTATTCCAGTGCCTTCAGCGGGACCACTCGACTCCGAATGTATTAAAGAAGGCTTAATATTATGTGATAAGCATAAAATGAAGGGACATCAAGGGGTAAGTTTGGATGCATTAGTTGGAATATTCACTCGGCTTGGACGGGAAGCGGAGGAAATAGGGCTTACCAATACGTTTTCTTTAGCCCAACGAGTTGCTTTGGTTGTTGAAGAAGCGAGGCCTTTGCTTTTAAAGGTGTGACTCCTTACAATTTCATGCTTTAATCTTTATTTTCTATCTTGGTTTCTGGACAAATAGTTATTGGAGTTATGTATGCTCATATTTTTTAAATGTTGTAAAAATGTATTTTGTTGGTAACTCGATGGGATGCTTACAGATTTCTTGAAGAGGATGGAAGGCTTATCAAAAGAATAATGAGTAAGGACTAGGAAGTATTCGTATATCAGTATCATGGAATCTAATTACATTTTTTTTTTTTTTTTTATAAGAGACAATTTCATAGGGATGTAAAATCCATGGTGTTTACAAAATACCTTCCCAATTTACGATGAGGGAGGTATAGTCGGAGGGAGTAAAAATATTAGACAGTTTATGTGAGACCCCACATCGGGTGGAGAGGGGAACGAAGTACTCCTTATAAGGGTGTGGAAACCTCTCCCTAGTAGACGCGTTTTAAAACTGTGAGGTTGACGGCGATACGTAACTGGCCAAAACGGATAATATTTGCTAGCGGTAGGCTTCGGCTGTTGCAAGTGGTATCAAAGCCAGACACTGGGCAGCGTGCCAGCGAGGGCGCTAGGCCCCCAAGGGGGGTAGATTGTGAGATCCCACATCGGTTGGAGATGGAAACGAAGTATTACTTATAAGGGTATGGAAACCGATCCCTAGTAGACGCGTTTTAAAACCGTGAGGCTGACGGCGATTCGTAATGGACCAAAATAGACAATATCTACTAGTAGTGGCTTCGAGCTGTTACAGTATACATGGACCGTTATAGTAGGTAGGACCTTGATTGTAGCTCAAAAAAAATTCTTAAAACAGTAAATATTATAGAACATGTTTAGTTCGACATAAATAAGGAGCTGCATTCGTTTAGAAAATGGGTGTTTGCTTGGGTATTCTGTTATTGGCCTCTGAAAAGAACCAAGAATTTACAGCTTTAAGTTCCTCGAAAGCTTTAATTTTTTGTATTAAAATGTATTAGGTTCGTGTTTTACGGTCTATCTTGGTGAGTTCGATATATAGTCCCACGGATCTAACTATCTTCTCATGCACACTGTTTTGATTTGATGTAGTGATGTCTCAGATTCAAGCCATGGCTGAAGATGTTCAACCTTTGCTTGCTGAGGTTCGTGACAGGGGTCTTCTAAAGGAGGTTGAAAACTTAACTAGCAGTCTTTCACATGCCACAGAAGATTTAAGGTGAACTTTTCCTGAAGTCTGATATTACAATTTTAATGTTGATGAACTCTGATTTCTTAATGGACTATAATCTCTCGGTTCTTTCACAATTTTCGCCTGAGATTAGTCGAAAAAGATAATAATATTGTAAATTATTATGAATTCCTTTTACACGATGTATGCTGATCGAGACTTTCTTACAGAAGCGTGCATGCGTCGATTATGACCCCGGAAAACACCGAACTTCTTCAGAAGTCCATTTATACGCTAATTCATACTTTGAAGAACATAGAGGTGAGATCTTAATTGCTGAAACTCCTCTTGATTTATCCGAACATCAGTGTTTTTTAAAGCTCTAGGTGCACTAAAGCACAATAAACGGGACTTCATTAAGGGAGCTCCGCTTCTTCGAAGCGAGACACCGCGCACGCTCCAGTTGACTTTTTAAAACACTGCTCTTGATAACTATATCTCTCTAATTCCCTCTTTGGTTTATCCTTCCTATCTCGTTTCAGAGTCTGAGCTCCGAACTTCTTGGGTTCACGGGTGATGAGGCGACAAAACGGAATTTAAAACTGCTGATCAAGTCTCTGAGCAGGCTACTATGATAATACACATGTGATGGCAATGGTACTTGTATGAATTCGGTATTAGGCGACAATTTATTTTCAATCCTTTCATATTTCGGGTGCAAAGCTTACACGTCTAGACATGTTTTCGTATGCTTCCCTAGGGAGGAGGGAGATCCATAGTTCATGCTAGCATAGAGATATTTGTGAATGTTATTAGGTTGTAGCCCTGTTTAAACAGAGGGAATTTACATTCTTATTATTCACACATTGCTCCTTCATTTCTGTTATAAAGACATTTTTCTTTCTGGCTACAGCCTTGGCTGGAAAAAGCTATGGATGATGATGGCCATTTACTTTCCTATCATTGGGAAGCGCTCACAGGTACTGATTTTTTTATAAATTAGGTCGTGTTCGTGTTGGAGTGAGGGATCGAACCTTCGACCTTAGAGAGGTAATTTATCCCTTCGACTGGATTGACCCAAAAGTTTTACATTTTGAACGGTCTAATTTTGGGTTAGTTGGATGGATTGACCTAATTTTTCGTCCAAACGAAACTTTTTTTAGGAAATTTTTATGGCTCTCTTCCCCTCACCTTTTTCGTTATGCACCAACGAACCACAACTTCAATGACACACGTTCTACAATAGCGATCTATGTCGTGTTAAGTCGATTTACAATAAATATGTTAAGTCGATATATAAATGATCCAAGTTTAGAACCGTGGTTGAGATATTTAAAATATACTCAAGATTACGGTTTATATTATACTAGATAATCGATTAATTATTATTATATTATACTTGATACTTGATTATCTTTGAGGGGTATAGTTGCAAATTGGGTAACTAGTATGAAAAAAAAAAGATTGTCATTTATTGTATATCGTCATAGTCGAACTGTTATTTGGAAGAGCACAAAATTTGATGTATAATAATAATTTTCAATATATACGTCAAAGACATAGTACCATAAGACGTGTTATTTAATGTTCTAGGACAATTTATTGTAAAATTGACATGTAAAAATGTTTGAGGTTAAGATACGTAACTCTCTTAGTCCTTTTAAAAAAGGATGTGGTATTGTATGTGGGATTGTCGGGATTGTGTATAAAATTTAAATACAGGGACATAAAAGTTCAAAGATTTATTAGTTCAAAGATTTATTGGATAAAAAATTTACTGTACATAAAATTTAATCCTTAGATTTTAAAATATTATATTTTATCCTTCGGTTTGAGTTTAATCTCAATATTATACCCTTTGAAATAAGATTTGCTTTAACGTCTACAAACACAAAGATGAATTAAAAATTAACTAAAATTTAGGGGTAAAAATATAATATTGTAAAATTTAGGGACTATATTATAAAATTAAAATACCTTTTAAGTCTTTTTTTTTATTTTTTTATTTTTTTTACTTGGATGAACTTTTTCGGCCAGATAGGTCCAAAACGACAGCTGATTGGGCCAGGCCAGTGGAACGTCCGCTGACTGACACGTAGAGGAGTTCAGCATGTGGTTGACGGATAGCCCAAAGCGACGTCGTTTTATGACGAACAGTTCACATGCCAAACTGAACTCAATTTCGCATTTTCCTCTCCATTTATTTATTTATTTTCGCGATTTTTCTTCCACGAATATTCTTCTCAGACTGCCTTCTCCGGTTCTCTCTTCTCCTTTCAGAATTCTCCGATTTCTCTTCTGCTCCGGCGAGGCTGGGGCTGAGGAAACCGGAGAGTTTCATAGATTTCATCTAATCACAAACTAGTATTGAAGGTTTTTTTGTTAGGATTTCAATGGCGTTCGCTTCTTCTAGTAGTGTTATCTGTCAGAACAGAGCCTTGTCATCCTCCGTCGTTTCTTCTCCGGGACTTTTACACCATCGCTGCTTCTCACGGCTTCAATCGCAGCGTATTCTTCATTGTAATCGTCGTTTGTCTTCGAACATCGGGATAAACGCCGCTCCGTCTCTTTCTTCGGCGCCCTCTTCCGTCGTCGCTAAAACTGCTCTATCCGATGCTCATGTTCAAAGTCAGAGCTCCAGTTCTGCTCCTGGTACTGGTAAGTGTTGTTGGAATAATTTTCTGTTACTGTTTTATTTCGTGTTCATCATTAGTTCTTATTGGAATGACTTGCAATGTCAGTTTGACTGGATTTTCAGTGCTTGGTTTCTAATTAACTGAATCCATCCGTGTTTTGTGGTATTTTTTTTCATGGTTTTAAATCTTTGACACAAAATTTGGCTCGAGTGTTGGATATTTGGAGAACAGACGATTTATTTTGTGTATCCATTCGTTTTAAGGGTGGTCTGATTTTGCCAAAAACGTCTCTGGCGAATGGGATGGATATGGTGCGGATTTTTCTTCTGGAGGAACGCCAATTGAACTTCCAGAATTCGTTGTCCCCGATGCTTATAGAGAATGGGAGGTTAAGGTTTTCGACTGGCAGACTCAGTGCCCCACTCTTGCGGAACCTGAGAAGCCCTCTTTCATGTACAAGACAATAAAGCTACTTCCTACAGTGGGATGTGAAGCCGATGCCGCAACCCGTTACAGCATTGATGAGAGAAATGTTGGAAATGGAATTGGTTCAAATGATGAAGTGACTGCCTTTGCGTATCAACGTAGTGGATGTTATGTAGTTGTTTGGCCGGTTAAGGTTGGGGGTTCTTATAAGTTAATGGAGTTGGAGCATTGCCTGGTTAGTCCTCAAGATCGTGAATCCCGTGTGAGGGTTGTTCCGGTTGTCCGAGTCGAAGGCACACGGCTAGTGTTGCAGAGTATCAAAGTTTTCTGCGAGCAGTGGTATGGACCATTCAGAAACGGAGAACAGCTTGGTGGATGCGCCATCCAAGACTCATCATTTGCTTCTACAGCTGCCTTGAAAGCTTCTGAGGTTGTTGGTTCATGGCAGGGTCCTGTCTCTGTTGCCCGATTTGATGGTTCTCAGACTGTAAGTTATATAATCTTCCTTTGCTTTTGATCATCTTTTACAGCACGGTGAAGTGATCCTAAAATCTCAGTTTTTAGTTCGATGCTACCATTTTTAGTTTTGCATTGCCTAATGCTTTGGTGTTGATCCATAACTTTTGTTTTTCTTTTCCTTAAGATTCTTAGAAGTCAATTTTTAATCTTTCGCTTAGACAAAATCTTTGATACTATGAATTTTCAGAAAATATCAACAAATTTTGTGACTTCTATGCAAGGGTGATTTCTCTTGAATGATTGATTACAATTTACAACTTTTTTCTAATGATATTTGCCCACACCCCAACATTTTTTAAATTATGATGGCAAGTTATGTGTTAAGCTGAGGTCTTGAACCTTAATTTTGTTGACCGATGGAAAAATGTGTATCGAAGTGTTCGTCTGGTCAATTATCAGTGGGAACTAGCTTATAGTTTGAACAGCATCTATCCATTCACCAAACTTTTGATAGCATATTTGGAGTAATCCTTGAGCAACTTGTTGTTTACTTTGATAACAATTTCCTCATTCCATTTTTTTTCAAGACATTTAGTCTATGGTGTCACTGTAACCATGCTAAAGTGAATTTAACAGGCACAATATAACTCCGTTTCCTGTTTGAATATGTATTGGAAAATTGACTGCAGAATGTTATACAAGAACTTTTGGCTGACAATGTGCAAAAGTCGGTGAGAACTGAATCAGAACTCAAGGTACTTCCCAAGCAACTATGGTGTTCCCTTAAAGAAAGTGAAGACAGTGGGGATACTTGCTGTGAAGTAGGATGGCTTTTTGATCACGGGCATGCAATTACATCAAGATGCATCTTCTCAAGCTCAGCAAAATTGAAGGCAAGTTTTTGCGTTTAAATACGCTGAACAGTTTACTCTCAAACGTTTAAATGATCTTCTAAAAAAATACTTTGATGCTTGTGTAACGGCCCAATTCCACTACTAGCAGATATTGTCCTCTTTGGGCTTTTCCTTTCGGGCTTCCCCTCAAGGTTTTTAAAATGCATCTGCTAGGGAGAGGTTCCCACACCACACTCTTATAAAGGGTGTTTCCTTCTCCTCCTCAACCGATCCTCAACCGATGTGGGATCTCACAGCTTGTCTGTACATGTTTATATACGCTCCCCACCAACCAAAATTAGCATGTCCAATTTTTAACTTATACTGCAACTTAAACTGAAGAACAGAACACATTACCTCTGGCTTTCATGCATAGTTGTGGACTGGTAACCGTCTAAGTTTTTTCTCTACCCGCTATGCTTTCGTGCTTCGTACCAAATGAGCCTCTAAGCTAGTTGGTCTCCTGAATCATGTTTGTCTAGGGATATATATGCATTTCGTTTAAGACGGTTTACATTCACATGTCGAAATGCTTATATGAGAGAACTGAAGTTTGTTGGCCATACAAGTTTAATTTCTATTTCTAGGCTCTGCATTTCTTCTCATATCCCAAATACTTGGATTTGGTTGGAGATTTTTTTTAGTCGTTTTCTTAGGTCTCTCTTTTCCTTGGTGGGTAGTGGTTGAAGACAAAACAATCTTAGTAATAAGGAAAATTCTTCGAAATTTAAACTTATATATTTAGGCATAAATTTTTCGTCTTGTCTCGTCTTTTGTTCTTCGGCTCATCGACATGTGCTTAATCAAGTTTGACACTGCCTACTTTTCCCCATGCAGGAAATATCGATTGCAAATGAGACCCTTGCTTAATATGGTAACCAATGGACAACGGTTCAATCGAGCTAGAGAGAAGGCACCGATTCCTTCATTAGCCATCACATAAGCGTTCGGATTACATCAAGGTGACGTTGGATAAAGTATAAGCTCTGAAATAAGTATGCTATGTATTTGCCATTCTACAGAATGAAGTATAAATATATAAAAACTCACTTGTAGTGTGCAATCGTTTCCAGATCTAGTAACAATCTTATTGTTTCTAAAGAAGCTCTATATATGACCAACTTCTCCACATGATTTTGGTAGTGCTAGCACGATTTAATGTACGTTGAACCTTTCATACTTCAATATATATATATATATATATATACATATACCACACACATACATATACACATGTTCATTTTTGCTATATTTGAGTGTCAAGAAAACTCGTAGGAGATTCTTTTGAGATTATCTCATTGAACAATCCGACCCTATAATGTTCGAGTGATAAGGAAATTCTATTACATCTTAGGTGGGTGATCATCATAGATTGAATTTTAGGCTGATCATTAGGTCGATGCATGACCTCCCATCTATAAGAAGAATAGTTCTAGCTCGCTCGAAGTCGATTATCTTTAGTTGTAAAGCATAAAAACAAATATGTGCATATACATTACTTCCTTTAGGTGTAAGGAATCACAAGTAGGAAAAATTCTCACAAGCTGCAATAAGATAAAACTATTCATTTGGTCGAACAATGGAATTAGCAATGGAGAAAAGTTACAATATTGGAACGAAATCCGGGCCAGAGGTAGAAGATGGTATCTATACAAACATTTAATAGTCCCCAATTGAAAATGTTATGCAAAAGAACCTAGCAACTCAAACAGCTCTTGCAATTTCACACACTCAGATGTTCATATACCACATCATCCTTTGGCTATACAGCGATAAGAAGGAAACGTTAGAGAAGTGCTCGAGAAGAGTTCTCACCACAGAAATCCTTGGCAACGATCCTAGAAGCTAGGAGGAAAAGAAGCTCAATTGTGTCGGGAAAGAGTCGATTCCCCAGCTTTACATCCGCTGTACAACCTGCAGAATTCCAAGGCGTCATATGTATCGATAATCTCGGACAACAAAACCTATGCTGTCTTTAAAGCTTTTTTGCATTAGCCTAGATTGTTGAGTTCAGACTTGAGTCATAGCAAGTAGCCATCATTGTAAACCACTTAGTTATCTACTCATCAAACCTGATTCTAAGTTTTTTAGCCTCCCAACCTCTCGAAAAGGGATCAAACCGAGAAGTACATGTCGATAGGCGCTCAGTACCTGTATATCAGGCACATGATTCGGAAACTAAAGAGCACCAGGTCCGTCTCTCATGCTCAAATTCAAACTGTTTCTCATAGTTCGTCTTCCAATTCCTGCATTGCCTTTCTGCATCATGGCAACAAACTCGCTATAATCAATCCTTCCATCCTGCATTACACAACAAAAAGTCATCACTTTGTTTGCCCATTTAATCAATAGATCTTCTGCAAGGGAAACTCAACCAAGATGCATTATGTTTTATCAATAATCCAATGTTACTCACATACGCTAGACTAATCCTCAGTTTTCTCGAGTTCATTAGAACCCCGTCTCCATTTTTCTTTTCACACCATGCCCCAAAATAGTTCCTCAACAGCATGGAAAAACTTGAGTAATTTATATGCCTAATCGAACTTATCCTAGTGTCCCAATCTAAGACCATGAACATATAATCATGATATAGACCCAGTGGATAATCAACATACGGTCATGACCGAAACTCTACCCCAGTTAGATTCTATTTATAAAAGATAAGTAACGAGATTGATTCTCGAATAAGTTTGTGAGAATTACATTATCTTGATCAACTTCTCTGATTATGTCTTCAAGGTACGCGTCGGTCATATTATGTTCTGCACAAGCTTGCTGCAGTTCATCTACTGTGATGTAACCACTTCCATCTTTGTCAAAGTATCTAAACGCTGCAACAAGGTGTTCTTCACGCTCTAGTTTGTTGAGATGAATGGTTGCAGCAATAAACTCCCCATAATCAATAGTCCCACTATTGTCAATATCAGCCTGAAAGAAATTTAAGTAAATTTTCATGGGGTTCAACAACTAGTAAGCATAAGAACCATACAGATTCTTATGAAAATTCAACAACCACATCAAACAAGATATTTCCCACTGTTCTAGTAGCTATCAAAAACAAAATAATTAGCCTCGACACCACCAACTATACTATGCCCGGTGACCCTTAGTCTTCCGCTACTGCAGCTATATCGTATCCACATGTACATTTGAAGTTTCTCCACAGTAAGATGCACTTAATGCCTTGATTGACTAAGAATGTGACTAGTTAATCTCAAGGAATTAAAATGCGAGTTCTATGAATATGAAATTTCTTGAATCAAATAACACAAGGTAAAAGAGATGTAGCACATCTAAACCCGATAAAAATGGAGGGGAAAAAATTAACAATGTCTATGTAATCAGTGACGGTGAAAATCATAAATATGCTCGTGCAAAAGAAATGTAAATTTCCCACAAGGCATGCAAAAGTTACCGCTTCCATGAGGTCACGTATTTCGGTATCTTTCAAGGTTGAACCATATCTTCTCAAACCAGCTTTGAGTTCATCAAACGTAATTGCACCACTGTTATCAGTGTCCATAGCTGTAAACATTTCTCTTAGGCCAGCAATCTCCTCTTCAGAAAGGCTTTCAGCAATCACCTAATGGTACAAACAGTGCAGATTAAACATCAATGTTGTTTAAGACAATAATGTGGGTGAGTGCGAGCATGCATTAAGCCTTTCCAATAACAAGATATTTGATCCATGCAAACTTGAAAATAACATTTAAATAGGTGTCCAACTTCAGTTCTCCCACCTATGCGAAAAGTATGTTGTACACTTACTCGTAATGCCATCTTCTTCAACTTGTTCATTGCAGAGAATTGTTTGAGTCGAGAAAGTACAGCTGGATCGAGAGCCCTATCAGGAGCAACTCCATTTTCGCAAATCCAAGGGTGGCCTGTACAGATTATTAAGGTATAATAATTCATTCAGATTCAGTATAATATGAATAATGAATGCAATTACCCCATTTGTAACAACAAAACCATAATTTTCGAGGTATGAAGAAATGCGTGTAACAGCTATGATGTAAGAGAGAATGACATTATGTCTTGGTCCGTCAGAAAATTCAAGAGATGTTAAAAGGATTCTTTATTTGTTCATTTTTTCTTAATAAAAAATAAACTGACCAAAGTACATAATACTACGTTCAGAAAGGTGTGAAAATACACATTTCAGAAAGGAGCATCTGAAGTTATCTAGAACAGTGTGAAAACGCTTATTAAAGACCTAAAACACCTAAAACGAAACTTTTTTTTTCTCTAATACCATATACTACATTCATAAAAACTTAGACATGTAGAGAAGTAAACATACATAATACTTCATGTGCACTCAACCGATCTGATGGTCGAGAACATAGCATCTTTCTTATTAGATCCTTTGCACTGTCAGATATTAGGGGCCAAGGGTCAGAGTCGAAGTCGATATGTCCCTTAAGCACAGCATCAAATATTCCTTGTTGAGTTTCTGAGTATGGAGAAGAGGGAGAAAAGAACTATTTAGCAACCATACATAATAACATGTTCATTTGTTACCTCTTTTTATAAACATGGTGCTGGACCCCACCCCACTAGTGCCTAAAGAGATATCTAGAGCCTTGATAATACTACCTACCAGAGATATCAAAGGTTTCCTTAATAATCAACTTGTCCGAATGATCGATACCTAGGATCTGGGAGCCATTACCACCCAATACCCCAATTCCTCAACCAATAGGCAACAACCCATTCAGGTTCTTAGTAGTGTTTTAATTTGAAAACTACAATTACCTGCCCAAAACGGTGGCACGCCACTTAGCAATATATACAGTATAACTCCTGCAGTCCACACGTCCGCTGCTGGCCCATAATGCTTGAGCAGTACCTCTGGAGCAACATAGTATGGGCTTCCAACAACATCAGTGAAGATTTGACCTGAAGTGGTTTTGTGCATATTAGCAATGAGAAACCATTTGATGCAGTGATTACAGCAATGTGCATGGAAGAAAAAGAAGCCTAAGTAAAGTAACCTAATCTGAACCACGAAATAAACACAATTAAGGAGAATATATTGCTGAACCGTGTCGAATACGACTCATCAATAAAACACAAAAGGAAAAGGGTAACTACTGCTCTTTCTTTTCACCTGGTTTGAAGAAAACAGAGAGGCCAAAATCGATAGCTTTAAGAGAGAAGTCATCATCCTTATTAACCAACAAGAAATTCTCTGGCTTCAAATCTCTATGCATAACTCCAAGCGAATGGCAAGTCTCAACAACACCAACAATAATCCTGGTCAATTCAGCAGCTTTTCTCTCACTGTAATGCCCCCTCTGGATGATCCTATCGAACAACTCACCGCCACTACAAAGCTCCATAACAATATGAACATACAAAGAATCTTCATAAGCACCCTTGATGGTAACAATATTCTTATGACCTGCCAAATGGTGCATGATCTGAATCTCCCGCCGAACGTCCTCCACATCCTCCTTTGCAATCAACTTCCTCTTGGAGATAGACTTACAAGCATACTCAATGCCAGTCGTAATCTCAGTGCATAAATAAGTAGTTCCAAACTGTCCTTGTCCTAACTTCCGACCGAGCGTATACAGATCTCGAATATTGGCAGTCTTATGACCCAAAACATAATAGGCTTGATTCTCGGCGCTTTTCCTCATTGTGTAGTCTTTCTTGCAATCGTTGTCCTTCGATTTGGTTTTGTTCTCTTCAGCAAAGGCTTGGGAAATTAGATTGTTAGTGTTGACGCTGGAAGGGGAATGGTCAGAAGAACCGTTGATGTTGCGCTTATAATTTGGGGTTGAACTCTCCTCGGGCTGGCTGTAGCCCTGAAATATATTCCCTTTGAAAGATCCACGGCAGGTATTGCCCATGAAACACAGAATCGCGCTTCGACTCGGACCCTCACGGTCTCTCTCCCCCAAACTCACCAATTATGCCTCATCAATAACATCATCAATCACGAAACCCTAAGGACGAACAAGTCAAACAAACAAAAAAAAAAAAAAAAACCAAAATCAATCCAAAATCGAAGAAATTAGAGACTCTGAATTCTTCAGATTAACCAAATCACTACAAATCGAAGGAAGAAGAACTAGATCGGGGCTATAAACTCATGATCATCATCATCATCATGAATCTCAAAAAATCGAGAGACAATCAAAGATGATGAACTGAGATGGAAACAAAACCAATGGGAACAAAAAGATTATATTCATGAGAAGGAAAAAGAGAAGAAGTACCGTGTTGTTGATCTGGCAAAGAAGGAAACAAAAATGGATTCCATGAACAGCGAAAGCAGATGAATTGTTGGAGCTGGAAAACTAAAAAAAAGGATAAAAATGGGTAATATAAGAGGATGAAGAAGAAGTTATATAATAATAAAATAGGAAAAGAAATCGGGGGACCAAGTCCGATTTGTTATTTCTGAGGAACATCGGAATTCAGTGCTCACCAGCTACTCTTCCTCTCTTATTTATTTTTTTATTTTAATTTTATTTTATTTTTATTTTTAAGTTATAACGAGATTACATCGGAATGAAAGTGATACGAGGGTTAAAAAAATGCTTAAAAGAGTTGAAAGTTATTCATGTACTAACTGTTAAACGTACAACAGTTCATATTTGTGATGTCCCATATTGGTTGGGGAGGACAATAACCCACTGTTTATAAGAATATGGAAACCGGGAAGCCCTAAAGGAAAAGCCCAAATAGGACGATATCAGTGGATCTGGACTCTTACAATATCTATACAAGAATTTACGGATTTTCTGGTTTGTTACCGTCATTAGGGCGGCCCACCATATATTTTAAGTTCCTGTATGATTACATGAACTTAAATGATTGTTTTGCTTGAAGTAATTGTATGTTTAGGCGACTTCCTATAAAATTTGTTTAGAAACATGTGAGTGAAGATAAAACGTGCTAAAATGAGCCATATTGGTTTGTGGGAATAACCTTCGCTCTTAAAATCAGCTCAAGACATGGTCATGTCGCTTAGTGAGGATAAATGAGCCATATTGGTTTGTGTAAATAATCTTCACTTTTTAAATCAGTTCAAGACATGGTAATGTCATATGTTGGAATAACTCGTACTGGTTTGTGGAGATAATCTTCACTGTTCGAACTAGCTCAAAAATAGTCGGTAATGTAGTAATATCGTAAGAGAGGCAGAAAATGATAATAATATAATTAAGATTTTTAAAAACTAATAATTTAAAATTTACATTTACATTCAAGAGAACTTTTAAAAAATCTAAATTAAATAATTAAATATTTTATTTTCCAACTCATTAGTTATAAATTAAAAAAAAAAAAAAAAAGGAATTTCGCGTTTTAGTGGGAAAGAGAGAGAACAGATCCCGTTTGACTTGCGCTCACGTGTATGAGGCTCAAGAATGAAAATGGATCCAACTTTTACAACTTTATATTATTATTATTTTTCTTTTTTATTATTATTATTATTATTATTATTATTATTATTATTATTATTTTAATATTGCTTTGTGCTTGAATATTCAACCAATAGAATTTTTAAATAATATTTAATAATTTCTAAACTTTTGATATGATATTAGTAGATCTTAAAGTATATCAAATAATAAACTTTTTGATATTAGTAGATGTTAAAAGTATATAAAAAAAAAAGTTTATTTTAACCGAAGGTATTTTCTTACATAAAATTGTTTAATTAAACCAAACCGCTTATAAAGTAAAGTTAAAAGACCAAACCCGGCTCCTAAAGTAAAGTTAAAAGTCGAATGAAGATCGAATCAGAACGGTGTAAATTGATTTTTCTCATTCAGAGACAATGAATGAACCGTGAGAAATATACCTTGAATCATTTAAAAACGGGATCTCAAAATTTTAAAAATCAACTTAGTATTTACAAGTATCATATTTGGGTACCATTAAAACTAATTTTGAATGCTTAAAAGAAGTTTTGAGCTTCCATTGAAACCATTTCAAAACCAAAATGTAAAGCTAGAACATGAAACATATCTGAAATCACTTTTCTTTAAAAGCACTTGAAAACAGTGAAGTAAAGCTGTCCTTTTGAGCAAGAATTATTCTCCTTTAGTTAAAATGGCTAGCGCCAGTGGATTGTTTCATGTTTGTTGCCCAAGATTCTTGGACGAAGAACCGATATGAGAAGATGCTGAACAGAGACCATCCACGTTTTAAAAATCAGATGCTGATTCTGTTGATCATCAAGTATTGAAGCAACAAAAGGTAATCAAAAACCCATACGAAATAGTCTTTAAGGAACAGAAAATCAGCACAAGATTTGTTACAAACCATGCCTCTGCAACCAAAAAGAACCAACAAAAAAGCCATGAGAATTCCGCATAAACAGTAGGTTTCAGAGCTCATTTCCATGGCGGAATCATATCATGATTTATTAACCAGTCCTATAATGGAGCCAGAGTAAGCACTAGAATTAGAAGCAGCAGCAGCAGCAGCAGCAGCATCAAAGCATCATAAACAAATTCTCTGATTAAACTCTGTCTATGGGAGTGGATCCGATGAGCCTTGCACCAACTCGATCCAGTCTCTTTACAGATGCCACAGCTTTCAGATTCCCTTCCCTCATAAACGCCATAACCATACTTTCACCGATCTCCTTCCCCCTCTCCTTGTTGTCGGTCACTGCCACCGCCGTCGGCCCTGCTCCACTAATGGTGCATCCGAATGCCCCGGCTGCAATGGCTGCCTTCTTGACCCCACCCATCCCTGGAATCAACGGAACCCTCGTTGGCTCTACAATTTTGTCGGAGGACAATGCTTTGCCCAATCCTATCACGTCTCCCTGCAGCACAGCCGCTACCAACGCCCCTGCTTGGCTGCAATTCCAGACATGGTGCGGCATCCCAACTTCAGCTGGCAGAGCAGCACGCATTTTCTTCGTTGGAGCTTCGAATTCCGGGCTTACCAATACGAAGAACAGCTCCTTCTCAACCGGGAATTTCAGGCGGATCAATTCCAAGGGTTCGTAATTCCGGATCAGAATGAAACCGCCCATAATCGCAGGTGCGACATTGTCCGCATGGTATCCAGAAACTTTCTCTTCCGATTTCAGCCCTGCGAGAACCAAATCCTCGACTCCTAATTTTCCGCCGAACAATCCATTAACAGCAATCGCCGCAGCAGCGGCACTCGCTGCGCTCGATCCCAATCCACTCCCCAGCGGTAGACCTTTCTCAAGCGAAAGAGAAAGACCGACAGATCGAATCCCTAGCATTTTCATAACCTCAATGGCGGCGATGCCAGCGCAATTATACAGAGGGTTTTTACTGAGTTTATTAGGGTCATTGCCTGTAATATTAGCGATTGCGACCTCACCTGGACGAACATTGGAATCAACGCTGAGAGAGACGAAATCGCCCAAGCCATCAACGGCGCAGCCAAGGAAATCAAAGCCAGGGCCTAAATTAGCGACGGTTGCCGGAGCGAATGCCTTCACAGAGGCGAAGACTGGTGCAGGTTCAACGGCAGTAACGACGGTTCTGGATGGAAGAGACAAACTGCAACAGACGGCGACAGATTTAGGGTTATATGAAGGAACTTGAGGAACCGCAAACGACTTTAATGGAGGCTGAAAAGAGATCATCGCCATGGAAGCAAGTGAAACAGAGAAGGAGATTCAGATCGGAACCTGAAAATTTCTCAGGGATGAAAATTTTCAGCTTCAGAGGCTCAGCGCAGTCACGGAAGAGAGAGAACTTCAGAGATGAAACGAAGGTGGAGGACCTGAATCCTTATATAGGGGCAACCAAATGACCATTTGAGGCAGTTTTCTGAAAGAGAGAGGTTGAGAAAGGCGTTGAAATTCTGGGTAATTTAGTCCTTTCACTGGTAAGTTTTCTCGAAGAGAGAGATTGAGAGAGGTGTTGCAATGATGGGGGCAATTTGGTCATTTCCTTTCGACAGTACGATGCACACAATTCACCTAAATTGTATGTACTCTTTAAAAAAAAAATTAAAATAATAAAATATTTCAAAATCAATAATTTAATCCAAGCCCTAGTCAAAATGGAATCAGTGTGTATGTTGGACCCTTAAAGCCGACAATATTTGTTGGTGATAGACTGTTCTAAATAGTTCCTTTCGAACTCATTTATTAAAGAAATTTTTATAAAAAAATTATTCTAAAAGAGAAAATAAAAAATTAGAAGGGAAATATATATATATATAAAAAGCATAAAATAAAAATATATTAAAAAATGAAAAGGAAAAAGGTTAAATTAAAAAGAATATTAAAAAAAAAAAAAGAAGTGAGAAATCCTAGGTTATCCCTAGTATATGTACACAATCGTTACAGAGTCTTGACTCTAATTCTTCAAAATCTTATATCTTAAAACTAGATTAGTTTTTTATTTTTTTATTTTTTTATTTTTGACGAGTTACGTTTTCCATAATCGAAAGAACTCACAGTTCATCGTTGAGCATATGTAGATAAAGATATACAATTACGTCTTCACTAAACTCTGACACGTTTTTCATCTATCCAATAGGTTGAGGTCAAAAAGAAGATCGGTCATTTTTCAATAAGTCAATACAATAAAGTAAAAATGTTGAAGAAAAAGATGGAACATTTTCTACATTTTTTATAAGATTAAAATTAGAGTTTGATTAGGCATTAGGGGTCGATAAACACCCAAACCTTAATCTAGATGCCTAAATCTAGGCCAAAATGACTAAGGCCAAGATGACTCAAATACCATCCATGCATGCCTCAAACATGCCCCTACCTTAGAGAAGAAGAAGTGGGCGTGGGATGGCTTAGTATTTATGGCAGTAAATGAAGAGCATAACCCAAAAAATGGTTTAGATCTAACAGGTTTGGATTGGTCAATCTAGCTCACTAATTCGAAGCAAGCATCTAAAGTGCAATCCTGACACACTATACCACAACTTCATGAAGTTTAGTTAAATTAAGTACAATGCTGACACACTATACCACAACTTCCCGAAGTTTAGTTAAGTTAAGTAACTAGATTTCCATAAATGAGTTACAAAATAAAGCCCACTTGATGATCACTCTCACTTATGGAGCACACCTCGGAAGAAAAAAGTTCAACACACGAAATCACCCTACGAGGTAGAAGACAAAGAAAAAGCATAATACTCGAGGTTTATATCCCTGTCAAGCTCATGAAAACTCCAACTTAATCTTATGAATGAATTTAGCTAAGATGGTATTATAATTTAGAGAATATTCAAACACTTGAGAAGTTTGACTGGAATTTATTTGGGTATTGGATTTGGGGATCTAATTTTATGTTTTACAGTAAAGCAAAATAAAGAGTTGTCAAGTTATTCTTGGAATCAAAGATTTGAGACTTTTCCCTCTTTTCCCTATTCCCAAGACAGACAAACCAGGGTTTACTATTCTCATGTTCTTCCAGGAATCCAACTCATGTTCTTACAAAATGCTAAACAACCTTGCATCCATGGTTTGTTTTGAAACCTATAAAGATTCGAAACAATATTA
Organism: Cucurbita pepo subsp. pepo; assembly: GCF_057944985.1. NCBI lineage: Eukaryota > Viridiplantae > Streptophyta > Magnoliopsida > Cucurbitales > Cucurbitaceae > Cucurbita > Cucurbita pepo. Next base: position 10,715,522 of record NC_141812.1, on the reverse strand, counting down.
CTACTTTGAAAGAATCAAAAGATTCTTAAAACAAAAGACAAAAGTTCAAATTAGTGTCTAGGATTTCTAACTTAGTTTCAAATTAGTCCCTAAGATTTAAGGGTTCGCAGCCACATGCAACACATATGAGCCACACATGACATAAAAAAAGATGCCAAAAAGAGGCCTCCTTACCTTGTTTACTAGAGACAAGCCAACCTCAGAAAGATGCCAAAAAGAGGCCTCATTTAATGGGGTAATGCCAACAGAGTGGTGGGGGCCCTGACATTGCAAAATGGTCTCTAATGGAAAGCAAAAGAGGATAAGTTAATGTACAAAAAGCTAGATCCATTATCTAAATCAAGACCGACCCTCACGGAGCCTTTTCAATGAACTAAGAAGCCGCTTAACTCTTTTAATCAATAATAATTCATCAATCAAGGGGCGTTTTCAATTGAAACATGAACAATCTAACATTAATCCTTGAGATTACCCACCTAAATTTACCAGAAATCAAAACAAATAGAACACAATAAAACAGTCCATACTCGAATCAAAATTCAGATTATAAGTCTTCAAAACTCTGTCGAATTAAATATGGCATACAACTCTAAACAGTTGCTGTTTTTGTATCAAAAGAGGAAGCCTACGTTATTTAAATCCCTGCAAAAGCCTTCTTCCCACTACTTGAGGATCCAGCAGGAATGACCTTCAACACATTGAACCTAACTGTCTTCGACAATGGCCTGAAATTCATTCAAACCCCGTAAATGTGAAACAAGTCTTGGAAAAAAAAAAAAAAACAGAATAAAAGATATAATAACAGCAATCAATGGAAAGAATTCTTCATATCTTAATGTACCTGCATTGGCCGATAATAACGTGATCTCCCTCCTTCACACGAAAGCAAGGAGATATGTGGGCAGGAATGTTGGAGTGCCTTTTCTCATACCTGAAGGAGAAAGAAGAAACACAATATGTCAAAACCACGAAAAGAAAAATCAGATGGCGGTGGCAGTGGTGCCAACTGTGTGTGGGTAGAGTGGAGTTCAGTAAAGCACCTCTGATACTTCTTAACATAGTGTAGATAGTTCCTCCTGACAATAATGGTCCTGACCATTTTAGCACTATGACATGTTCCAGCTAAAATACGTCCCCTGATAGAGACAGTTCCGGTAAAGGGGCATTTCTTATCAATATATGTTCCTGCATGAATGTAACAGAATTGGAATAATCAGTAAGTAAATAGCATTCTCATATTCAGCAACAATTCAAAAGAACATAATAGCAAGATATGCCTAAATAGGGTCTTAAAAACTTAGAGATAAGGATGCATACAATACATAGGGTAAATGAGGATGCAATATTGCAAAGAAATTCCCCTTCACGGGATGCATTCTTATTTGCAGCAACAATTCACAGAACATGAGAGCAAGATACGCCTAAACATTGGGCCTTAATAAGAATGAATACAGTACATAGGGTAAGTGAGGATGCCAAGCCTAGAATGGGGATACGGCATTAGCATCCTAATATTCAATCATGAATCTCTCGATAAACGCAATGCTGTGACAATTTTTCTTAATCATACATAATTGATTGGAGAGAATGAATACAGTACATAGGCAATTTTCCTTAATATTTTGGACTACCTCAACCATCCATCTAGTAGATACTGTTGTATAAAGGCAGAAACATACACCTATTCTAAACAAAAGATAATAAAATCCTCAACACAACTATCCCTTCAGCTCATTACGTTTTTTCAATATTTTTTTTCATCAGAATTGTATCCTCTCAGCATTCGAACAAATGGCAATTCAATAGAGAATACAATCAATGAAGCTCTATACAAGGTTAAAAATGATCGAAGTACAAGGTTTTTTATTGTGGATAAAAGTACAACGGGAAGGTTCAGAGCAAACAATGAGTCTGGCTTCCAGTGTATGATACTCGAGCAAAGTCGAAAGACAAAAAGACTAAAAACGTTCATATTAGCAAGCCAACAAACACAAGGTGAACAGAGTTGTGAAAAACAGAACCTTCAACGGCTTCCCTTGGCGTCTTGAATCCTAATCCAATACTCTTCCAGAAACGGTTCCCGCCCTTTCCAGGTCTCTTCCCCTTCCCGCCCTTTTTAGAGCTATTTTGAAAAAATGAAAGAGATTAATAATTAGAACAACACAAATCATAAAAACAAAATCAAATCGGGATATAAAAGCAAAACAGAACAACAATTCAAAAAATAAGAACACAAACGCATGTCATTCAAAAACTGAACAAAAAACAAAAAATTCAATTCGTTTACCAGAGAAAAACCTTGGGTTGCTTCAAAAACGCCTTCTCGGTCTGCGGAAAAAAGATAAAGAGTACAGAGATGTTAAAGTCACTGAAATGAAAAAGGAAATGAATGTCGCCAATTCAATAGAAACCTGCTCCGCCATGATTAGGGCTTCCGAAGAGATCAAGCGTTCTGGTTCGCTCGGGCGGCCGAAGGAGCAGAGTTCGATTACAGAAACCCTAAACCTGCTTCAGAGAGTTATAGAGCAGACGACAATAGACGGGCTTTACAGGAGAATTGGGCTTACCATATGAAAATGGGCCAAAATTTTCTTTTGAAGTTTTAATAAAGATATACACTCCATAAATCTTAAATTTAGTCTTTTAAAATAATTTATTTTTAAATTTGGTATAAAAAGTTAGTTTTGTTCATGAACAGCTTGATAAACTGCATCAAAATTAAGTGCGATTTTCAAGAAAATCTTCAAGATTGAGAAAATCATAGCTGTTCTTAACATGATTTTGGGAACCTACTCGCCAATCCAACTAGCTCGGACTCTAATTCTTCCATTTTTATTCCTTAACAAGCGGATATAGATGATGAGACCAGAAATTGTGTACAATTCATAGATATACTAACAAGAAAATGCATACGAAAATAAGAACGAGCCATTAAGTGTAGAAATTTCTTTCGATAGTGAATTTGATCAATGCAGGCACGATTTGATCATTTATATAAAATAGCATTATTTATGCATAAAATTTGCTTATTTCAATAAATGAAAAAAAAAAAAAGAAAAAAAAAAGATGCATCTCGACTCTTACATACGATGGCGCGATCTGAATTTGCAAAGCACTAATTCTCTCCGCGTTCACTCGAGAGTGTATCTTCGATCTTTCTCTTCGATAAGCCTCCTCTCTTTGCATCTGCAAACGATAAGAATTTGCGCAGACGCGTAGGGTTGGAAACGCGATTGCTCGAAGCTTCTGGATCTTGCTTCAAATGGCGGTTGAATTGGCACATCGTCAAGAAGAAATGCAGGAAAAGTGCGAAGAGACATACGCCGGCACAAATGGAGAAGAGTCCAATGAAACTCTGCAAGTGAAGTTGTTCTTGATCGAGATTGGAATCTCCAGAACTGCAAGACTTTCTTGAGAACCACTGATCGTGAATCTTTTGAAGACCGCCATTCTCAGATAGAGTGAGTATGGCCGTCGACAAGTCTCCCGCCAATGGAGAGTCTCGCGGAAATGCCTAACAAAAATGCAAAATATAAAGCCATTTTTTTAAATTTATATATAATAAGAATTTATTATACCATTTTTAAATATCTGGATCTTATTAGACGCAAAATTTAAAATATAAAATTTAATAAATAAAGTTACTAACGGGTGAGAATTCAAAACTCGAAATTAGTCCAAATACACATTTTGTTATGAGAAACTATGACTCGGGTAATTATTATTAACACTTACAATTTTATATTGATCAATATCTAGACCAGTTTACGCACATCTGAACTATTCTTATCGAATCACTGGTACACTAGTTTACGCACATCTAAACCAGTTTTCGTCGTGAAAACCACCCGAGCTACAACATTTGATTGCAAGGTAATTCGTCGGATATTGAATCACTGGCTACCATAACTTGAACTCATTTGTTTTCGGGTGTGTCGACAATGGACCACGTTGTTTTGGTTTTACTTCCATGTTTTCTTAGCTGAAAAATGACCACTTTAATGCTGAAAAAAAAACATCTTGTCTTGTTCAAGTGGCTTCTCTCCGAGCCGAGTATGTATTCATCATATCCGTTTCCTTATCTCAAATAACCTAAATGTAACGGCTTTTAGCAAATATTGTCTTTTTTGGACTTTTCTTTTCGGGTTTCCCTTGAGGTTTTTAAAACGCGTTTGTTAGGGAGAAGTCACAATCCACCCCCTTCGAGACCCAGCATCCTCGATGGCATTTGTTCTCTTATACAATCAATGTGGGGTCCCTCAATCCACCCCCTTCGAGACTCAGTGTCCTCGCTGGCACACCGCTTGGTGTCCACCCCCTTCAGGGTTCAGTCTCATCACTGACACATCGCTCAGTGTCTAGTTCTAATGCTATTTGTAACGGCCAAACCCACTGCTAGCAAATATTGCCCTCTTTGGGCTTTTCCTTTCGGGGTTCCTCTCAAGGTTTTTAAAACGTCTCCTAGGGAGAGGTTTCCACACCTTTATAAAAAATGTTTTGTTCTCCTCTCCAACCGATGTCTCAGATGGAGGTGGATTGTGCATTCTTTATGAGGGTATAGAAACCTCTCCCTACCAGACGCGTTTTAAAAACTTTGAGGAAAACCTCGAAAGAAAAAGCTCAAAGAGAATAATATCTGCTAGCGGTGGGCTTGAGATGTTACACTAAATGATTTATAACTGAGAAAACTTTAGTAAAACAGTATTTGTAAACGCAAGGAGATGAAAACTTGAGAGTTATGTCTGAGATATACTTACAAATCCCCATCCACTTTTGGTGAACTGTTGGCCTTTTGTCGAATAATCGCAGTACTCGGCGAGAAAAACATCGATGTATGGCTGCTCGTCAACGATAGCGCCCACCGTGCCGTTCTTGAGAGCAGCAGCATACTCTTTTGGGGATCCAAGAGCAATGAGCCTTGACTTGTGGACGTTAAGTTCCTCACTTAAATAACTTTCAGCAAACGAACCAACTTGGAATCCTATACGGACATTGGTAGATATCAATGAATCAATTCCTGTGATAGGTGAGGTTGCTAGCTGTACCGTGAATATCGACGTTAGACTAGCGGTGTAGCTCGAGTTTATAATTAGAACCACAAAAAGCCATATGACAAGCACGAAACGACCGGGCGTGCTCATGACGTTTTCTCCTGAAAATGAGAATATCAAAGACTGAGGAGAAGTTTGGTTTCAAACCGTTGTTCAAATCTCGAAATGAAAGACTTACTTTGTGCAAAAAACATAGTAGAGAAGCCAAACCTGCATGACAATATAAGAAACACTGAGATGAGGATGGATACCAAGATTGAAGAACAAGCAATACATTGCCTTGTCTAAATCGATATGGAGAGATGAAATTTCGACACGCTCGAGCGATTTTTAGCTAAAAGAACCGAGTTTCCTTTCGTTTTTTCTCAAATCCATCTCGTTTATGGTATTGGATCGGTTTATCTTTGTAGCTAATCAAACAAACATACGAACAAGAAGAAACTTTCATAAGAATGCCCGTTGCTCTTGGAGTGTTCATATGACACAATAATGGTGAATGCATAAAACCCTAGTTTTCGGGTTCTAAAAAATGAAGGGTTTAAGTTGATGTCAATCATAGAGTTAACGTGTGAGATCCCACATCAGTTGGGGAGGAGAGCGAAACATTCTTTATAAGGGTGTGGAAACCTTTCCCTAGCGGACTCGTTTTAAAAACCTTAAGGGGAAGCCTGAAAGGGAAAGCCCAAAGATGACACTATTTGCTAGCGGTGGGCTTGAGCCGTTACAAATGGTATCAAAGCCAGATACTAGGCAATGTGCCAGCGAGGAGACTAAGCCGCGAAAGGGATGGACACGAGGCAGTGTGCCAGCAAGGAGGCCTCAAAGGGGGGTAGATTGTGAGATCCCACATCGGTTGGAGAGGAGAACGAAACACCCTTTATAAGGGTGTGAAAACCTCTTCCTAACAAACGCGTTTTGAAAATTCAAGGGTAAGTCCGAAAGGGAAAGCCCAAAGAGGACAATATCTACCAGCGGTGGGCTTGGACCGTTACAAATGGTATCAGAGTCAGACACTAGGTGATGTGTCAGTGAGGAGGCTAAGCTCCGAAGGAGGTGGACACGAGGCAGTGTGCCAGTAAGGACACTGGGCCTCAAAGGGGGAGGGGTCCTACATCGATTGGAGAAGGGAACGAAGTGCCAACGAGGACGCTGGGCGCTGAAGGGAGGTGGATTTTGGGATCCCACATCGGTTGGAGAGGAGAACGAACAAAACATTCTTTATAAGGATGTGGAAACCTCTCCCTAACAGACGCCTTTTAAAAACCTTCGGTGAAAGTTCAAAGAGAACAATATATGCATGAACATCTCATAGATCACAAAACAACCATAGATCTATATAATACTCATTCTTTGTTTAGATCGAGAGCTCACCAGAGGATCGTGACGAATTGCTTCCTAGGATGTCCTTGGAATTCGTCGTTATCTCGACGTTCCAAAATCCACACGACTAATCCAATGAGAAGGAAAAAGGCTGCCGAGACAATCCACAACATTGGTGTGAACGGTCGAAGGAACGCCAAGGGACTCGAGTTCAAATTCTTCACAGGGGCCAACACTATTAGCCCCGACTCGATATAAGGTTGCGTAAAATCGACAATCTTGGTACGACTCGTCACAATTGCAATATCACCAACAGCAGCATCAAATTCCTACAAAACCAATCTCCCACATTTAGTCATTACAAAACAAGAAGCCAAAATGCATCTTAAAAACATACTTACTTTCAATGCAACATTATTAACAAGCTCAAAGTAGCTAGGATTCTCCTTGCCATCTCCAAACAAAACAAACTCATAATTAACAGCATATG